>NC_083560.1:131458323-131776925 GCF_019925205.1 Metopolophium dirhodum
CTATAGGTACGGTACATATTACACAATCTACAAAGTACAAATGTTTCGGAGTTTTATGTTATCGTTTGTATTATTTTTTTGAAATTTTCGATATCAAACAATTCAAAATTTTTTTGTACGTACTTTTATACGTTTATGACCATAAGTTCATAAACATTATTGTAAATTAAATATTAACCTCAGAAGCTTAATATTATAGTATAGTTATTATAGGGGAAAAAACTTTTTCGAATGACGTTTTTCTGATAAGTTTTAAGGTGGTATAATGTTGTTTGTTTAATATCATACATTATTCTGCAGTGGCACAATTTTATATATTAAATTCAGCATTGGTCTATGCAAGAAATTGAGTCGAGTAAATAACTACAATACACTATGATCGACATAAAAATAAAAAATAAATTTGGAAATTCCGGTTTTCGCAGAATTTAGTCCGTAGTAGAACGGCGGCGACAGCCTATATATATTTATGTTTTATTATATTATGCATAGGTACAAGCGATTTATGATAGTACTATAACTGTGAGAAGGGAACGCCTCCTGCAGTGTATAATTCCCGACCGAAGTCTAGGTCAGTGCCACTGACTCAGTGGTTACGTATACTTACGTGTATTTTTTTTTGTGTGATGGTAAATTATGAGTACCTACCTATATATTATTATTATTATTATTATTGGTACACCACGTACGCATGCGGTGTACATATTATGAAAATATAGGTACTATAATTCTCGTGCTTAGTGGCAGGGCATCATTTCGATTTGATTTTTAATACTTAACTGTTTGTGCGTCAAGAAAATAATAATTAAGTAGATTACTACTGTATGTTTAAAAACAAATTTAATTTAAGTTTCAAAGTATAGTTCAAAATATGGTGCATTCGTGCATTATGTAACAAATATCACATATAGGTACCTAATAATTATTATAGTAACTGTGGACTGACTAAATAATATAATCTTTAATATGTAATAACTAAGAAATAAGATAAAATAAAAATCCAAGTATAAATACGACTCCTGTCGATAGTTATATTAAAATATTAAAAGTTAGAGTAGTAGAATTAAGCTATTACCTTCCTCCAGGTGTTCGGAGGGCTCTCGAGATCGTGTATTCGAGAATTAGATCAAATACACCATAGAATGTAATTTTATGTAAAAAGCACATATAATGTATTAACTGCAATAAATATAAAATATTATAATATATGTCTTACCTGATCCGCAGTTGTTTGTAGATAATACTGTAGGAGTTTTAGGTTTTAGATGAAACAAAGTAATACTTCAAATACAAAAATTGAATTAAAGAACGCACTGATTATTGCTCGCATAAGGAGTCCAGTTGTCGCTCGTTGAAATCGGTTTCTTGAGACTTGAGAGGTTGTTACTCTGGTGGTTGGTGCTCATGCACTGGTTTAAGGGACGACACGGATATGCCGACCAGAGAGAGGTAGGCGGTTTTTATCAAAGGTTTTTTGTACTTCCCCGAGCTAGATTTCTCTTCGGCGGCAAGGACCTTTTTGTCGGTGACAATAGTTTTATTGGGGATGACCGATTTCTACGAACGACAGTCTGGCCGTTATTTATTATTCTGTAAGATTTTAGTTTATTTATTATAATGATGTGTGAGCATATCATTACAAATAGCTAGTAATAAAAGATCATATTATTATTATTTAACTGTAATCAGTGACTATGCGATTCCAGGGAAATCGGGAAAACTCGATTTGGGTCCCGAGATATTTGATCGCCTAAACTAAACTCGAGTTCGGTCTTGGTTGGCTGGTTGTAATTAGATAATATTATTATGTCCGCAATAACAACAGGGGGTCGTGGTAATATTTAATTTTAATAGAATTAATGTTGTTACACTTATTTGTGATATGGAACTCAACAATTAATTGATACATTAAATAGTGGATATATTTTATACAAATTTGATAGTAGTTATGAAACTTTTGACAATAATATGTATTTTTTTATTATTTTTCAACTGCCATTGTAACAGTAATTAGGAGCCTTGTATTAAATTACCAATGCTTAGCTAAAAGTTGAACATGTTATACATTTTTAACTATAAAATCATTTTTCAATTTTCAATTTGGTAAATTATGTTAAAATTTGAACTTTTAATGCTTATAAAAAAAATTGTGCCTATTTATTTAAATTTTTTTTAACTGGTATCGTAACAATATATTAGGAGTCTTGTATTAAATTTTCACGATTTTTGACCCTTCTAATAAAATTTGATTTACATTTATAGAAAAAAAAAATTAAAATAATTGGAAACTGTAAATGTTTGTGAACAGCTTAAAACAAGTTAAAATATTTCGATATATAATTTTATAGTTTATAGAAAATGCTAGTATAAACATTCAGTAAAAATTTCATGTATTTACGGTCATTTGTTTTAGAGTAACACTAAAAACTAAAATCGATTTTGTCGAAAACTGATTTTGCAAAGTTCCTGTGTTCCATTAATATTTTTTTTTTGTTTTTCCCGCTTTTTAAAACTACTGGAAATTTTACCTCTCCAATGCACCAACTATATTTACTTTCCCATCGAAGAAGATACTGAAGTTGAAAATCGAAGCATTATTTCGACTTCTTTTCGTGTACACAGACACAAAAAAAAAAAAACATCATCTTAAAATAAATACATTTATTGCTCCGCTCAGAATCTAAAATATACAATAACAATCAACTGGTATGCATTTACCATTTAGAAAAATAATGATAATACGTACAATTTACTCTTATAATAGTGGCTCCACGTGAATAACAATAATTAATATAGGTGAGTCAACAATACACATTTATATGATAAGAATAATATAGCACTAATAAAACTACTCTTAATTAACCATTAACTGTATACAATATTTCTAAGCACAATATTATAAATATAATACAAGGAATAATGTCTCAGGTGACTAATAACAACAAATAAATGAAATAACTAAGTATAATAAGTATTACCTAATTAATATAGTATAGTAATTAATTGAATTAATAAGCAGTGAGTATATAAGAAATGCTTTTGTAACAAAACTGGAATTGTGGTTGTAGGAAAAAAAACATATAGATACATATTTATACATTAAATTTTTTTGAATATCTGATTATTATTTTACCTATATTTATTGTAACCTATATCAGTTACCTGTATCAGTTACCTGTAGAAAAACCCACAATAAAGTTTATCAAGTCCATGTCATCATTAATTTATGGTCTGAATATCTGCAATGTGTATAATATATTGTATTATTGTGCAATGTGTGGTAGAGTATGGTGTGTAGTTTGTGTTTATTCGATAATCAATTTTGTCAATAAATGAATGTATATTATGTATATTATGTACCTATTGGTAATTTTATTTTTTGTACTGAATAAAGAACACAAGTTATTTTTATTATTAAATTGGTTTTAGGTTTTTAATATATTGGTCATTTTATCTTGGGTGTTTTTTCTTGGTTCTTTTCGGTTCTGAAATAGATATCTAGGTCATCGATTTTTTTGATCCGACGACAATAAAACACTCCCACGCTTAGTTGTTCCTTATTTTTATTAGGTAAGTTACTCGTTATAGAACAAAATGTATTAATGCTAATAAAATGAAAAAAAAAATGCAGATACTTATATTATAATGTATAGGTATATATAGGTATAGGTTGGGTAGGTTAGGTAGGTGCCTAGTCGAATTATATCTTTGACGAGATTCCTAAAAATAGATTCATCGCAATGACCAAAACTAAAAAGTTTTATTAGGTTTGTTGCTATATAACTTTTTAAAACTTAGAACTTAGAAGTATCAAGATCCGCGTGTGGCCTTCTTTGAAGCTATATTTACTTTATTTTATTTAATTCTTATTTAATATCATAGATTTTTCTGGGTGAAGTGAAAGATGTATTGACTTTACGACGACGTGATTTTTATATTGTTTTGTTTTTGTCTGTTATCATTTTCCTTGTACAAAGAAACTTGTAAGCTTTTGAGCATTTATTTCTTTTTTTGTTTCAAAAATGTCTTTGTTTTAAAATGTGGTACCTTACGGTTCTTAACCTAGTCTACCCTCCATATCGAATGGCCAATAGTTGTCTCAAATGTAACGAAAAAATTACCAGAAAATTGGGATCACGTCATTAATATTTAACGGTAGCATGACGTGATTTTAGCTATTTTATTGCAATTTAAAAATAAATCATATATTAAATTTAAATTTAGGGCTCAAAAGTTGATAACTATTTTTATTATTGAACGTCTTAGAGTTTACGGTTGCGACCCCTGTCTGTTATAATTAAATAATTTCCACTAATTTAAATACAAGTCACGACTATCTTGCTGGTTTTTATTTATATCAAATAGAAACAATTAATATAAATTTCAATAATTTTGATAACTAAATCAACTTAATTCAATTTTTGAAGCATTTATTTCATAAAATACTTTTACAAATGAATATTAATAAACTTTTTCATAACAATAGAATTATTCTGATTTAATACTTCTTATTAATGATGTTTTAGGTTATTACGATCCCTACTTCATCGTTAATGTAAAATAGTTAATAAATTATCAACATGATTTTTGTTCATTTTATTGTTTTGTAGAATTTGCAATTCGTATTTCTCAGCGGCGTACGGGGGGGGGGGGGGGGGGGGGTGGTAACGAGCTGAAGTTTTTAACTACAAACTAATTAACTGTCGTTTTGACGAAATTTGAACTTTAAATGCTTAAAAAAAATAACCACGATGCCTATATTAATGTATCGTTAATACTTTAGCTATAATAACAAGTTACGTATTACATTTTTAAGCTTTTTGACTGGATAAATAATTTTTTATTGACATTTATAAAAAAAAAAAATGTTTAGTTAATCAAATACAATACAAGTGAGGACGGTATAACCAAGATCGTTACCAAACAATTATTTTTTTTAAAAATAATTACTATAGAAACCCAAATTTCAACATTTTATACACAATTAAGTCATTGAATAATAAATTAATAACAATATTTAAGATATAGGTACTTAATTAAAATACTGCTCATTGAATATTTATAGAATGGCTCTTACATTAAAATAACGAATCGTTATGAAAACCGTTAATAACAAATCTTTGAAGGGAAAAAACCTCCTAAGTGCCAAATTTATAATTTTGAGGTTTTGGTATCCCTGGATTTAGAATAAATAATCTATTTATTGATAAAAATGTACAATCTCCTATGTGGTATCTGCATCGTAGAATTAATGAAAAATAATAAATAAATTCTCCTATGTGTTAATTACAATAAATCATTTATGAAATAACTCATATTATGTGATTTTTTTATTTAAAACGTTTTTTTGTGTTTCCTGATAACTACACTTTTTTCACATAGGTGGTTTGTTCCCGTTAACAAAGAAATCTAAAAACCTATAGGTAGGTACATATTTTATTTTATACTTTAAACAAAATTATTGACAGTATCAAACTAAAACTAGCTATATAAAAATGTAATATATTTTTTAATACCTATACCAGATATCTACCTTCAGTAAATTATCATTGATTTAAATATTTGATCATTACACAACATATTGGGATTATATTCATTTGTAGGTTCTTAAATTTAAATTAAAATTGTTTAAAATAAATCTAGAAAAAACGAAAAATTTTGAAAATTGTATAGGTATTTAGACAGCAATTATTTAACCTGTACTTATACTATTAACTATATTCATTTTTCAAGTATACTAACTACTAACCTTATAAATTATAATTGCTTATATTAATAGTGCTTTCAATTTTTTGACGAGTCTGGTTTTAAAACAGTATGAATAGCTTGTGTATCATAAACAGATTATATATTATTTTTTATGTTCACATAAGTTATACAAATTCAAAAAGTTCATTTATTTTTTATTCAATGCTTAACCTTCTTGTTTTGTCTATATTGCTTCTAAACACATTTACAATGAATTTCTCAATCTTCAACTATCTAAATAATGCAAAATTAATTAGTTTTTAGGTAGGTACCTACTTATATGTTTTTCCTTGACGTGTTCATATTCACACTGATCAATGTGTCAAATACCTTCTAAATAATTAAACCATAATAATTAACTTTTTTTTGTGATGGTTAGTTCGATGTTGATAAATCTATATTATAATATGTAGGTATCAATGTAACATTAATCATTTGTAATATTATGCAGACACATGTTACTCGAATAGTCGAATATACTTGAAAATCATTTCCAACATTTCGTAATGTTATGCACAACTACCGAGATAGAAGATTTCAAATTTTATTCAGAAAAAATTCAAACCAGTTATAGCATATTTACGTATTATTAATATCTAATAGATATTGATCATGTTTTTATTTCGTTTTTTGTGTTGTAATTCAATTTGCTCACCAAAAACAAAACCGTAACAGCTAAAATGTATCAGTTTTGTCATATTACTGCATTCGGGTAGTTTAAAATGAGTTCTATATAATGACAGAACGTCATATTAAATATATATTATTTTTTTTTGGCCACCAATTCAATGTCAATATTAAACATGTAAAACGCTTAAAAGTTTAGTTTGAAGAGAGTACCTATTATATTGCATAATATTTTTAAGCATACTTGAAGTATTTAAGTTTTTAATTTCAAAAGCGTGATTAAAAAACACTAAAATGTTCGTTACAACCATCAAATCGTTGTTTAGCTCAAAACTATATTAAACTTTTTGTCTCGCCTGCACCGAAAGTTTGATTTTCGATAGCGGTTGAAGCGTTGGAAAGTGTCCAGAAGGCGGTAAAGTAGAAATCCCAAAAAAGTGCCGGGTGGTAAAATGGAAATCTTCAAAAGTGCTGGGCTCACATATCACGTGCATATCCCCTGCACAACCAGACACTGAAATCTATACCAAAACATAAACATTTGGTTACATCTTATATTCATATAATCATACTCCTTGCATGACGCGTAACCTTTGCCGTAATAACATTTTTTTATTTTATTTTAATATAAAAATTATTATTTCTACTGAAATCTGTACCACTGTCCTTACAAAACATACACTTTTGGTTTCATTTTATATTCATTTTATAACCTCCATGCGTGACGCTTAAAACAAATAAAACCAAATCGTCTGTCATGAAATATTTTTGGCGTAGAATTATAGTCTAGTTGTTGCATCCATCCCTGCATTACCTTTGCCGTGATTGATGAATGCAGAGGTGTGACAAAAAATAGTATGTGTGGCTCGTGCGAAAAGGCAATTTCAGTCTTGGTCGAAATGCGGTCCAATGCTCGTCTGCGGCTCCTCGTGCCGCACATGGCGCCCGTGACTGAAATAGCTCACTTCCCGCCCTTACCACACAATATACTATTGTGTTGTGGCGGGCTAAAAATGTAAAGCTAAAATATTTAATCAACAAAAAACAATTAAAAAAAAGTTTTTACGTCGTTCCTTTATATAAATACTATAAGGGTACTTACTATTTACCTAATTTGAATATTTTTTTAGATTGAACATTTTTGTAAGGAATATGATTAATTATGAATAGTAATTATTGCAATTACATAATAATCAGTTTGAGTGAAAACAAAATATCGTGGTCACAGAATAAATTGTTGACATGTGCGTAAAATTGTCCTTAGTACCTATACGATTTATCATATTATTGATATACCAACTACAAAAAATCCTATCCAGGAAGACATGTCAATTGTCAACTACCCACGATTATAACAACTTCAGTCCCGGTAAAGTGTAATTAGTCAAGTATACTTCAAAATTTTAAATCTTTTTTTATTCAAACACATCCAGTTTTACAATCGACACGATTATTACTGTGTAGAATTCTTCATCGAATTTTTCTGAGTATAGAACCGATTGTAGATGATATATTGGGTATAAAAAATAATTTAATATTTATGTTCAATTCTGGTCATAATATAGGATGTTTTCACTGATAGTTGATTAGTGGATCAAAGAACGAAATCATCTTCGGGTACGAATTGTTAAGTAAAGTATCATTCAATGTAAATTCTATTTCCATATGACTTATTCGGAATTTCATAAATACGGTATGGGAAAACTAAAAACTAAACTTACTGAAACAGGTAAAAAGTCAGAAAGAGTATCAAAGTTAATAATAGTTCAATATATCAATTAACTAATAATAATAATTAATAATAACCACCTGTACATTTTTATTTTGATAAGAAATACAATTGATTTATTTATAAGAGACAAGTTTATATTAAAATGTAAATGATTCTATAAATTGGGTAGGTATTTACAATCCAATTCTAAATTATAATTATTATTAAAAATAAAACAAAAAATTGGTTTTTTTTAATAAAAAAAGGTCATTTAATATGGTCAAGCAAAAAAATAAAAGTCATTCGATATTCAATTATTGATAAATGTCCCGATCAATTTATGGCAACCCTTTGGCATACATTATCTTATTAATTATTGATAATTTACTACTAACAGAACTAAACCTCCGAATGCATAAGAAGTTGCCTATAAATTGTTCCTTAGAATCTAGATGTTGCAAAGCCCATCAATATTTACCCATTTCCGTTCGGTCGGACAAAATAAAAACCCCTTTGGGATGCATGTTAGGAGTTATCGATTGTTTGAGTTGTTGACGAAAAAGCTCTTCGAAAAACAAAAGAATTGCGAAAACGGAAAACCTTTCAAGTAACAGTATAACGATTGTAAAAATAAAACGCATTATATAGGTACTCATTGGTAAAAGTGCAGTGAAACACTTCCGTCATTTAACACTGTTATACAGTTGCGGTAACCTGAATATACTAAACTGACTATGTCCGAATGGATTTTCGCGACTAAAAACTTTTCAGATCACCTATTGCATTGATTTCTTCTCCTAAATCGAAATAGTATACTTATGCCGTTAGGATTCAGCTTGTAGGTAACATTTTTTTTAACATAACTACATCCAAGTATTATTCCCAGCTAAAACTATTTTTACCGGCCATTATCCAAAATTATTCGAAACATTTTTGCCTTCAAATTTGTGGATTTGATTTATCTTTACAAAATTTATATTATTATTTACGATGTTTAACTATAACTACTCATTTTAGTTATATATTTTTTATAAATGGTTTTTGTATGTCTTTAATAATTTATAAATTTTAATTTAAATGGTTTAATTATAATTAAAAATATTTAAGTTTTGACTATCTTTGATCTAAGGTTAATGTTTTAAAAAAAAGTTTTAAACTTTCTTATTTAGGTTTATAATCAGAATCTGCAAACTTTTCTAAAATTATTTATGACGATTTTGATTTAGTGTAATATATAGTCAACAGTTATTAAAATTGAAAGAAAAATTGACTTATAAAAATTGTGTTGGTAACCAATTAGGTATGTTTTGATCTTCGGAGATTTTATTTTTGATATTTCACTGAAATTTCATAAAAACCAACTCAGTTTCTGGTTTATAATAATATACATGTAATATAATAAAATAATAATATTATATTATTATGAACCAGAAATGTATATCATACAGTCCACACTGTGCTCGGCGGCGTTTTGTTGGATCGATGATGTTTGCCGTCGTTCACTTTGTCGGTGAAGTCAAATAATATACGTAAGTATCGCACAGCAGGTGTTGGATGACCCGTCGAATAGATTGTGTTGACAATTCGATACGACGTCTTTGGTGGTTTACTCGTTATTTGCGGCGGTGGTAGTGAGGGAGTGAAGGCTTTTTACTTTCAACGCAATTCGAATATCATTCGAGTCCACTATCTAGTTAACGGCGGTCGGTGGGTGGCAGCGGGGATGATTTATGTGATTGGTAGGGTGTACCTAATTAACCAAAGAAGCGACGACGAACAAACGGCACGATGTTATTACAGTTGCGCCGCGCGTCCGCCCAACCCACATTCGCCTTGGAGTGTATGTTTGCGTATGCGTGCGCCTAAAATTTTATTATTATATTACATATTATTATACATTATTATGCTTCTCTGCGCCAACGTATATTATTATAAATTTATAACGATGTACCCACTCTCGATGTTATTAATATTATTGTACCGACGCTCGACGTACAACAACTGAGAAACTATATACAATATGGATAGGTATAAAGGAATAAGACGTGCACATCAAAATATGTTGGTGCCCTATATTAAGAAGACGTCACACCCGCATGTGTTGCTCCGTCTTATCGCTCAATTTTGGTTCTAGAGTAAAAATACCTAAAATAAAATATAATTGTGACAATATTTCTGAGGGCAAGTTGTTGCGTTTTTTTCCATTATACCCAATACAACGTTCATTATATCGTTTAGAAATAGCAAAAATTTCAACATTTTTAAAATACCTTTAATACTTTTCAAAATTTAAATTTTTTTAAAAATCTCATTGTTTTGCCTTACAAAATATTGTCATATTTTAATTATGTAATAGGGGTTTTTATTCTAACAACAAAATTGTGCAAGTTCCACTCAGACTGCGTAAACGCGTTTTGTCTATGTCGTATACGTGTGTAAGACGGAGACAACACTATGCGGGTGTGGTATCCTCTTAACCATTATCAGCTCCTACATAATAATGATATTATTTCTAAAATTCAAACAATCTAATGTTCTAATTTTTTCCTAACCTATATGATATTTTGATATGTATATTATATTATATACGGGTTGCCGCACTCAACACTCATATAATAATAATATATTATAAAATTTTTTAAATACTTTGCGTATCATCGTTACGATACTTTATACTGTTTAAGTACATTTTTGGAAATGGCTGCTGAATTGAATAGTTATGAAAACAAAATTATTATTTTACTATATAGAGATTTTACGTGTTTTCTAATTTATTGCTGGTTATAAAATATGTTTTTGGCCAAAATATTTTTAAAACGTTTTTTATCAGATATTATTTTTGATTGGAAATTCAATTTTTAAAATCTAAAAATGGAATAGTAAAATATTCATATGCGTTATTCTAACTATAGTTTTACAATACTATTCGTGACTGCGAGTGTTAGGCAAGGGCGTCCACAGGAATTTGTCAAGAGAAGGGCAAAATATTTTCTTTTTTACATTTTTTGTCTCACTAGGTATTCTATTAGTTATAATTTATAAAGTATATTTGTGACATGTTTTCTTTCATATAGACAATAGGAATGTAAAAATATTTATGAATTATATGTAGATGGTTAAAACTTAATCTTGCATCATCCATTTTAGATAATTGTTATGTAGGTAATTTTAAATAATCAAATAAATTTTTTTTTATAAATAAAATGTTACTGTTGATTTTATAATTTTAGGTAATTTATAAAATTTAATATTTTTAGCTTATTCAGTCATTGATACCACAAACTTCAAAAGTTTAAACTGGGCATGCCATCTATGAACATTAAATTTTTTTTATCAAAAAAGTAAAAACTAGGTTGACACTGCAGTATATATTGCACTTGGTACCACCACTACATCTCATAATCTATAAAAACAACGTTCTTAATTCTGACGTTCATAATTGAGTGTAATAAAAATCACTCGGGAAAAAAAAAAAAATGTTTTTATTTTTAAGTTAAAAAAAGTTTATTTTATGATATTGTATATTACAACGGTATAATGACTGGGTTGGGATTACGATGCTCTTTGCATTGTTTTCCAAATCTCAAGTCATTTTTTGCATTTAAAGATTTTGGAGCATTTTGAAGTTTTTTCTAAATTAAATTTTTTAAATTTTGCTCATGTTTTTACATGAATTTTATAATAATATATGATCTAAAGTCTAAACCTATAGGTAAAGAAAAAAAATAGTTAATTTTCAGATTAAATAAGTAGTTAAATGATTGTAAATTCTCTCCGTAAAACTTTTATACAATCATTTAAAAGTTTAAAATGTATATTATAATTTATACCGAATTTATTTTAAAATTTATATCTTTAATATTAAAAATAAAAATAATATAATTTAGTGCACTATTTAGAATTGTTTGGGCATTTTTAAGTTCTTTTAGACCATAAAAAATATCAATAATAATTATGATCATTAACCCAGAAAAAGCCAAGTGGGGGGGCAACTGCCCCTACTTGCCCCCCCCCCTGTGGACGCCCTTGGTATTAGGTACTCACTCTATTCATACATCACCTTGGTACTGTTGTATTACCTGTATTTATTATACCTCCATTTTGAAACAATAATAAGTCATCGAGTTTTGAGCGAAGGTCAGTCTACAATATTTAGATATACAAATTCAAATTACACGTAAAAAGATTTTCAAATCGTATTGCTTATAGTAGTGATAACTGACTAGAAATTTGACTGTATAATTAACATTTTTTTAAAGTTTTAATAAACAATAAAAGCAATCGGTGTATTAATGATGGAGGTAATGTTTTAGATTATGGGCGTGGCTATGAACCTATGTTTAGTTTTACAATGATGTGTACCTGTGTCATATTTAGAATTAGTAAAAAATAAAAATAAAAAATTATATTTACAAAATGCCAGTTTTTGGCCAAATTTATGTTTTTTTGTTGCAATACCAAAATATACTATATTATCATACGCATATGATACGTATATATACCAATATAATATATTATATTATATAATACTTGAAAGTTTCACTAAATATTTATGTTAACATTTACATGATTTGATATAATTTTCAGTGTATTTTTTCGCTTTTAGTGGTATTTATAGATATTTTAAATGTTTAACTTTTTTTAGTATTCTTTTTTTCTGATTTATGATGGTAAAAATTGTTTTTCTTAGCACAAAAGTTTGGAAAATTAAAGTATGGCTCCTCATAAGTTATTCGAACAGAAATTAAAAAAATCTAAAATACATTTTTATAAGCGTGTAAAGTTGAAATTTTGAAGAAAATTCGTCAAAATCATGAACATTTACAAATTATTTTGTAGTTATAGTTATATTTCAATTTTTGTACCTAACTGTGAAAAATATAAATAAAGTTCCTCATAAGTTGTTCTTATTTTTTATAAGAATTGAAAAAAATTGTTTGCCTATTTATGTCCGATGTGAGTATAGTTATTTTTTTTGAAAATTTGAAGTACTTACACATTTTGACGAAATTGGTTATTCAAACGTAAGAAAAGATGTATAAAAATTTGTTATTATACTGTAGGTACCTAATTCAAAAAAATTATAGTTTTAGAAACTTTCCATTATTAATTACTTAAATTATTATTAATATTATTATTAATTTAAATTGTTCAATATTTTTTTTCTCTGTAAAAAAACTTTAAAAACTAATACAAGATTCTTCATAAGTTGTTCATCTAGCAATAGATTTTATTCAAGGTATACAATATTACAACAAAATATATAAAATCAATTTTTTTGAAACTGGTGTACTCGCTTGTTACTATAAATCTCAACATTTAGGAAAACTTTGCATTGTTTGGGGAAATTACATCTTTTAAATAATAACTTTGAAACATTTTCAATCTAAAAAATTGCTTTATGAAACTTTTGAATTATTCCTACACAAAAAATGTTTTCACGTAGGTATACATAGGTAATTATAACTAGCTAAAAATATATTACATTGAATTATATTAAAATACATTTTTTCCAAAACATTTCTTTTTTTTAATTACTCCAAAGTTGGTTGTTTTTGTGGTCAATGATCACATTTTTTACATTCTATTTTTACTTCAATTGGCTATTGACAATTTTTTTTATTTTTTTACCTAATTAGTAGATATTAAGTAGGTAGTTTTTAATATTTTAAATTTCATAAATACAATACTTTAAATCTTTTGTTGTAGACGTAGGTTTAAATTTAAATTATAGCATAAAAATGTTGTACGTTATAACATTGTGGATTTAAAAAAAAACCCTTTCAGTTGTATATAATTTTTAAAATTGTTTTCTAATTGGCTAATAAATATGAGCTGATATGATTTTTGAGTTTATTATAAATAACATACACAAACTATCGCCGCCTTATTCTAAAATAAATGGAATTAATAATTGTATACGACGTGAATTTAATTATATTTAATTATACTCTATCTGCGCTATTATAAGTATCTCAAATGTCTTTTCTTTTTTTTAACGTTTAAAATTATAATATCCTTAAAATTGATCAATTTACGAGGATATTATCTGTTTATATAATTGATAGTTTTGAGTATATTATAAATAGTATAAATTATAATATAGGTACTTGAAATCTCGAATAATTACCGAATACTTCATATAAGGGGCACTTAAATTTTTAAACATCACTACCTATTCATACCCATACGCGTCACCCATATTACAATACGATGATTTTCAAACGGTTCTCAAATCTTATGAAATAACTGCAAACCCTTGACCTAAAACCCCCACTATAATTTTTTCTATAGTTGATTTTAACCAAAGATTACCTACTCAAAAATCATAGAAAAAACTATTTTAGGTGAAAGCGTTTTATCCATGTTTCCCGTGGGTCTGCAAGAGAAAACAAATCTCTGACATCCTATTAAATTTTATGTTAGTTTAACGTAATTATTTACTAATAATATTATGTTATAAGTACTTGATATAATATACCTTAAAGGTACCTATATAATCTATATTTAATGAATAGTTATCAATAATAATACCTTATAATATTAATTACTAATTAGTGTTGTGGATTGAAGAGCGCACCAACATTTTGCTGGGTACTCTACTTCTACCTCGCTTATCTAAATATATATAACAATAGATCCAGGAATTATATGTATTTGCATGTTGCTTTAGAGTGGTATGCAGTATATACGTGATTGGAAATGTCAAAATTAAATTTATCACACCAAATTAAACACAAAATTGTATTTTGCATATTTTGAGGATTAGGTATTACTGCATATTTGTTCATAAATACATATTTAACTTTAAATAAATCAACAAATTTGATTTGAAAGGATGTCTGTGCACTATTTTTTTTTCTCTGACTGCAACATGGCATATTTGCATTCACCAGAACCAATCTTTTGATGTTATATTTAATATTAGAGTAAATTGACTTATCAAACTTAAAGTTAAGAAATCCGTCTTAAATATTAGCATGTTGGCTATTTTACGATATTTCAATTTGTATCCAAGTTATGATAAATATAATATGTAAGATGTTACATTTTAAAAATGCTCACACTTCACTTTAAAATTGAATAGTTATAAGAAAAGCAAGTACAGAAACGTTATTGACTTTAAGTTAACATTGATGATAGGTAAATATACTAAAATAGCAATGCTAATAATTAATAACAACTCAACAAGATTGTTTCTGCTGAATGCAATTTGCTTCCTATGTAACGCGCCTAATCAATGAGAGAAAACCAAACATACACCATGGTTGAAATATACAAGGTTATTGCATATATATCTACCTCTTCTCAATCAAATAGTTGATGATACAAACAAAAATGGCGGTGTAAAGGGAGCCTATAATATAATCAAGTATGTAAACGCGGGATTTTGAATTAGTTTGCTTTTGTCAGCGTATTTTTGATGATAAGAAAAACTGATATGTGTGATAAGATTACTTTAGGCAGCCATTTTGTTTCATATGATAACAATCTGAGTCGATATGTAATAACCTGTATATTTCAACCATGATATATACTGTATTTACATTTCTGATCCTACAATAAGTCGATTTCACCGGAGAAAAACCATTTGACATTCAGTGGTGGCTCCAGGGGGGGGGGGGGTTAAGATATAATTCTAAACAATTTTATATTGTTAAAAACAAAATTACAAAAATAAAATCATCGTCTGAAAATTATGACTTCCCCCCCCCCCTAACCATGTCACTGGAGCCGCCCCTGTTGACATTGTTGTTGTTATTATTAGCAAAAATCAAAGGACTTTATAATTTTATGTTTGAATCTATTAAATTTAATTATTGAAACATTATGTTATTGTAAATACTTAAAAAGTTTAAGTGTATGATGTATATGAAGTATAAAATATAATATAATGCACTACATATTCAGTCACTTTTTCTTTGCATACATATGTCCACGATATTTGACATTTATTTAATGCTTATTAGTTATTATACACCGCGAGTCAATATTTGATTTTTGAACAAAAGAAATCGGACGAAAAAATCGCGTGAAAAACATTCTGCTTTGGAATATTAAAATATTATGAAAATAAAAAGTGTGTGTAGTCGTTTCAAGAAAAAAAAATGAAAATATAAATTGTACATGATCGTATTTACTATATTTTACGTATTATGACTAGTGAATAGTGATAAAATGATCACACCAACTACGTATTGTACTGTTGTATAAAATATTACATGATATTATTATCGTTATGGTGTGTAAAACAGGAGTGGGACGTGGAAAAAGGTTTGCCGAGAGGAGTCGCTGCTGGTCCGAGTGGCGGTGACGACGACGACGACGACGACGACGGCCGCGACCATAGCAGCGGTGGTAACCCGAATACCCGAAACGCCAACAATTGTTGCGACAACGCGGGCACGGAGGTGGTCGACGGCGTTCACGGCAAGCGGCAGCGGCAGCAACTCGACGGCGGCGACAGTAAAAGTACCGGTGGTGGCGGTAGCGGAGCGGTGTGCTCCGCGGTAAAAGTCATCGTCGCCGTAGCGGCGTTCACTGTGGCGTGCGCGTTCGTATGGTACACTATGGGCCTGCCATTCCTCTTGCAAGTTGTCGTGATCGCGACCATCGCATTTGTCGCCAGCGGCGGTTACAAACTCGTCTACCTGGTGTACCGCACCGCTCCCAGGGACCTCAGGTCAGTTGATTCTTCAGTTATCGTTTATAATAATCGTCCATTCCCAGACCACGACCTTATAATTATTTAATTATCACACTAATTATATCATTAATTATCATTACTACCTACCTACCATTAGGGTAACTCTATAATAGGCAAATAATCGTTGGGGGGGGGGGGGAGAAATGGAAGGCTGGAGTCCTGCAGACATCTTGATATGTATATAAAGACAGGATCAGCCTCGCACGGTTTTTAGTTCACATTAAAATATGTTTTTCCAATTTATTAGTTTACAACGTGCTAAGGTATCTTTAAAATGGAATTACAAAAATCGTCTACCCGCAGATGTACCGCAATCGCACCGTGCCCAGGGACCTCTGATCAGTATTGTCTACACGTCGTCGTCCGCGCGACATTATTAATAATTAATTAATTTTTATTAATTATGATAGGCGTAACTTTTTGCTCCTATAATTTAGATGAGTGTAAGGGGGGATTTGGAGTGCTGACATATTTGATAGCAAAATAAATACGGTGTCACATGACAGTCTCGCACAGTTATAACTTATAACACTATAAAAATATATTTTTCTTATTAGTTTATAACGTGTAATAGATATTTTTAAAGTTGGATAGCACACATAAAGTTAACAATATTATATTGTACACACATTTAACCAACAAAAAATCTAGCCTCCCCTCCCCGAGTTACGTCTCGTTTGATGATATTTAATAAACGTGCAAGAATAATATAACACAACATCATCACAATGTGTTATAATAATGGGCACGCAGAACAATAATATTATTGCGATTTGCGACCAAAAACGCCGTTACGAGTAGATTGTTATTACGATTATAATAATAATTATGGCGCCCATTCGAGACGATTAGATTTATATTATTATTTATTATCGTCGGAGACCAGAGTCGTATATCGTCGCGGACGTGTGTCATTTTAATGCATTCCTGACGACTACGGTCGTGTTTTCGCGACAAATCGTTTTCCTAATATGTTATTATTCAGACCAAAGTAACCAACGCATTCGAGCAGTGAAAGCCCGTCGATAACGTACTTTAATAATATCATATTATCATTTACTCATATCGTTTTGTCGTAATGTATGAAAAAAATTGTTTTTTATAATATATTATAGCAATAAATCAATTACAGGGTCAAAAATCAGATCCGTTGTTGTGTAAATGATCACACTAGAGTCCTTCATGGGCCGGGCTGTCCCAGTCCGGAACCAGGCCCGGGTATGCACTTAGTGTGAACTGTGAGTACTGAGTAGGCTTACGAGCTCATATTTCAATTACGAAGCGGGCTCATTATTATTTATGGTCGCCACCTGCTTGCGTTTTCTCGGTCCTCACTGCAGGCTGCACAGAATATGATAATATTATCTAACCTAATAGATACTTTCATTTCTAGGAGTATGAAAATATTAAAATATTTAACTAAAATAAATTGGGCCGGGCTGGGCTAAACGTATGTAAAAAAAATTTGAACGGGCTTGGTCTCTAAAAATCCGGCCCATTTAGAGCTCACACTAACTGAACAACCAATCCTACCGATAAAAGAATATTTATATAATTATAAAAATAAAAATATTAATTTTTGATTGATTCGCAATTTGACGCACACTCTAGGGAAGAGTCCGGACCTGGTCGAGTCTTCCGCCATTTTCAGGGCGCCACTGATAATAGTGTACGTACCTAGTATATATGTATAATATTATATCGAATAACCGACTTTCTTACAATCACAGTTATAATCACCGACAATTTTATTATTATTAACATGTACATTATTATGTTTTCGTAATATCGTAAACTAAGTGTGTAACGACGTATTAACCTGTACGCGTAGTTTAGATGTCGCCCGTGTTGTAGCACTCATTTCTCAATAAAAATCCACAAATATTCGGAAACTTTTCCTTGTTTGTACCTTTATATTTGGTGGTACAGTCTAATGAGCTATATTTTATTAAATTAATTTCCAAGTCATCGTGTGTTATTGTGACTACAGGTCGGCTATAATATAATGTAATAATGTGACGTCCTTGCATCTTAAACATAAGTACTTCATAAACTTATTTAAAAGAAATAAATGTTCGTAGGGTATACTAACGATATTATAAGTTTAAAAAAATTGAGTTTTTCACAATATGCACTCGCGATGTCAGTCTTTTTTTTCAACGACGCGTTTATATTCCACCTAACCTTATATCAGCAGACTGATAAAGTCCTCGCCTTTCTTTTTATTTTTATTGAATGCACATTTCGTATTTGATTCACCGCCGCCGCCGTAGAATAAATTACTTGATGGAATCCTAATAACTCAAGAATCAATATAATATAGTTTTTTTTTTAATAATCCTATTACGTTTTCCTATTTACGCAAATAGTAACACACTTAGCTATGGTTAGCTCTTCGTCAATATTATTTATAATATATTAATATATTATAGAATGCAGTGGTAGATATATTATATAGACTTATACTAATATTATATTTCGTCTAGTTGCAATTAAATTACCTATGTATGGATTACACTGGAACTGAACCACTGTTACGTTTGAGCTCCGTGTAAGTAACAACCCATATTAGTATAAATTATGCGAGTTGGATATTTTTTCAGTGAACATAATATAAACAATATTAATTAGTATGTAGTAACAATATTTTCTCTTGTGGGTTGTGCGTTTCCAAGTTTCTACTCTCATTCAAGTCATATAATCGTCCTAGAGTTGAATTTATTGTATTTTTTCCATAAAAACAAAGTACACCTACATGTATTGGAGGATTGTACATGATACAGTGGTAAACTGTAGGTTTATGGCCATGTACCTACACGTTTTATTTCAAATAAATCTAACGAGTTTTGCAACAACTGGCCTGTTGTTGACTAAGGTTATCTCGGTTTCACTTTAAATCACGTGTCAAATAATATAATACCGGTTGTCGGCCGAAAACTATTTCGCAGATGTATGCCTGCTAAGTTTATCATAAAAATATTTTTATTTTTTATTTTTATTATTAAGAATAATGGCACCAACAACTAGGTCATTAGCCTGCGGTTGTGTACTTCCTCCATCGATGAAAGGTTGGTTGAGGATGTTCTTTGAGTTGACGAATAGCGAACAATCTATAACTATGTATTTGATTGAGAGTGGTTCATTGCATTGGCTTCTGTGAGGTTGTTCTTCATGTTATATAATACATATATATGTGGGTGAAGTTGGTATGACCAATTCTTGTTCTTGTGTTGATAATTTCGGAAAGTCTAGAAGTATTGGGCGAGTATACCATTTAGTTATTTTCTTATATAAATATTATAAATATTATAACACATATTTAAGAGTATTTAATTTTGAATTTTCTCTTTTCAAGTCGTTTGAATTTGCGTATTAAAATATTAGGTATATTATTTTTTGTTGCGCGTGTACCAAACTCAAAGTGTACAAAAAACGTATACATCTATCTATATACGAGTAATAATCGTTTTGTTGTATGAACTACTACATAATAATGTTAGACTTTAAGCATAATAGTAATTAAAAGTCATATTGATTATAATAAATACTCTTGCATGGCGTGTATGGGTGTGTTTGTACTCTAAGCAATATTAAGTGATTATAATGAAAAAATGAACCAACCTATATTTTGTCTTAAATCATATGTCGAGTGCAATCAACGTAAGTAATACGTTTTTTCGCTGTTGTTATTATTTTATTCACGTCATAAAATCAATGTTGATGCAAATTCGTTTTGTTTGATATTACACCTCATTGTTTATAACATCTCAACTTTTAACAAATTTGCCTACTTTGAGCAAACGATCCAACGAAACTTATCGTGATTACTGAACTTTTAAGAATAACTATTATACCGTTTTTTCGAATACATTAGCATTCATTATTGAAGAGTTCGTATAATATAATATTATATTATAATAACATGACAAAGTCATAGAATTCACCATTTAAAATTCAAATGGTAGAGTAAAAGGCAAGTTAGCTTAAATAATTTGTCAACAAATAAGTAGAATAACAATAAAATCATATAACAGTTATTTTCAAAATTACGTGAATAGCAACGCATAATAGTCTATGGACCCGCAAAGCCATAGAAATGGAAATGCATTTATATTATGAAAGTGTATTATAATATTGAAGTAACATTTTAAATTTAAAGCGTTTGAGCTATAGGAATTCTCTCAATACGAGATTTTTTGAATGTTATATTCTACAATAAACATGATGATAAATTATTACTAATTCGAAACGTATATTTTGTGCGGTTGTGATATTATATAGTATAATAACGAAACGCATTTACCGTGATTTTGATCGACCTTAGTTGGGCTTCCTGATGTACTAGTTTTCCTGCAGACGACTGTAGATACACGTTTAACATTGAAACTGGTTTATCTAGTATTACGAGATAATATTAAGTCGGTCGCCGAGTGCAAAATAGTAGTAATAATAATGATAATAATAATATATATATATATATATATATATGCATATAGAAAAGCAAACATAATTTCAAACTTTGTTCGATTTGTTTCATTTTTTTTTTAAACACCATTGCCGTTTCAATTAAATATTTTTTTTTATTTCAAAATCAACTATATTTTAACTGTAGTAATTCGTTGAAATCGATATCATTAGGTACATAATTCGGGCATGTTTAAATGGAATTTTGGAAATAGCGTGTACCCAAGACTGAAAATCGTCTGTAATATATGCGTAAATTCACAATCGCTTATTTTATACATAAAACGAGCGGATTTATAATGCGTATTATTAACATATAATGTGCATTACGCATCATTTAGGAACTCCGATATATAAATTACTGTCATATTTCTGCTCGAATACGAATGAAATCAGTTGAACCGACGTCGGAAAAAAATTAACTCGAAATTCTCATTTGAATAATTATCTCGTTGTGCGCACTATCTGTACTCTGTTAAATGTACATAATACATGTATAATGCATACATATTATTACATTGTTTTTACCAACAGAACTTTTTAATACATTACTGAATTGTATATATAAAGCTTTTACTCGATTTCCTATAAAACCTTTTAGCCATTATTAGATTAATTCGACCGTAACGTTATTTCATATTTACACAATTTGAACGTGTAATTCTGTATATACGACGGCCAATGTTCAATAATAATTGCATTTCAATAAGCTATCTTCGTCGATCTACATCGTATTTTGTTCACACAAACAGTAGGTTACCTATATACATTTTAACCACGTGTGTTGCCGCATCCCTTGCCTTCTATTGATTTTATTTTCAAAAATTGTCAACTACATAGCATTTTCTGTCCACACGCACTACTGAACAAAATGTATGTATTATGCTAATTTAATATAATTAATATGTCCAATGGTAATATTATATTATTATTAACTCTTAATATGGTCCTGCAGAAATGATGTTGTGAAAACGTCGTCCTATTATACTGTTATGATTCATATTGGAAATTATGTCTATAATTTATATTAATAGCTTTATCGCAATCGACTAAAAATACGTATAATTTTATAAAACAAATCCCAATACTGGATAAATAACAGGTGATAGATTTATAAACAAAACCAAAATAATCAACATATTAAATTTAAATTTAAATTTATCAAACTGTAAGAAAATAAATTTGGAGTTTCAAAAATCTAAAATTGTATTGATTTATAAAAAAAAATTGTTTAAATTGCAGTTAATAATTTTGGAATAATAAAATTAGTACCCATAAAAATGTAATTTCAATAGTTTACCTATTTTATGAAATTATAATATTATGGTATCATCTTGCATTGGAATAAATATTGTTTTCAATGATTAAATAGAGTAGCTAATACCATAAACTTTATGTTGTATCGTTAAGTTGCAATTTTAATCATTTTTATTTATTACTAACTACACGTCTTATAGCTTATAATACACATAGTTTCTTGATTGAAAAAATCTAATAACCCATCGAACCTCGTCCATCAATACTTGGAACTTACCTTTTTCTTAATCTCCGATCTCATTTATGTACTAATTTGTATTCCAAGTGAACTATTCGTATAACTTTCAGTGAACTTCAAAAGACTCATCTGATACGTGGTACTTACATATATGTTTTTCCTGCCAATTAAATGATTGTATTAGGTATGCGATATGCTTACCTAATTTGTAAACATTACCATTTAATCAGTTACTCGTTTTTCTGTGTTTTAATAATTCATTTAGTTTAGAATTAAGTATGTTTTATTTTATTTTATACCTAAAATAATTTCAATATTTCATGGTTAAAATAAAGTTATTTATGTCAATCGATTATTTAAAACAATGAAATAGTTATTACAACAAATGTACGTATTACCATAATTGAGTATGTATTGTACAATCTATTATAGGTACTCAATGGTATTATACCTATTGGTACACTGTACTATAAACATACCTACCAATTTTTATTTTTATTTGTTTCTGTTAATTTATCCACTCGTTAGTCGTTATTATTATAAATATATCTTATCACTTAGTAAGGCATTTCAAGTGAGGAAACCAAATCGCTTACCCTTAGTATTGTTTTTGAAATTAAATTGCAGTTTTAGAATTTGATAGACATTTTGATTATTTAAAAATGTTAAGAATATATATCCTGTTTCAGGATGTTTTAATACATTTTTGAATTTATATTATAGCATGAATTCATTACAGTACATGTTTAATAAATTTAATTCATTTTAGGTAGTAATTAAAAAAAATTAAACGTTATTTAGAACAAGTTTGTTTTATAAATAATAATTCTGAACTATGTATGAAATAGTACACAGTAGAACAATAATAAATTGTATACAATCAAGAATAAATATTAATTATTATAAGGTAAAGTTTAATGTTTAATTTCTACATTCACAGGCCGAAACAATTTTATACGCCAAGTTATAATCAGCATCACGAAACGATCTGTCCAACATCTACACTTGCGAAAGGACCACTTTTTTTGTCAACCGAGCGTCTAAGCTACGCATGATTTATTTATTTATTTTTTGTGTCTTGTCATCCCGGTTTGGGGCAGTAAACTGCTTCGATTTTCTTCAACAGTACCTTGTTCGATAGGAAAGTGAATCTATAGTTGGTATATTCGGGAGGTCAAATTATCAATAGTTTTCAAAAGTGCCGCGAAAAACAACATAAAAATTAAGGAAAAACGGGTATTTTTACACAAAATCTGTATTGGTTTTTGGTGTAACTTCAAAACAAATGAACGTATATAAATGAAATTTTGACTGATTGCTTATATTTGCATTTTCTATACACGATAAAATTTTCAAAATATTTTGATTTGTTTTTAACTGTTTAGGAACATTTTCTATTTCCAATTTTATTAGTCTGAGCGAAGCGATGAATGTATTGATTTTACAATGGTGTGTGTGTTTTTTTTTTGTGTGTCATCACCTTCTAGGACAGTAAAAATGCTTGGATTTTCTTCAACAGTAACTTTTTTGATAGGAAGTTGGTACTTTGGGGATCAAAAGTAAAAATGTCCCAGTAGTTTTCAAAAGCGACGTGAAAACCAAAACAAAATTAAGGAAAAACGGGAATTTTTACACAAAAGCTGTTTTTGAGAAAATTGATTTTGGTTTTTGGTGCAACTCTAAAACAAATGACCCTACTGTACATAACATTTTGACAGAATATTTATATTAGAATTTTCTATACACCATAACATTTTGCAAATATTTTGACTTATTTTGAGCTGTTTACGGACATTTTCAGTTTCCATTTTTTTTAGTTTATTTTTCTATAAATATCAATACAATTTTATTTGTTGGTTGAAAAAGCTTGAAAATTTAATAGAAGGCTCCAAGGTTATTGTTTCAAAGGCAGATGAAAAAAATTAAGAATCCATAATCACAATTTTTTTCAGAAGCATCTAAAGTTCAAATATTGACAAATACGTAAAAATGACGAAAATTTGCAAATTATTTTGAGTTAGAAATTCATAAATAATTTTCTTTTTAAATCTAAGGTTTGAAAATGTAATACAAGATTATCGATAAGTTTGTCTACCTTTATTTTAAAAAAATTTCTACAAGAACGTAAAATTAAATTTTTATGAGCGTTTGAAATTCATATTTTTACAACATTTGATATTCACTCGATTTCTCATGTAACGGTTTTTTTATTTTGTTGTAATTAAAAAACTTCTGACTTTAGATACTTGAAAATTTCACTGAATGTTTATATTAGCATTTTCTATACATGATAAAATGTTGAAAATAATTCGACTCTTTTTGAACTGTTTACGGACATTGTCAGTTTTAAATTTTTTTAGTTTTTTAACTATAAATATCAATAAAATGTTGTTTGTTGGGTGAAAAAGCGTGAAAAATTAATGCAAGGCTCCTGATATAATGTTACAATAGCAGTTGAAAAATATTAAAAATACATAGGCACAGTTTTTTTTATAAGCATTTAAAGTTCAAATTTCGACAAAATTTATCAAATTTAAAATTTAATAATTATTTTGTAGTTAAAAATTTATAAAATGTTCAACTTTTATTGCTAAGGATTGAAAATTTAAAACAAGGCTCCAAGTAAATAGGTCATGTATAAATTACTTTATTCACAATAATATTATCAAATATACTTGGCAATATCATAGTCTGACTGACCGTTTTCGCTCAGAATCGTTTTTCTTATACAATGATATTAAATCATTGAATTCAAATTTAACACCATCCATTACAGTGACCCACTTGTAACCTACTGTACAGCCGAGTGACATCCACTTACCCACTTTTTTAAATTGATTTGTTTTTAATCTCAGTGTCGTATCAGGGGGGCGCACTGGGCACGCGGTGTATTAACCCAAATTGTTTTTTTTAGTTATTGGTTATTTATTGGTGATAACTGATAGCTAATATTAATATTATCTGGTACAATTCTTATAAATTATCATCTTGACCATGATTATAAATGATAACATTTTCACCCCAGCTTGTTAAAAAGTTTAAGAAATGTAGTTGAGTTTAAACCAACTGTTGATTATGACAGTAAATTTTCATAAAAGGAGTTTCCTATACAGTTTACTATCCACGTCAAATAATTTATATTCGTATAAATCAAATATTTTTTTTTGGGTTTGAGGTTGGATGATACAATTTAGTAATAACGTGTGTATAATTTTAATTTTTTTTTTCAGAGCGCTATGTCGTTATTACTACTTTTTGTACACTGCCAAGAAATTGGGCAAGAACAACTGGACCGTCGCAGATGTATTCAAACACATGGTTGTGAAGAATACCCCTCACAAAGTATTGTTCGCGTTCGAAGACAAAGAATGGACTGCGCTGCAGGTTAGTGCAAAATGTTGCCTTTTATGATAAATTATAATATATTATAAATGTATTGGTTTCGTACGAGCCTGAAACCGCGGCCGTAGCGTTTGGGGGACATAGTTGCCATGCCCCACTCCCTTAGACATCATAAACTACCTATAAATAATAATTTCTTCTAGAAATCTGTATCGAAGTTCAGTGTTTATAAATTATAATTTCACCTACACATTTTACTATGGATACACGTTTTTTCCAAACTTCGAAAGAAGTGACTAGTCTCCGATAAATTGTAAAAGAACTACGACTTTGATATCGTGGAATAAAACACTTGTGGAACACATAATATTAAATTTAAAAAAAGGTTTAGGTACTCAGTTTACACACTATAATAACATAACAATTTATCTTGTGCTAATTCATTGAATATTTTAATTTAATTTATTATAGTAGTTGAGCGTTGTTCCGACAATACACATCACAGACAGTTTTAATTAATTCCATTTTTATAAAACACGCAAGACCCAATACAAAGTTGAAAATTGCTCTGGTTACATATATTATATTATACAAAAGTCTAAAAGTTATTATTGTCTGCAGATTTTAAGAACAAAATAATAAAAGCGATTGACGTTATATTTTTCATGAAGTTAATTGATCAGACCGGAGGGATATCTTTTTGTTCGCTCTGTTCGATTTTACTCGATTAATTATCATGAATTTGTTTTACTGCCCAGCCAAAAAACAGTGTTCATTGATGTATAGGGCCAATAAATAATTTATACTTTTTTCACGAGTCACCCATACAATTTTTTTTTATATGACTATAATATAGGTAGATCAATACATATTATATGTTTTCATTTTGAAATTGTACATTCCATACCAATTATTTTCTTGTATCACACTCAACGACACAATAAAGAAGTATAATATATTATTACATAAAAGTGTGTATCTTAAGCAGTTATCTTTGTCAAATACAAAAGTTTAAATTCTCCATTAAATAAAATCCTCGAACAATATAGGGTCTTATGTATGGTTCAAAGTGATTCTAATAATTTGTAGTCTATCGCTCTGGATGTCGGTCAAATTAAAAGATCAAAGCACTGAGTACAGACGAATGGTCAGATTCGTGTTTAATTCCTATACATCGGTTTTATCTACGCTGATTCGCAAATCTTTACAATTAATAATTTCATTATAAATCTTATGAAAAACGTATAATAAAAGTAAAACTTTATTACATCACTTGAATTCGTATACAGTGATTAAACAAGTTAAACAAGTTACGTATTGTATCCAGCGTGAATTTTAATGAAAAATAGTGTTTTAGTTTTGAATTATCGCACTAAATTTGTTGGTCAAATCATGGGCACCGAGTTTTGTGTTACTCGAAACTCAAACATCCCATGAAACTATAAAACTAGGCGCCCATGGGTCAAGTTATTTATACATAAAATCAAGGTTTTATATAATTCTATTTTGCATTTTTCCTGAATTTTATAATCGGTATAAAAATAGTACTATTGCTTAAGCAATTATTAACCGTATTATTTATAGTGTAAAAGTTAATATTTAACTTCAATTTTTTTACTAAAATTTTTATTTGGATTATTAATAACTAACAACTTAAAATTAAATCAAATTTAAAAAAAAAATGTTGTTGTAGTACCTCGCCGCTGGGAGGCCTCTACAGTCTGTTGAATTTGCCTTTTTATTTTTATTTTGATTTTAACCTATATTTACCATCAATTTTTCTTATTGTTCTCTTTTTGTAACAGATTAAATAAAAACTTATAAACCAAAAAAAAAAAAAAATGTTATTCCCATTTTTAATACATAAACACGTGTATAATAAATAAAATCACAGTACAACTTTTTGCTTACACATTTTATTGAACTAATATGTCCATAATATAGATGTTTTACCTACCTACATATTCATACTTAAATAGGTGGTGTTCATTAAAGTGCACTTTAATACCTAATATGCAATTAAACCGTTATAGTTTACTAATATCACTCTTATTATCCTAATATGAACGTGTCGGTTGCAAATGATAATTAATAATTTAGACATAATATTGATGTTTCGAAAATCAACTAATAACTGGTAGGTAGTTATAGATAGACAGATGAATATTTTTTTGTATTTTAAAATTGAATATCCTTAAAAATTATATCGTTAAAAAAATGTACGTGTTTGATGTTTATATACTTATGTCAAAAGAAGTAAATTCAATTATAAATACAAAACTTGTTTGTATTGTAACTTTCAAAATAATACTCATAAATATCACAAATGCATTACTCATATTATGTTATGTAAGTAATAAATAAAATAGGTAATAACGATTTAAAGGCTGCTGCTGAAGAGTAAAAACCAGTTTAAATATTTATAGTTATATAACTGAACCTTGGTTGTATTTTTCATGGTTATCAGATATTTTAAACCCATTTTTGTCTCTTTGGAGCTTAACCAGGACCTAGTTGAACCGATTTGGTGAAACATGTTTCCTTATAACCTACATCTAATTATACCAATGATTCATAGAAGGTATATAATTTTTTTCAACAGATAAACAATTTAAAATAAATTAATGGAAAGTGGTCTGGAAAACATAAATATACTGTATCTCTTTTCAGTCTTTTCAGTACAGATAAATGTATTGTTTTACAAGTCAGTATTTAGATAAACTACAATTACACGTTTCAACAATTATATTTCGCCACTTAGCTGCTTAATGTTCTTACTAATCACATAATGATTAATATGGTGGGACCATAAAAATGTTTAAATAGTTACATTAGTTACCTACTATATATTATATTATATTATTTATATAATTAAATTATACCTACTGTATGTATTAGCACAGTTTTTAAAATGTCTTATTTTGATCTACGGTCTAATTTTACTGCCTCCAGCCTATACGACATTTTTAATTTAAACCATACTTTGAATAAACGCAGCGTGCGATTATTGATATGCATATATTATTATATTGATGTCGTGTTAACATGATTGAAATGTGTCGGAACAGGTTGAAGAATACAGTAACAAAGTGGCCAATGTTATGTTGGAGAGAGGTTTCAAGAAGGGCGATGTGGTCGGCTTGCTGATGGAAAACCGACCCGAGTTCGTGTGCATTTGGTTGGGCATGTCCAAAGTAGGCATCGTAACCGCGTTGATCAACTACAACCAGAGGATGGTGTCACTGCTCCACTCCATCAAAGTGGCCAACTGTACCAGTTTGATTTATGGGGCTGAATTGTCATCGGGTAAGAATATAGGTTACAGTTATAACGTTTACATGCTGACGTTAAAACGGTTTTACATTCACGGATTATTGTGTTTTTACTGATAAATAAAAGTAACAAACCATAGCAGGAAGCATAGATCACCCGTGTATTTAAAATCAACACCGCCGGGATTAAAGTGGTGGAGGGAGTGGGTAGGTAAAGGGACTAGGTTTTTCTACTTCTGACCACGCTTAAAAAACGTACTCATAATGGTACGCTGGTACGTTAAAGCCTTTAAGTTAAACCGAAATAATTATTTATTTACGTAATTTTATCATTTTATAGTCTTGCAAAGCTTTTTTATTCAATATTTTTAGTTTGACAAAAATAGTATTACCTTACAGAATACTTGCTATCTCACTATTCTACTTTTCTTTTATTTTAATAATAAACATACCAGTTGGCCCGTGCGCAGTACTGCAACGTACAATTACAGAGGCGTGATAAATAATATGATATATAGCATGTTTATGAGGTTTGTGAAAAAATGTATTATTTGTATGTACAGAAACTTAGACTCTGAACTTGATGTATACAGCGTTTGAAGTCAAAATACTGTCATCTCGTCTTGTTTTTTGTTTTCCGTTAGCTGTTTATTACGCTTTAATATTGAATATCTGAAAATTAATCCGAGGAAGGGATTATTTTTTACGCCCTTTAGTCGTTTTTGGTTGTTTTGGCGTATTAATATTTCTGTTGTATATTTATATATATCGATTTTATATTATTGTTTTTATTTTTAATTACATACATTTTTATTTAAGGGTAAATATTTTATTATATAATCATTACACAGTTTAAATTTTGGATAAATGGGTGCTAGATTTTGGATTTAAAAAAAAAAATTTTAAAAACACACTTTTCCATAAAAACATTTAAAAAAAAATTTTAAAAATTGCACTAAAAAGACAAAAATAATTCTCTGTACTTAAAAATAATGAAAAATTTATTGATGAAAAATTTAAAAGTGTGTGGTGCATCATACAAAACATTAAAAGCCGAGCTAAGTCTCACATACACTTCTTTGTTCAATCCTGTTTATAAGATAGTGACTGGCAGTATATGTCAAGTATAAGAGCAAAATAATGAAAAATTTACTGATGAAAAATTTAAAAGCCAAGGAAAGTCTCACATACACTTCTTTGTTCAATCATGTTTATAAGATAGTGACTGGGAATATATGTCAAGTGTATGAGCACCACACACTTTTAAATTTTTCATCAATAAATTTTTCATTATTTTTAAGTACAGAGAATTATTTTTGTCTTTTTAGTGCAATTTTTAAAATTTTTTTTTAAATGTTTTTATGGAAAAGTGTGTTTTTAAAATTTTTTTTTTTATTTTTTATTTATATTAACAATTTCATTATGAGACCATTATGTGTATTATATATTTTGTTATTTGACAGTACTTATATTATACTTATTTCGGTACCTATATCAGAATACCGGTATAATGTTATTTGGTAATAATTACCGTTGTTACCATAGATATTATAATAATGGATAGGACACGCCTATACTTGCTTCGTAAGAGGTTGCGGTTTTTTTTGGGGAAGAGAGAAAGTTCAATATCTGCGAGAGATATTACGGCGACGTCGTGGGGACAATCCTTTTTTTTTTTTTTGGTCCATGTCCCAAAATGACAACGGATTATTGTATTGTCATCCAAGACCAAGGTCTATACCAATTTTCAGAATTTTTCATCTTCAAAAAGTGCCTCAAATCGAGCGCGCAAGATTTGATCACAGACAGACGTGAAACCAAACTTAAGAAAAGTGTTAAAAAATGAGAAATGTATGTGTAAATTAAATTAATAATTATAGGTAACTAATTTAAATATAACAAGTACTAATGAACACATGAACCGACGCCTACCATTGGTTGCGACGACATTATAAAATTAATATGTTTAAGTAATAAGAATTATTCAAGTTTACACGCATAGAATGCTCGAAATAGAATAGACATCACTGTATCCTTAGTCATTTTGTGACACTTTAAGCCCTCACGTCACGACGCGTAGTAAGTGAAACAGTCGTTACTCGTTACATACAATACAGGTTAATAATTTTCTTTGATGCCTAAATATTGGATGAAAAAATTGTATTAAACAAACGGTTGCAGATGTGGTTCTCCGCAATTCTTATGACATTTTATTTGTTATATACCTGTTGATTGCAACCCATAATAAGGTACATATAGAGAGAGTGGTTTTAACTGTTTTATTTACTCAGAGTACCTATGGCGTTTCACAATGTGTTTTGTTATTTAACTCTCTTAGCACTATATTATATTTAGATTATTATTATTTATGTATCTAGTTATATGTATTGGTATGTTTTTTTTTCAGTGTCCTTTTGAAAATTTGGTTATTGCATAAATTAACTATATAAACTCGAAAAAAGTATGTTTTGGAGTATATTTAAAGTAGAATAAAAAGATGCTACGTTATTTTACGTGCCTAAATTAAATTTCATAATATCAGAAAGTTTGTCTCTGACGAAAAATTGTAAAAATGATTTAAATATATGTTAAAGCAAGACTAATGAACATTATTTGATTAACTTTATTCAATTCATTTTAAAATATAAGATATTTACTTCTATTTCACGTAATGATTGTTTGGAAAATATTAATACATTTATTGAATATGTTACTTATTATATTTTTATTGCATATTTTACTATTTCATAGTAAATGGAAATCCAAACCCTAATAATTACATTTTGTTATACTATATTTATTATCATCTGAGAACCTCTTGATAGGTCTTTTTTTAAATACTAAATTAAGATAAATACAATAAAATACTTTTTTCAGACATCGACGATATCAAAGGTGATCTGGACAACGATATAAAACTGTTTAAATTTTCGAGCACTCCACCGCCCGCCAACGACGGTACCTACTTGAACCACTTTCTGGATAAAGCATCACCGTCCGCGCCAAACCCGCCGGAAAAACCCGGTTACAACGACAAACTGCTGTACATTTACACGTCTGGTACTACCGGTTACCCAAAAGCAGCCATCATTACCAACGTCAGGTAATGAAACCCGACATTTCTACGATTAATTTTACCGAAACAGACGGACCCTGTGTAAATTCACTTAGTGGTGACGTGAACTTATGTTATGTGCGAGACGACAAACAATTATTAGACCCACTCACGCACTAATTTATTGATAAAAAAAACTACCCCTCTTTCATATATATATAATATATATATATATTATATTACGTTGTTATTAAATTAATCGAGCTTTTGCCACACATTTCAACTTCCCAACTTAATCTACCTCGAGTATAACGTAATACTTGCCTACTTCCTATCTATATAATCCATTCACTTATTAAAAAAAAAAATCCACGAGTTTTCAGATTCGCAGCAGAACTACTTTCGTGCGCGCCACTGAATTCGTGAATATAATAATAATAACAATAACATAATATACTGTTTGTAATAGTAATTATAAGACACATTGCCAATCACAATGGGTTGATTTTATTTCTAAAAGGGATAAAAGGGATAACATGTGTATGCATTTATTATGAATGTGGGTACGGTTCTAATATTATACTAAATATATACTATTAATCCGGCTCTGCCTATACAATTATTTATTTTAAAATAACTACTTTCTAAACACTTTAGATTCTGAGTGGTGTATTGGTCAGTAGCGTAACTGTGATATTTTCATGGTGAGGGGGGGGGGTATAAATATTTGAATAGACATATTACAATACACATATATATATTTATATTATTATATACATGTTGTAAAATTTGGTCTCCGGGTTCGACTCCCGCGAACGTATAGATACGAACTGGTATTGGTCGTACAGTATTATTTTAAGTACCTATTGACTGTCATAATTTCTCCTGTAGAAATGAACTTCTCCAAAATATATGACTGACTTATCGACTTTTGATCGATTGAAATTGAAACCCAAGATTTTAAACCAGTCATTAATTTTATTTCTCTAGTAATTTTTCATGAAACAAAATCAAAACAGGTATAGCTACTAAAAAAAAGTAAACATCCTAAAAAATCACCAAAGATGAAAAATAAAAAAGTTTTTTTTATATCTACTCAAGTTTAATTTACATGCAATTTGAATTTTTCATTATGTTTGTATAATGTCTACCTATACACATTCTTAAGTGTCAGTTCGTTGTTTTAGATATATTTTCATCGCTGGTGCTTATGCGTATCAAGTGGGCCTAAAGTACAGCGATCGGTTCTACACGCCAATGCCGCTGTACCACACCGCCGCCGGTATAATGTGCATCGGCCAATCGCTTCTTTACGGCTGTACTACGGTCATACGAAAAAAGTTTTCTGCTTCCGGGTACTTCCAAGACATTTCCAAGTACAACTGTACCGTAAGTCACCGTTTACCATTGCTTATAAATATATTATTATGTATAAGCATTAAGCATTGAGTGTATACAATATTATATACTCAATAGTAGAAGGTATTTAGAGGTTGTGTTTATCGCTGCCACGGACTTTTTTCTGATCAATATATTTGAAATACGATTTGAAAATATTACCCACCTACTGTTAACAATATTATTATAATTCATATAGTATTATATTGTTGGTTTGCTTAATCTCGAGTAAATAATTTAAAAGTTTAATTTCTAGTTTGTCCGTTGATTATTATGAACAGTGGTTAGTGTTTAAAGTTCGGGGTATGTAGTATAAAGTTCTAAGAGCCTGGGGAAGAGTTTAGACAACCAAACTTAAATATATTTTTACAGACATTTAATATAGAATTGTTGTGAAATGAATTATAAATTTTGAGCGTAGTGAAAATCGTTTTTTAGTTGAGATTTATTGAGTTAGGTACAAATATTACTTAATGCCAGCCCTGATTGCACTGTCCGATACTCCTACCCTTGTCAGACTTGTAAGTGATGCACTTGTTAATTATGTTCGTATACACTGCAGGCGGCTCAGTACATCGGTGAAATGTGTCGCTACATTTTGGCCACTCCGCCCAAACCCGACGATACAAACCACAAGTTGAGAATCATATTCGGAAACGGTCTGAAACCTCAGATATGGAAAGAATTTGTGTCCAGATTCAACGTACCACGGGTCGCAGAGTTCTACGGATCGACAGAAGGAAACGCAAACATCGGTAAGCTCGTTTAATCTTTATCCTCCATGGAAACGAACTCTGTGAAGATTTTACAGTGCATCACAAAAATAAATGTTATAAAAAAAATAATAATAATAATAATGAATAATTTGTCAAAATTGTTGTATCAAAGAATGGTGTGAATAGTTTTTTTTGTATACATTTATTTAAGCTAAGGTAAATAAAAATTAATATAAAAATTTTTTTAAAATTGCATTCTTTACAGAAAATCGTAACATCTAATAAGTTACACACTTCTACCTAAGATTATACAAAAGTTATACAAAATGTTGAAAGTCTCTACGATTTGTTTTTTTTTAATAGCAGCCAAAAAACTTTTAAATTATTAGAGGAAAAATAAATTAATATTGTTTGAATATCAAATTTTGTCAACACTTAAAACATTGCAACATTCCAACACATAAAAAAATATATCTGAGTTTTTCGATATTTTTACTGTTTAAAAATAACTTTGATCACTAAAACAAAATGTTTCGATATTATTTTAAAAAATACTAAAAAAGTTTTAATTTTGACATGCTTTTAGGTAAATATATATAGGTATCTAGTATATAATATATAAGAAATACCCCAAATAATATGAAAATTGGTGTTGCTTCAATATCATCGTTATTGTCTCTTATTGTTTTTACTCAGTACCTATTATTAAAAAAGTACCATCATGATCGCATATCCTAACAGAAACTTCAATTTCGAATATTGAACCAAATAGTTAACACACACACACATACACGCACGAACACATCATTGTTTAACCAATACATCCTTCGCTCCGCTCAGACTCTAACATAATAATTGATTTTAATTACATTAAAATGATCCATTTAAATTCTATGCCACATAAATTAATAAAAATTTAATAAGTGTCAACGGTTGTCAAATAATTGGTATGTTTGATAACTATCACGATGACCAATATTATTTGGCTTTTTAACGGCGTTTCGAGGTTTATATACATTTCAAGTTATTACAACATTTTTGTATTGTAAAAACGAATTTTAATTTTACTATCAATATTTAATGCAATATCCTTTAGTACTCTGTGTAACAAGTGCTCGTATGGACTGCTACAGGCAGCTGCTCAGATTTCAACTTTGTAGTAGATTATTATTATACCTATTATAATATGTTCAAACAAAAAAGTAAACTATTAAACACCACTGGTAGGTATCACCTAAGTAAACATACCTAAGATCAACATTATCCTTTACATGCCTTCCACCTATAAAACCTATAAAAACTCATAAGCTATTCGATATCTTAACTGAAACTAGAGTGATTTGAGTTTTAAAGTATTGACTTACATTTTTAAAGATTTCGAAATTATCGACTAGTACGAATACCACTGTGCTAGCCGATTGTATGTAGGTTAGGTATTAGGTCAGGTCGTTTATTATCATATAGGGCTGTATATAAATAATGAACATATTATACATTTTGCTTTACTCTGCACAATTTATTCTGACCTTTCCCTTATTTACCACTTACCTGTACCGCCACCGCCATTGTTGCAGTTGTGTTTATGTATATACATTATAATGTGTATTATTTTCTTTGTTTGCAGCCAATACAGACAACACGTTCGGAGCCATTGGGTTTGTGTCCAGACTGATACCCAGCATATACCCGATATCGATTATACGGGTAAACCCGGAGACGTGTGAACCCATCCGTGACGCTGCCGGACTTTGCACCCGTTGCAATCCAGGTACGGACGAGTCAGCAGCTGTTGCTCAAGCGAGTAGTCCAGCTCATCCGCTTTCATATAGTCAATTATTTTAATTTATGTTTGCGTAACACTTGACTACAGTAAACTACTTACTATACACCTACATAATATTATATAAATGTAAAAAAATCACTATTCGTCTAGGTCAAATGTTATGTTTTTCAAAAATTTGTTTTCACAAAGTTTGAACTTCGAAGCAGGTCCCTGCACTAAATAATATTTGTGTTGGCCATTTGATAATTTTGTTTTAACTGTTATTCCATATTTCTTATTATACGTACAATCGAGAACAGAATACTTTTTTGAAAATTATGATGTCTCTAAATGTTGAATATTAAACAGATAATGCATGTAGACTATGTATGTCTACGTTTATCCAATTATAAAACACGTATACCTATAAATAAATCTGTTCAAAATTCGGTAATCATACCTGTAACATATTCTGTTCATCCGTGTTGTGGAATTGAAGGGCTAACATTTATCGACAAAACAATCATCTATAGTCGTTTTCGTAATAATAATTGATTTTTTTTTAATGTACCCTCAATTGTATAATATAGCCATAAACCGTTTTATTTGAAAACACAACGATTGACCGAAATACGAATGAAAAGTGTCTTGTCCAACTAATTTCTCTATTGCATGTAATGTACAATCATCGTCGGTGGCGGCGCAATTCTTTCAGGCGAACCTGGTGTGATTGTCGGAAAAATTATCTCGACCAACCCATCCAGACAGTTTTTGGGATACGTCAACAACGAGGAGTCGGAGAAGAAAATTGTGCGAGACGTGTTCGATAAGGGGGACGCTGCCTTCTTGTCCGGTGATTTGCTCGTAGCTGACGAATGGGGATACCTGTACTTCAAAGACAGAACCGGAGATACGTTCAGGTAAACATATACAGCCGGTATAGATACAGGGGGCAATTGTAAACTCGGCCCAAGGAAAAAAATTTTTCAAAAGATTAACTTGACCCATGTTTTTTTCAATTAAAAATTATTTAGGTGTAAACTCAGCCCGGGGTTTTTATAGGTAAAAATAATGTTAATTTGGACCGGGTTCTTTCAAGGAAACATTTTTGACGTGTAAACTCGGCCTAAATAAAAATATACGTATAATATTTTTAAGAACAATTTAGCATTAACCAGCAGACACCATAAGGAACCAATTCTCATTATAACCTTCCAAAAATTTTTTTCATTTTCATATTATTATTCATAATATAAAATTCGTTATGTAAATGTAAAATTGTGTAAAAAATTAAGTAATATGTTTCAGTATTAAAAAATATAAATAAAATGTATTAATGTAAAATTGTGAGGGTAAAAAGTGTAAAAATATAAGTAAAACTGTAGTGTAACAACTAATAATGTAAGGTTAAAATATATTTTAATTAAAAAGCCATGTGTTTGACGTATTCACTCGCCAATATTTCCTTATTTTTATATTTTGTAAGTGTTCCTTCTAAGAATAATTTGTTTTTGTATTTTTAAATCAAAATGGTGCATTTAGGCTGTTGATTTTAATGTACGTTTCTGTTTGTAATTCTTTTAATTTTGTAATTACGAAATATATATTGGGGTGAGTTGAATTGGAACTTGAATTAAAATGCGCATGAAATGATTCACATGAATTAGTTCTTAAATACGTATCGACTAATTAAGTGCAGGCACACACATCAGGCGGAAAAATAGCATCTTCTCCTATGAACTTGGTAACTAGATTATCATCTGGTTTCGATTCCATTAGGGTTAAAGTAAAAAAACTCTGAAACATTTTCCGGCTCTAAGAACACTAATCCATAACAACAACCATTTGCTTATTTCAGAATCTTTTGCTTTATAAACTACGCTTAATCCGTTTTGTTGTATATTCCTGTACCAAACTTGTGTTATCTGGAATCGTTTAAAAACGCTGTACATTTATGGTTTATACATCGCCACTTTATTTCGCTTGAAGCTAACGGACCAGTTACTTAAGAATATTTAAAATGTTCTAAAACTATTAGTGGTTTTCCACGTTGGGAAACAACTATGCGGGCCATTGTTACGGTTGTGGTTACACTACTGAAACGTCGTTTCAAAAGTCCAATATGAAAATGAAATTATTTGTCTCAATGTTTAAATTTATCTTAACATTTGTTAACAACAAATTGTTCCGATAATAATACATTATTTATTATTTGCAGATTAAATTATGTCATGTTTAATATATTTTATTGGTCGAAATTATCGGGCCAAGTTTACAACCAACATTTTTTATTATCTTAAATTTCCGGGCTGAGTTTACAACAAAAAAGGTAATTGTGGGCTCAGTTTACATTTGCCCGGCACAGGTAACCTATTTTTTGTGGGGTAAAAAGGACGGTTAGGTTAGGTGACGGCCTTATGGGACGATGCATGTCAATGATCAATGATTGGAAAACGTGTGCGAAACATCTTTGGACTAGATAAAACATTTAGAGCGGAATTTCAGTTAAGACTTGGTAGCCAACAAAATATGTCCACAAAAGTGGAATATATTCGAGCACGATTAATATAATATGTAATATATAAATATATAATTGGTAAAAAAAATAGTTTGATTAACAACGAAAACAAAATGTAACAATATGTAATCATGTATAGTAAATGTATATGTATAACTAGCGAAGACCAGTGATATGGATTCAATTTAAAAAATATATCATTTTTTACCATGCCAAATCTGTTTATTAGTCCTAATCCCGTCGAAAATAGTAACGAAATTTATATCTTATACATTTATGAATTGGTCCTAATGGCTTCATATACTTGAAGTAACATATAAAAATATTATCCAACCAGGTTACAAAATTTGTCCTAACATATTGTGATTTGATAAAACTGGTCCAAATGCGAACTCCCCAATACCAGTAACTGAGCCGATAATACTAATTTAAATTATTATTATTATTTATGATGATCATGAAAATGAAAATTGTTGTTGTTATATTTCACTGGAACTCATTTGTACAGCAATTCTAGGTAGAACAACTAGCTCGGATGTTTTTCGTCTGCACTGAAACGATTCTATAACATTGAAATTTGGAAAAACTATTTACAATAATAATAACAAAAAATAACCCGCCCATAGATTTTTTTCAAACCACTGCAGTTTCTTGAACAGTTCCAATAAAGACATTCAATATTTTTTATCCGTTTACCTTGATTGAATAATGAATAATAATGTAACTAGCTAAGCTAAGTTAATTTGTAGAAAGAAATTAAAAAAAATTATTTAATAATTAAGTTGAATTGTTCATTGTTGCAGATGGAAAGGTGAAAATGTTTCTACAGCTGAAGTTGAAGGCGTTGTTAGTAATATTGCTGGTTATCGTGATTGTGTTGTCTATGGAGTAGAGGTATTTACCATTTAACTCAATTAATCCTAATTATTATGAATTTGTTATTTTCATATTATTTTTTATCCAGGTGCCTAATTCTGAGGGCCGTGCTGGTATGGCTGCTATTGTGGACAAGGATAATACATTGGATGTATCCACTTTATCAGATGGATTACAGAAAGCTCTGCCAAGCTATGCACGACCATTGTTCATTAGAAAACTCAATGAAGTTGAAATGACTGGTAAACTATTATTCTGCACAGCGTCAAAATATTGAATTTATATATATTGTTATTTCAGGTACATATAAATTGAAAAAATTAGACTTACAAAGAGATGGATATGATATTGGACGGATTAAGGATCAAGTGTATTACTCCAACAGCAAGGGCATTTACCAAGAATTGACTATTGAAGCATACACAGATATTGTGTCAGGAAAAATAAGATTGTAAAAAAATAGTATGAATAGTAGGTATAGGTTGTGTTTTTTTTAAATATATTTTTATCATCTTATTACATGTTTTAATCTTGCCAATTAAACTACTTTATAACTACATATAAATAATAGCTTATAAAATTGTTAATATTGTAAACTATCGCAATATTGTATGATGGATATTTAGATGGATATTTTAATTTAATTTTGCAATTCAGTTTTGCTCAAGATGTCGTTACTTAAAATATTATTTATGTTTTAAACTTTGTATTATTATTTTTAAGTTTAACAAAACTATTAATTGTTTACTATTGTTATTATTATTATTATTATTATTGCATATTTTATTTTTTTGTGTAGGTGCCTTTTAATTTAAGTACATTTACTGTATTATAAGAGTACATTAATTATGTTTATGTCACAATACTCATTTATGTGAAATAGTTAATTGCCTTAAATAGAATAAAATCTTTACAATTACCATAAAACACAATATATTATTATTTAACTTTTTTTTATGGTGGGCAATGAGGTTTAAAAATATAAGTGATCAAAACTCTCAATAATTCTGTTGAGTATAATAATTAAATGATAATAACTGCATGAAAAAAATAGTTTAAATAAATTAAAAAAACTTAACAAAATTGAATAAAATGTAAGCATCTCACTATTTGTTTTCTCTTTCTGGCCCACGTGTAACAGTTAAATTGCATTCATGCAACATTATTTTTATGTTGAGAGTTATCTTTGAGTAAAATTACCTAGGTATTACAAATATGACAGGGAATAATATTTTTTACGGTATTTTAATTTTAAATTGAATTATGAACATTTATAAATAATGTTATACAATATACATACTCATAACTCATTAAAACTAATATCGTACATTTATATCAAGTTAGGTATTTTTAAAATTTAACTGTAGGTACATTTTTAAATGATTATTCAAAATAATAACAATATCAACAGATGTAAATTATTAAAAATCAACATAAAACCTACAATGTTTCTAAATTAACTAGGTATGTTTCATCTCTTAAGTAAAAAAATTTGTTGATTTAAGAGAACATCACATCTGAATTTGTTATCTAAATTAGTGATGGGCACTATCGAATAGTCACTATCGAACTATTCGATAGTAGTTCACTATTCGAACTATTCGAATAGTTATTCATTCGAATAGTTTGAATAGTCGAATAGTTCGAATAGTCGAATAGTACGAATAGTTTCTTTTTAGAGTTTTAGACCATTACATTTTTTTTCATTGTTTTTTTTCTAAGTGAATTTAGAATTATCAAATAAAAAATTCGTAATAGAGTATTTACTATTTACTATTTAAACAAATATGAAGTAATATAATCATGTTATATTACATTTGAAATATTATAGTATATTAGTATAATATATTTTTTATTTTTTGCATATTTCAACGTTTTACTGTTTTAGCGCATATTTAAAATATTGAAGTGCATATTTGGTTGGTTTTTATTTTTTAATGCATATAATTCTATGCTCTAGTAATAATTTACGAATTGAAATATTCGAATAGTCCATCTCCATAATAAAACTATTTGAAATTGAAACTTATTCGAACTATTCGATAGTGCTATTCGAATATTATTCCGAATTATTCGATAGTGCTATTCGAATATTATTCCGAACTATTCGATAGTACTATTCGAATAGTCTTCCGAACTATTCGATAGTTTATCAACCTATTCGATAGTTTTTATTTAAAAACTATTATTCGGTTATGTAAAAAACATTCGAATAGATATTCGATAGTGTAAACTATTCGGTAGTGCCCATCACTAATCTAAATCTTACAAATGTACACAACACAAAAAATGTGTGTACTTAACAGTTAACACGTATAGAGAAAATTCCTTAATTTTTATATTTAAACTCAATAGATGTCTAGTACTCATGGCTATACCCCATACTTATTAAAATGAATTTGTTCTCTTTGGCTATCAATCTTAATATAAAATTTCTTAATGATCTCACCTCCTGTAAAATTGTAATCTTCTGTTTCCTCAAACTGATTAATTTTAAGTTCTATTAAATTCAACTTTTCAAAACAAATTTATTTTCACAGTTCCATATTTCATTCTGCTCAACCAACCATCTAAATAATGAATAATATTACTTAAATTATGAAATTGGCAAAGAAGAATGCTCTTTTACTCACAAATATAATCTCTTTACCTTTTATTTAAATAATAAACAAATATAAGAATGAATTGACCTATAACCTATTGGCTATTATAAAACCTTAAAGTAAAAATGTTGTGTTTTCTATTTTTTTAAACAAGTTATAATAATTTGTAATATTTTCCATTATCACAACTTTCTTAAAAATTATAATACCCTAATAAAACCAATATACTAACGTCTATAATTCTTTTAACTTTGTTCATTATAGGTTGACTTTGACATTAAAGCTAAATATAAACAAACAATAGGTTATTGCAATATAATACATGTGAGTGACAGGCATAAGGCACGTAGCCAGACAAATTCTATTGTTGAGGGAAGGGGGGGGGGGGGGGGGGGTCAACAATTTTTGGCCCATGTATTTTCCATAATTTGTTTCCTATGAGAAATAGGGCTTGTATAGGTCTTCTATCTCCATACTCCCCCAGCCCATAACTGTGAAACGTGTTCACAAGACCTAAACCTTTATTTGGCGGTTGATTCTGAAAGATATCAAAGTTGCTTCCATATTTGCCACAGTTTCATAAATCGCTTAACATCAAAATTAACTCTGCCCGTTAAAATATTATATGAGTATGAATTTATTTCGAAAATATAATTGCATGTTAAATTTTACTAAATATATATTTGTTTTATTTTTTAATATTATTCAATAAATTATAAATATACATGATAAGAATATTTATTTATTTATTATAAATTCAACGGACAAAATGTCCTTTAACTAAAAGTATTTGTAGGAAAAAAAATGTACAACAGATTATAGAACAATTATACAAAGAAAAAAATTATTAAATAGATTAGGTTTCCAAAACATTAATAATAATAAAAAAACTACAAAAACAATAAAAGTACCTAATAGGCAAAATTGACGAAAGAAAAAAAAAATGTATAACATTATAAAAATCAAATTCTAAACAACAGATAGTTCACCTATATAAATTATTAAGTAAAATTAAAGCATTAGTTTTGAAAGAATAGCGAGACACATTAAAAAAAATCAAGTGAGGTCGAAATAATATTGGCTAGTAAAAGAGCTTAAGCCTCAAGGGAGGAATGCATTTGTACCAATGTTTGTTTTATATAATGGATTGTTAAAAAAAATCTAAATTACGAGTGTGTTTACGGGGAATACGGAAATTACTTAGGATCTCAAGATCTAAGACCTCAGGACAAAGAACAAAACTATTTAAAATATCAAAAATGAACATTATATCAGCTAATTTACGTCTTATATCGAGATAATGAAGTCCTATAGAATCTTAGAGGTGATTTATTGAGCTATTTGAAACAGAACAACCTAAGACATGGGCTAACTATAAAGTATAAGATGCTGTGATTCTGTAAGATAACTTTTGACATATCTCATAAAAATCATATTGATATGAATGCGATTTTTCGAAATTTTTATGTTTTTATTTAATAATTATATATTTTGTCAGAACCACCATATTTTAAAATAATTATACGTGTGTGTGTGTGTATGTAGACTGTAGGTACTTTGTGTACACGATTTCATATACTTTGTTTTCATACAATAAATGTATAAAGGTAAAATACATTAAGGGTGTCGGTACTGGTCATTTATTAAGGAGTAAAATGTAGGCAATTCAATTCACATGTTGTATCCTCCTCGCGCGGAACGTGCATGTGTGTGAGTATGTAAATCGATATTAGTGTGAGTGAGCTATAATTACACGCGCACTGTTTAATTTCAGTAAAAAAACTGAGGGTGCTTAAGCTCTCCATTTTCTGGGTATTTAAATTAAATTATAACTATGAGGCATTTATGACTTTTTTGAGCAAAAATGTTTTATGACAATTTAACATTGAACAATCTACTTAATAGTGTATTAGGTAGGTACATTTTATAAAAATGAATACAATAGTCAATATTTTTATTTTATTAAAAATTGAAAACAACTTTTTTATATTTTATTAAATAAAATAATATTATACAAATACATATTAGCACTGAATGACATATTATGTAATAGTAGGGACTGAAATTGTAATATTCTCTTTTTATTTTCTATTACCGGAAAAGTAAAATTGTTAGGAGGAACCCAAAAGTGTTTCAAAACCTATTCAAAAAGCAATAAATTAGGAATTATTTATGATTTCATCTAAAATGTATAAATATTTATTTATAATAAATACCTACATATGATGTCTAAATGATGTAATTGCAAAACATAATACATATTATAATACATTGCTAAAGGTAGCCAAATATTTTTTTTATGTAGTGCCCCCAGTGACTATCTGGCTACTTCATTGATATAAAATATTATATTACTTAGCTACCTTTATTAAATTTTACCTTAATTTTTTCCTCATCTGTTAATATTTTTTAGCTGTGTTACTAAACAAAGAAATGTAATTTACTCAAGTCTCAAAACCTTTTTCATCAATAATACAAGTATTATCATGAGCATTTCTACCTAAGACAAATTAAAACATAATATACAATATATATATTCATAAAACATTCATACCATCAATAATCTTTATAATATATAATATATAGATTACTGATGGTATTATATTATATTCTATAATACATTTATTTATAATTTATATTAGTTCTTAATTCTTACTATCTGCGGTTGTGGGGTTGTCACTGATTTGTTTTCAAGTGTTTTTTTTCCACTTGTACCTAATTGATTGTTCAAATTTCAAAAATATATAATATAATAATAGATAGGTACGTTTTAATAACGAGATAATTTATAATTATAATTAATTAATTATTATTGAATTACTTTTACTTACATCTTCGATTTCCACATAAATATTCGATTTCTTTTCTTGTGGCTTAAAAAAGTAGTCCATCGTACTTCTCTTCATTTTAAATTTTAACACCGAAGGGCGAAGACCGAAATGGTGAAATTACAACACAATTTTACACACAACGAAATTTAGTGTAAATGATTTTACAATAAACACGACATTTGACAAAGTTACAAGTTCCAAAAACTGATTATGGTTAAGGTAGATTTCAATGTTCTACGTTTAAATGTAAATAATATGTTACATTATCTTATACAAATAAAATTACTATCAGCTCATTCAAATCATTTTTCGTCTAAAAATACCAATGTCGTTTTTCCATACAATAAGATGAGAATGCTGATTTCCGATACTCAATAGACTGATTAGTGATTACGTGTAATAGGTATACTATTGTAAGATAATACCATCATTTAATATATTGATTTTGGTATTTTAGTCTTAATATGTCTTGTTTTTATTTTACAAATTTACAACTGTATAGTACAGCCGTGTCTAGCTGGTACGTCGAGTGCAACCCGCATATTAAATAGAAAACGCACCATTTAGGACATTGCGGAGTTTCAGTGGCGTAATAATAACAGTCTATTAATAACCTTATAATTGATTTTTTTCTTACTGTATTTAAAAAAATGAAAAATACATAGTAAATACTAAAACGATTGACGATTCAGTGTCTATATAATATATATGTATACTTGAATCCTTTAATAATAAATACCAAGGGGGGGATTGATCCCCCAAATCCCCCCCGTAAATACGCCGCTGATACAATACGGCATAATTGACTCGTATATTATAGTAATTAGGTTTTTGCCCGAATTAGATGTGGACACGGGAATGTTTATATTTGTAAATACTCGCGATACTATTGTTGTAGTGCTGATTCGCTGCTGAACGTGATAAGAAGTGATAACTGATAATAATATAACCGACCGGGTTTACTAGAAACATTGGGAAATAATGATAAATGTCTTAAATAGATTTGAATTCGATAAAATGACAATTGTCGAGTTCATTGTTTCATTCATTATACTATGTCTGATGATAAACTGTTTTTGGTTTTTTTTTTTTTTGTAAGGAGAAGTTTTGATACATAAACACATAAATTATTAGAGGGGGTTATTTTTAAAATTGGGGTTGCTAATACACTCTAAGCCCCCCCCCCCCATATTGGCACCTATGACGTGCAGATAAAGATATTTATGGACGCGCATGCATGAGTCAGTGACTGACTTCGATGACTCTTATCGAAGCACTATTTTGATGAACAAAATTACTTTTACAGGAAAAACTGTCAAGGCCTCGTTGATATGTCGGATTTTGGTATTTTTTTTTTTATCTCAAAGATTAGAAGTTTTTGCATGTCGGATCAAAGCTCGAATTTTTATTTTACTTTAAATAAGTAGTAGTAGAAAAATACGTTTGGAAAAAAACAAATATAGTTCATTATTTAAATGCATATTCCAGCTTCTATATTTATAATATTTAAAATCAGGCTTTGATCCGACCTACAAAATGTTTTCTACTTTAAAAAAAAAAATTAACGAAAGCCGACTATTCTACAGAGCGTGAGAGTTTTTCATGTAAGACATGTTTCTGTACCAAAAAACGCACCGGCTCCGACCCCTTTAATAGGAAATATTATTAAATTAAATGAAAACTAATTAATATTAATTTAAGACACCGTCTAGACTTGGGTATTTACATTTCTAAGAACACCGGTTATTAAATCAAAATGTCTATTTTCAATAAATGTTATTTTTGATCATTTCTAATTTTGTACTTATATTATTGGACTGTAAATTATGATCAATTACGAAAATATAATATATTAATTGTAAAAATCATCCAATAACACATATACAAATAACATGACTTACTAGAGTTTAATGTTATAAGAAAAAAATATAATAATTATAAGTCAAGAAATGAATGGAGAAAACAAAAAATATTTTTATATCTATATGGGATTTGACCATGTTATAAATAGTATTAACTATACCTACTTCACTTTCACGAACTTCACGCCCGGGTATTATTTGACTGTAATAATACAATATAATAATTAGTGACATAAAGCAAATAGACGTGTTGTGTCAAGATTACAACAACTAAGACTTGAGAATACTAAAAGTAAATAGTTGGCATTTTTGGCATTTTCAATATAATTTACGGTAATTGCAACTATATTTTATAGTTCGTAAAATATTTAACCATAATAAAGGGTTCGATTGGCACTTTTAAATGGTTAGAGTCCAACAGTTCGTACTACTAAAGTATACGATTCAATTAACAATAAAATAATGTTATTATTTATTTCAACCACAACTATATGGTTAAAAATATTGAAATTGATAAAAATAGTTATAAATATAAAATTAATTAGAAAAATCCTATGGGTAAATCCCATCTCGTGCCATCAATACATGGGTGGGTGGTGACGGGGTGAAACAATTATTATTATGTTGCGATACTGGATAATAACAAATTTCCTACAGAAATACCAAAAATTATTGTTGTCATGTTGTAGTCGTAGAATCTAGTCACCAGTGTATACACTCATACACACGGTACACACCGCTATTATATTTGTAGGTTGTAAATATTATAACTTGTAAATGCGTATGTTTCTACTACACTAGTCAAACTAGGGTTTTAGTATTGTCAGTGTCTTAACCTTACGTCTTTACAGCTTGCGCCCTAGTTATGAGTGATTTATTTGTGTTTAACATATTGAATGAGCTTAACATTTCTGAACACATCATTCAAAATTTTAAAGGTAAGTCGTTATATTATATTATTTTGAAATAATATAGATTAATTAATTTTACACCTTAATACTTAATTCTAATTTACCACTTATATAGCCAAATTTAACACATCATAAATGTATTATCTATGTACTAAGAAAAGCATTTTTACTTAATTTCTTACTTATTGGACTTTGGGTGAAAACTAACAATTATTACTTCTTATGATTATTGTTTTAATATATTTGTAAGTATTTTTGACATTCAAACTTAGGTATATAGAGTATATTTGGTACATAGGCGGGCGCAGCCCATTGTGGCAGAGTGGGCCAATGATACTCGAAACAAATTATTTGTTGAACGCCTATGATTTGGTATAATATATTCTATACACTATAGTACTATACGGTATACAGTGTGTCCCGTTTTAAATGTACCACTAAATATCTCAGCCCGATAATCTTAGATTGACATACGGTTTGCTGCAATAGCTAAGGGGTACTGAAGTACACATTTAAGGACAAATTTCAAATTCTTAACTCTTGTAGTATGCGTATGTGCAATACAATTTTTTTTTTAAATTGCAACACCTATTTTTGTCACTGGATATGGATAGATTATTTTATTCTAAGTAATTTTGATCCATTGACCATAGTTCTAAACCTAAAATTGAATGAGTTACAGCTTTTGGACATTTAAAAATAATTACATTTTTTCAATTTTACTTAAAACATTACACGCTTGAATTTCATACAAAAGTAAATCATTTTTGAACTAAAATGAAATGCATTTAAATAATTTAATACAAAATTATCTAAAAAAAAATGTATATCTAATTTAAATTTAATTAACTTAAAAATAAATTTACCAACTAAATTGACAATGACGTTGTAATTTGCGTTATTATTGTGCGATAAAAGTTACTGAATTATTTCCAGTTTTATTATTAGTACTTTGATAATAGTACATTATTTATAATTTTATTCTTAGTACTTCGATAATTATTGTAGATATTGTTTGATTATCAAAAATGAACTAATGCACGTTCACTCAGTACCTATTGTACGTTCATCGATGGTTGGCGTCGATTACCCGAGCTAGCGTTGAACGCAACTGGTCCCCCGAGGATCCGCAAACCTAGTTCGTTGTCAAACCACTATTTGCCGTCGTAAGACTGAGACCGTAAGGAAGCCCGCCGTAATCCACATTTGCGGCGGGCGGGCAGAAGGCATCTTAGCATCGTGCGGAGGAAGCGGTGCGGCGCCGGCGGGCCTGGCCGTCAGCAAAACCTTACCGGCTAAAGAAACTGCTGGGACGGTGGAGCGGGCTGCCGGGACCGACGGCACACCCGCGGAACCCTGAACGATGTACATATCGTACGCTACCCGGAACTCCGTGGGCGGCGGAGTGCGGGCTGGGTCTCGGGGCGCGGGCTGGGGCCCTGCTCGGAGCACCGGGGACCCCCATCGCGGTAACACCCACGGCGCGAGCTGTTGCGAAAAACCGATACAGTTATCGCGGTGGTACGGTTCCCGGGGCCGGCCGGGCCTGGGCCTCGGGCCGCGTGTCGGGGGCTGCCGGCTCGGTCGCGCACGGACGACGGAAACGCACGAGAAGATCCATCGGAGGACCTACCCGACCGTAAGCACGGGGAGTGCCGTCACAGGCTCACTTCGGTGGGCCAGCGGCGCTCCTACGGCGGACCGGCCGGGGCGGCCCGAAGATGCGCTGGGTGCCGTCCACGCCCGCGCTAAGACGGACCACGTTTATTACTTGCCAGTCAATCTGGCGCGGACCGGGGCCGGTGACACAGGATCTTAACGGAGCAAGCCTACAGGCTCTAAGTCCCAGGGACTATAACTGTGGTATTTTCCGGGGCAGGCCACACAGGGGCATGTGCCCGACAAACGAGTCGGGGTTGCCCATGACCTCCGGAAGATTCCACACCGCTCTCACCTTCTAAAGCGGCGTTACCCAGCTAGACTTAGAAGTGAATACTAGGTTAGCGAAAGGTCTCGGAGTAAGAACGGAAGGCGGGTGGGCGTCCGCAAAAGGCCGTACCCTTGGGCGCCCACGTGATTAGCTCGTCCTCGGTGGTACGGAACCGTGGACGGGCGAAAGAGGGACGCGGCATCGAGACCGCGTCCGACGAGCTCCGCGTGGTAGCGGAGCTGGGTGGAGACGCGGGACTGAACGGTCCCCCGTCTTCCCTCGGGAGATCCCCCGTTCCAATCTCTCGACGCCAGCGGAGGGCGCATCTCCGAACCGACTCGCCCGGTGATATGGCGAGAACTCGGCGCCCTGGTCGCGTGCCGTTTAATGCAGACTACTAAGCTTATGAAACACGATGGTACAGAATAAAGACACCCCGTCGGGTTGCGACCCGGTAGGTGGGAATTCGGATTGCGGGGTCCCACCACCAACGTGTATAAGACTTAGTTCTTTAGAGGCGGAGCCGAGCAGCCCGTCGACAGATAACCCCCTCTCGGGCCGGGACGCTGGCGTCACTCCGGTCGATGTCACCGTGCCGGACCCACTGCCACGTAAAAAGAGAGGCTGGTGGAAGAGAGGGCGGAAAAGGCCAGCGCGAGTCAGACCTCAAAAAGAAAGGGTCGACCCTGGCGTAGGTCGCTTGGTCTTCGAACGCGATAATATAACAGGTGGCCCCGAAGATCGGCTAGCTCGAACTGAGAGCGGCGAAACGCAAGGAACGGCTATGTCAGTTGACTGCATAATTAACACGGACACTAGTAGGCTTGCGGCCCAAGGGAAAGACGAGACGCTAATTAAAATAGCTCAGATAAATGCGGCGAGATCAAAAGCCGTAATGCACGAGATCGAGCAATTATTGGTAAGCAAGTCTATTGATATCTGTTTAATACAAGAGCCCGCAACCGATGGAAAGGGGGTCTACCTGCTGGACAGGCACCCCTTCAAGGTGATAGCTAGCGGTAGCGAACCTAGGTCCGCAATTGTTCTAGTGAACCAAGCCATAAGCGTCTTGGGCCAAAGACAGTTATGTACCTCGCATAATGCCGTGGCCACAATCGCTAGGGATGATGTCCAGCTCACGCTGATATCTTCTTATTTCCAGTTCTCGGTCCCCACCCGCGAGTGCGTCGACGCCCTGAACTCTATCATGGACGGACTGAGTGGCGACGTGCTAGTGGGTGCGGACGTGAACGCGAGGTCCACGGTGTGGCATGACAACAGACCGGACAGTCGAGGTGACATCGTGGTCGACTTCATAAGTCAGAGAAACTTAAAAGTCCACAATCAACCAGGCGTACCGACGTTCAGGAACCGCGGGTCGGCGTACCTGGACGTAACTCTGTCGTCTAACAACGTCAGAGTTGTGGACTGGTCCGCCACTCACGACCTGACGTCAAGCGACCATGCGTTGATCTGCTTTGATATCATTACACAGAATAGCGCCCGAGGGCCTCCTAGGGAGAACGCACAAGGCTTTAGCTGCAGCCGGACGGACTGGAAAAAGTTCAGAAAGACCTTAGCCGACAGGAGAGACGCTAGGATAAGGGAACTCGAGTGCCCGGACGTCGAGAGTAGTACGATAGCGCTCTCAGACGTGCTAAGAGAAGCGTGTGAAGCACACATGACTAAAAGACAGGAGACCATGCATAGACCTCCTCCATGGTGGAACGGAACGCTGGGCCGAGAATTGAGCACCCTCGGCCGTTGGAAGGTGAAACTCAGAAATGCCAGCAACGCATTCGAGCGTCGGGCTGCGCGCGCCAAGTTCAAGAGGCTGAAAAAGGCCCATAAGAGAAACTGCTTCAGGGCCAGACGCAAAGCCTAGCGCGACTTTGTGACGGAGACGGGGAACGAGAAACCTTGGGGCCCCGTCTTCAAGTGGCTCAAGACAGGTGGTACTAGACCCTCTGAGAACCTTCCAACAGCCGTTCGCAAAAGCGACGGCACGTTCACCACGTCTCTAAGGGAAACCGGGGAAAAGCTGATGGATACCCTGGTTCCCTGTGACAGCAACGATAACGAAGGTCCTGAGCAGATAGCGGCCAGGACGGAGACGGGAGTGAGAGTCGGCTCCTTCAGTAAATGGTCTGAAAACCCTGGGCACATCGAACCCTGCGACGTTGAGGAGGTGAAAGGGGCCATATGGCGGATGGCACCTAAGAAGGCTCCGGGCATGGACGGTATAACGGCCGGAATCCTGAGGCAAGCCTGGCCGGTGCTCGGGCACAACATATCTGCGATATTTAACAACTGCCTCAGGGCAAAAAGATTCCCGAGCACATGGAAGGCGGCCAGGCTCGTGGTGATCAAGAAATCACCCGATAAAGACCCAGCGGAGGCCAAATCTTACCGTCCTATAAGCCTCCTACTCGTGCTATCCAAAGCACTCGAACATGTAATAGTAGACAGGATAAGACGCGAAACCAACGCGCGCATGTCGAAAAGGCAGTTCGGGTTCACGAGGAACCTCTCAACGGTCGATGCTATCCAACACGTCCTCGACTGGTCAAAGGCGAGAACGGAGAAGTACGTCCACGCGATCTTCCTGGACATCTCGGGCGCATTCGACTGCCTTTGGTGGCCGCAACTAATAAAGGACATGGAGGCTGCCGGCTGCAGCGACGGCCTCGTCGAGCTCACGAAAAGTTACCTCGACGGTCGCCAATCAGAAATGAAAATCGGCGACCAAGTCATAAGGAAAACCCTTACCAAGGGATGCCCGCAGGGCAGCGAATATGGCCCTGACCTCTGGAAATACGCTGTAAATCCACTCCTGTCAGAGGTGCTGCCCATAGGTACAGAACTTGTCGCGTATGCAGATGATCTAGCTCTGCTGATCTCGGGCAAAAACAGAGCCGAACTGACCACGAGGGCAAACGCACTTCTCGAGAGAGCGTCGCTGTGGGCGAAGCAGCGTAAACTTACGTTCTCAGCGGCGAAGTCACAAACACTGTGGCTGAAAGGATCGCTTTCCAAACCACTGGTCCTCCTTCTCGGAGCCGACAGAATAAAGCCAACTAAGTCGGCGAAATACCTCGGTGTTACGTTTGACGAAGGCGCAAAGTTCAGCGACCACTTGGCGGAAAAAGCGAAAAGCACGAAAGCCCTGTTCGGTCGTCTGCACGGAGTCGCTAAGACCAACTGGGGATTGAAATCTGGAGCACCGCTCCTGATTTATAAAACGGTCTTCATACCGAAAATGAGTTACGCGGCCTCGGTGTGGGCCATAGACTGCATGTCGCGGGCTCACCATCGGGGCAGAGCAAACTCCGCCCAGAGACTACCGCTGCGGGCGATAACAGGAGCTTACAATACGACGTCAACGGTGGCGCTGCAGGTACTAGCGGGAGTCCCTCCCCTGGACCTGAAACTAAAAGAAATGGCAAAAACCGAGAAGGACAGGATCTTAGTGAGAAACGGCGCTATGACGGCTATAGAGGCCGGCCACAACCTGTTAAATTATACGAGTGAAACCATTGACCTCTGGCAGCAGCGATGGGTCGCTATAGACAAGGGAAGGTGGACTTACGCTTGGTTCCCAAGTATCCGTCATCGGTTGGAGCGCACCTGGTGCGTCGCGGACTATTACACGTCGCAATTGATGACGGGCCACGGGGACATTAACGCAAAACTCCACATGTTCAACCTAAGAGGCGATGCAGCTTGCAGTTGCGGGTCCCCGAACCAGACCGCCGAGCATCTGCTGTTTGAATGCCCTCTTGCTGACCAGGAAAGAAATAAACTCGAGCTCACGGTGCGAGCGGCCGGTGCGGACTGGCCGTGTGAGCCCGAGTTCATGACCAGATCCGAGGTCTTGTTCCAGGCGGTGAAACAGTTTGCACACGCAACACTGAGCCGCTCTGAGGAAGGACGTGCCCGTTGGACGTGATTCGGCGTTAAAGTAAGATTCCGACACGGGGCCTCTGGAAATACAGTACCCGGAGGCCAGAGGGAAGAGGGATACCTCTCTAATCCGCACGGGGCTCACCCGTCCGAGTGACATATCAGCGCTAAAAACGGCGTGGAAAAATGTTGCGACACACCGGCGGAGGCAATTAAGCGAGGGGACGTGACGGAAGGGCTGGACCAAAGCAACCGCGGGCAGGCACCTCGAATTTTTCCTGTTCGCGGACCTCCAGCCACACGCCGGCACGTTTCCCGCCCAACTCCGGCCGAGAGTTCACGGGCCCGGCCAACTCGTGAATGAACACGTGCAAGGCGGAAGTCCGGCCGGGGGACACCCACCCGACAGGCACCTAAACCCGAGCATTCGGTACGGACACGGCACCCGGCAAAAGAAAACCGTACCACTCATAAAAGGTCGCACCGCGGCAGCTTAAACAACTGTCCCGACGCTGACGCTAGTGGGAAAAGAGTCGTTGTGAGTACTCTGGATAACGGATCCTTAAATCTCATTTCGCGGGCACTGGGAGAGCCCTACTGAGAACCCGACTTAGCTTACGCCCGAACGGTATCAGTACCCAGTGAGCTTTGTGGCGTGCGTCCGGCCGATGCGCGCGGGTACCTCGCGTGCTCGCGCTCACCGGCCGCGCGTTCGCGACTTATGTGGATGGCCTCGCGAAGACTGTGGAAGTAGCGCCTTAGTAGAAGGGGAGTTATTTGCCTGGGTCGAATCCAGCGCTCGCCGACGCGGTTATACGAAACCCACCGATCTATCTTGTACGAGAGTAGCCGGCGGGGGACCGTCAGCCTGGCGCCAGGGCGCCCTGACGTAACCCGTCGGAGGGATGTTTCCGCGTCACCCAAAGGCGTGAAGGAGCCGCCCTCGAGACATATGGCTAAAAGTGTAAAAACCCCCGAGGTGCTGGTCTTATAACTCCCCGTCACACAGTGGTTAGTAATGTACATTATAGTTTTATTAGGTATAAATATTTTCCTAGTTATTAATTTGAATACGTTTTTATTGAAATTTGACTAGATAATGAAATTGATGAAAGCGCTTTTAGAGATTTGACTGAGTCTATGGTTCGTGAAATTGTTTTACCGATAGGACCTCGATCAAAAATTTTTAAAAAAATCGAAGAATTAAAAATGTCTTCAAACTTTGTAAGTTTCGGCCATCCAAACTAGAAATCCAACAATCTTTTATATATTATGTTAATGTAAGAATTAATTTATTGTTACATAAATATAAATTTTGTCAGATATTTAAATAAATTTATTAATGTTTTTGTTTTATATAGAGCGTACATAAGTTAAAAGAAGTAGATGATGAAACAGCAAAAAAGGCTCTAAGAACAGGAACTAAATTGCAACCTTACATCGTCTTTGTTAAAACTGATGGGCAAGTGACAACGTTTTATGTAATAATTAATAAATATTTTTATAAATTGGAAAGTGCATTAAAGGCAATTGATGTTTGCTTCAAATCTTTTTTTTCTTTTCACTTAAATTATACACCAGAATGTGAGCAAGTGTGGTATTTTATACAAAAGTATATGTATAATATTGAAACCAAGTATGACAAGAGTTGTCAAGCGGTTAACAACACGATTCATGATTTGAACAATATAGTTGATTATTAATTTCATATTGTATTACAAATTATTATAATTTATTATTCAATACAAAAGACTTTGTGAGCTATCTTATACTCAATTAATACTAAACTAACTGTTATACATATCTACTAGTACAATGTCTTGTTGTTTTATATGTTCAGATACCTTAAACTCCCCTTAGATTTACTAAGACATATCAATGAACGCACGTACGTTGCTTTGTTCGATGTATCGCTCCCTTATCTCTGTGCGCGCTCGCCAATTAACAGTATGAATATTTTAGACATCACTAATTATTTGTTTTTATTATAACCATATAATGAACAACAGCGCCCGTAATGCGGGCCTCGTTACGCCACGCACGCCTAAGCCGTCAAAAAGAAATTTGTCCAGTTCGTCGCTGTCGCCGAGTCAAACTGACAAAAAGTCAAAAGTTTTTATAACACCAAATCGTTTTACCGCACTCGCCATTAATGACCCCGACGACCAAGAAGCAGCAGCCACGTCCGCATCCAACTCGTTGGATGCTCCTCCAGCGAACCAGCCTCATACAGTTCAGGTCAGAAAAACGGTCATCCCGCCTATAGTTATTAAAAACATAACAAACTTTTCCGCTTTCAAAAACGCCCTAACCAATATCACCAGCCTGGAAGGTTTCACCTGCAGGGCAACATCAACATACCTCAAGGTTATACCATCAAATCGTATAAATCACAATGCAATCATTGACTACCTACACGATACGGAAACCAGTTTCCACTCATATACCTCCCGTCACCTCCGCACCTACAGAGTCGCAATTAGAAACCTGCACCATTCCACATTAAACACTGACATCATAGACGCTCTGAACGAGTTAGGTCACCAAGTAAAAAACGTGTATAACGCCAAAAATAAAAGCAAATCCCCGCTTCCACTATTCTTTGTGGATGTCCTACCACAGGACAACAATAAAGACATTCACGACATCACATCACTACTCAACACCAAAGTTAAAATCGAGAAACCGCACAAAAAGCGTAGCCCTCCGCAATGTGACAACTGCCAATTATACGGACACACGAAAAACGGTTGCAGTCATAATCCTAGATGCGTCAAATGCGGTGAAAACCACCTGACGGAAGACTGTTCCAAAGACTGCAACAGCCCCGCCAAATGCGCCCTATGCAGTGGGGACCACACTGCCAACTTTAAGGGATGTCCAGTATAGAAGGCAGCTTCTCAAAAACCTGCACCAAAAATTCCTCCAACTAAGCGCCCTGAATTCAAAGCTCACTCCACAAGAAAATCTTACGCAGAAAAGACCAAACATGCGGAAGCCACAAAAATTCAATTATCACACACGGAGAATAATATCGCCGACGCTATATCAACTTTTATTTCAAACATAAACTCATTAATTGGTCCCCTTATCTCCCTCCTCACGTCAGTCCTAAACGCACTTAAAGCTACTAGCAGTATTCCATAATCTTATCTCTTCCTTTTATCATAATATTAATAAATATCCTCATTAACTATCCAAAACGTCAAATTGTATTCCCAATAATAATCTCAATTATTATTTTACCTAAATACTAATTATTTATTATCAATATAACTTATGTTATAAATATGTTACTTATAAATTTTGAAATTGTTAAAATACTTGTAAAAACACCCAGTGTGTTGAAACATTTTAAGTTATAATAAAAAAAAAAAAAAAATTATTTCATTGTTTTGATAGAATAGCTAAATATAAGTGTTTAGAACCTGACTGCCACAGGACATATGACTCATTTGATTCTTTTAGCAAACATACAAAAGGTCACATTAATGTAAGTTTTGAACAATTAGAATTTATACTACCAGAACCTACACTACCAAATAATATATCCGTTAATATAATAAAAGGAACAAATAATGAGAAAGTAGACATATCTGAAATCGTAATTCCTAATCTTGATGTAACTGTTGATGCATTTAAAAAAATAGTTACTATGAATGCAATTTCTGTAATATCTAAATGGTACAACGAAGCTGCTGTACCGAGAAACAAAGTTCAAGGCCTAATTAATGATATAAATGTATTTAATTCAAATTGAATGGACGTATTGAAAAATAAAGTTTTAAACACTTTGGAGAAAAACTAAAGTGATTTAAATTCAATTTCTGAAATATTAGATATATTTAATATTATGAAAAAACCTTTTATCAATTTAAAATCAAAGTATAAACAATTAAATTTTTTAGAAGAGTTAAATGTTTTTATTAAACCTGTAGAAATTGCTGTTGGTAGTAGAGACAAAGATATTGTTAAATATGGTAATGTTGTGATTGACTCCGTGTATGTAAATGTTTGTTTCATTCCCTTAAGAACAGTTTTATAAGGTTTTTTGAACAATCCAATGTTTTAACAACTATTTTGAAGTATTTTAATCATATGAAGTCTATGAAAGAAGAAATTATTTGTAGTTTTATACAGAGTGAAGTCTGGAAAGATAAGTGTTTAAATAATCCTGGTAAAATAATAATACCTTTTTTATTATACTTTGATGAGTATGAAACTGCTAATCCCCTTGGATCTCATGCTGGTAAAAAAAAATATGAGCGGTTTATATTTAATTTGGATCATGCTTCCCTCCAGAATTTAGTTCGTCTTTAAATTATATCTTTCTTGCTCTACTATTTAATGCTAATGATAGAAAAGATTTTAGAAATAAAAATATTTTTAAAGAGTTAATTGCTGAAATTAACTATTTACAAAATAATGGCATAAACATAAATATCAATAATCAAAATTACACTTTATATTTCTCTTTAGCATTAATTCTTGGCGGTAATTTGGTTTTACATTCAATGTTGGGATTTAGTGAAAGTTTCATGGCAAACTTTCCATGTCGATTTATTAAGTCTTCTAAATTTGATTGTAATTACTCGGTAATTTGTGACAGTACTAAATCACGCAATGAAGAGAATTACTTACAAGATTTAGCCACAAATAACTTATCACTAGGGCTCGGATTTATATGTAAATATATATTTTCTCTGAGACATGATAAACTAATTTCGGCAAGTGATAAATTCGTTTCACAAGATTTTTGATAAAATGAGCTATATTTGATTTTACATATTTTTACATATTTTGCCATAAGTACATGTTTTTACATATTTCTCAATAATTCCATTTTTCCTACATATTTCGACAATTTTTTCATTTACGATTTATTATTTATTAATACAGACTTGCCCATGTTTCCAAAAGTACAAAATAGTAACAAAATAATACCAATTCTTAAACTTAATCTAATCTACTGTCGATATATGTTTGATATTTATGACCTCATAAAGATAACGATTTATTAAAACGTGTTCGCGTTTGAAGTTCTGACAATTGACAGTGTACCTACAGTAACGAACGGGCCGTATTTTAATTTCGTGGGTTTACTCTGTGTATTAAACAACGTCTTAATTTACGTGTAACCAATAATGCCGAAAGAACGATCATCTAAGACTTGCAAAGCAACAAAATATGTTGCTGAATTTCCGGATGAACATTTACAAAGTGACGGTCAAATGTTGTATTGTGCTGCATGTGAAAAATCAATAGCAATTGAACAACGATTTCAGGTAACACAACATTTACAAACTAATAAGCACAAAGAAAACAAAAATAGAAAGCTGACATTCAAACAAAATTTTTTGTCATCTACGTCTTCCTCAGTTTCTAATACATTCAACATCGATTTATGTCAAGCTTTTATTAAAGCTGATATTCCGCTATCAAAACTTCAAAATTCTAATTTAAAATCATTCTTGGAAAAATATACTGCACAATCGATTCCCGATGAAAGCACTTTAAGAAAAAATCATATTCAACCAATTTACAAAGAAACTCTTGTGTCTATTAGAAATTCAATTGGTGATGGACCCATATGGGTATCAATCGATGAAACAACCGATGTAGATGGTAGATTTATTGCAAATATTATTATTGGAAAATTAAATGACAGTAAATCCCAGCCTTTTTTGTTAAACTGTGAACAATTAGACAAATGCAACCACCAAACTGTTGCAAGATTTTTTAATAATTCTATGAGTATATTATGGCCCGATATAGTTATGCACGAGAATGTATTATTATTTATATCTGATGCCGCGCCATACATGATAAAAGCCGGTAAAGCATTAAATGCTTTTTTCCCAAAGGTTATTATTGCCAAAACTTCCAAGAAATCAAAAATGTTGTTGCCGAACTCGATGCGACTACTTCAATGTATATTGAAAAAGCAGAAATTCTTTTAGAAAATAATGATTTAAAAAATGAATTAATAAACATTTCTGTTAATTATTATTTTTTGGTTGATGTCATTACGAAATTAGAAACTCGAGACTTAACTTTAGTAGAAAGTTTAAGTGTAGTAGAGGAAGCGGTAAAAAGAATTGAAAAAGTTCAAGGACCAATTGGCGATATTGTAAACGCTAAAGTTAAAAATGTACTACAAAAAAATTCCGGTCTAGCAGAAATGAAAGCTATTAAAAGTATTCTGACTGGTATTTCGTCTGAAGCTTCATTGGATGTTGAACTTTCTCCTTCAGACATAGTCAACATGCAATATTGTCCTATAACATCAGTCGAAGTTGAGAGATCTTTCAGTCGATATAAATCAATTTTACGACATAATCGGCGATCTTTCGAATTCGAAAATTTAAAAATGCATGTCATTATTAATTGTTACCAAAATAATTAGAAAGTTAGATAAATATTTTTTTTTATTAGTTTATTACATTTCATTCTATTATTAATTATTATTATTATTTTTTTTTTTTTTATAATACATATTATACATTTTTTAGCACATCTTTATGTACATATTTTTGTTGTATAAATACATATTTTGGTTAAATAAATACATATAAATCCGAGCCCTACTTATCACTGACATGTATTAAGGCCTTCCCACACTAAATACGTCGATGTCCGTTGCGATGACGTACGTCAACGTACTCTTTTTGAATTTAACGTATTCAAATACGAATCCGCACACCAGGTACGACGCGTCAAAAGTCGGGTACGTCCGTCCGGCGCGTCGACGTACGATATAAAATTGCTATCAGTTGAATGCGTCGACATTCGAATAGAACCATATTTTATTAATATTTTAAAATAGTTTTATCTTCACAATTTGTAATCAACACAGTATTCCCAATGATATAATCAGTAGATAGTAGATACCCATACTTTGACTACGGACAAAACTATTTTAGTCCGTTACTTTGAACGTAGTTAAAATATTGTATCATACGAACATAATATACATTTTAAGTTTTAAGAAGTGTGGACCAGTAGTTCCTTAAAAAATAGATATTATTACAAATATTTTTTTAAATATAGAAGAACAGCTAATAGTTGAAGTCGAGAAGAGGCCAGTACTGTATGACAAAAGTTTGGGAACTTATAAGAATGCCACATATAGAGAAGAAATATGGAAGGAAGTAGCCAATGAGCTTAAAAATGACGGTAAGTTTTTAATATTTTTAATGAAAATAAAAATAAAATAAATAAAAATAATAAAAATAAAAATAATAAAAATCACTTATACTATTTACATTTTTTTTTTTTTTTTTTGTATGGCATATCCGCATATCAATAAGTATAATGAATATATGAATGTTTGTCAATAATATTTTTAATTGTACAAGTTAAACAAATGTATAAAATAATAATGTTATTACCTAACTACTTATATATTTTATATAATTATATTTAATTCATTGATATATTTAATAAAACACAAATTGAGTATATTTTTTATTGATATATTCATACTGCCATGGAACTTCTCCGGCAGGTGAAATAAACCAATCAGCAAAATGGTTTCGTACATCCATTGCACGTTTAGTTGGTCTATTGTATCTGACTGTATGTAATTGTTGATTTTCACTTATTGTAGTGTGGGTTTCAGTCGTTTCAGAAATGCCATAAGGTGTTTCTTTTTTTTCAACAATAATTAGAAAATTATGAAGAATACAACATGCCAATGTAATACTTGTTGCGAAAGCTGCATTAACTTCAATTTTTTTAAGAAGCACTCGCCATTTATGTACTGTAATGCCAAAAGCATTTTCTACAACGCGCCGAGCTCTAGATATTCGATAATTTGTTATTCGTTCACGTTCTGATAAATGTTTTCCAGGGAAAGGCCTTAATATATTTTCTTTTAATGGAAATGCTTCATCTCCAATTAAAACTAATGGAACACTTATTTCAGTACCTGGTAACTTTTTTAATTCCGGGACATTTAAAGTTGAACGATTATCTGTCAACCATAATTTTCCAAAATTGCTATGTGAAAATATACCACCATCGCTATTGTGTCCGTACGCACCTATATCTGTCATAATATACTTATAATCCGCATCAACTACTGCCATAAGTACGATTGAAAATGTACCTTTATAATTAAAATATAAAGAACCCGATTTCTTTGGACAAAAAACTGAAACATGCTTTCCGTCGACAGCTCCAACACAATTTGGAATATTCCATTTAGAATAAAATTGATGAGCTATTTTATTCCAACTTTCTTCGGTGTTAATTTGTGGCATAAATAATGGTTTGAGTACACTTGAAATGGCATTACATGTTTCTTTAATAATATTACTAACGGTTGATTCCCCAAGTCGAAATCGGTATGCTAAATCCCGAAATGATGCACCGGTTGCTAAATATCTATAAAACGAAATTAATAAAAGTAAATTAGGAAACCAATCAATATAAAAACATAATAATTTATTTATATGTTATAATAAATTGTAGATGTCAATACAGTAAAAAAGAGATGGCGGTCATTGAGAGATACTTTTATAAAAATGCATAAAAGTCAAAAGCAACCTAGTGGTTCTGGAGGAGGGAAAAAATCGAAATGGTCATATTATTCACAAATGACATTTTTGATTCCATATATAGAGTTTAGAGAGTAAGTTAATAATTTTTTTTTTTTTAATTTAAATTTTTAAATTATTTTGCGTAACAATCAAAATTATTTTAAATAATCAATAACTTCGGTATTTTTAATATGTTATAGGACTATTGGGAATTATTCAAGTTCTGAAATCTGTAATCAACAAAGAATTAACAGTCCGGAAAGAGAATCAGATGTTATTAATGAAGTGTCAACAACTCCAGAACGTTGCAATGAACAAATTGAACATAACATTAAATTACGTATAAATAAATGTTCTTCAGCTACTAAAAAGCGTAAAAATGAAGCACCAGAAGATAATATTGATGAACAAATTTTGAATATTATTTCCAAAGAACATGATGCAGATGAACAATTTCTATTAAGTTATCTTCCGACATTAAAACGTATGACACCAAAACAAAATGCTATTGCAAAAATAAAAATTCAACAAGTTTTGTTTGATGTTGAGTTTGGAAATAATTATTCAAATTCGCCTTTTTCAAGCAACTCAGGGCATTCCACCTACTCGTCTGTTTATGCACCGATTTTAACTCCTCTTAACACAGCAAAATCATCAGCAATGGATTATTCTCAAAGTAATATGTCGGTCGCGGACAATGGGTTTCATGAGTATAATCATTATTCTTCGCAAAATTAATGGGTACACTTCTATTAATTCTAATAAATTTTTATGTTTATATAATTATATTTAATATTAATCATTATTTAATTTTTTTTATATATAAAAATAATAATAACTAATGACCATGGACGATTTATGCCGAATAAGAAAATAATGTACCTATATACCTACAACTAATGTATAATAAATTAAAAATAAAATAATAAATACGTGTCTTACCTTAATGTGACTACAAGTCGTTCTTTAGCGGGTATACTTTTTCTAAAATTTGTATCATTTTTAGAAAGCGAGTTTTTTAAAAGTGTGTATAATATATCGAATTGATCTTTGTTCATTCTGAAGGTATTGAAATATCGATCTGGATATAATTCAAGTTCAACACATAATTTTTTGAATTCTCCGTTTTCTGATCGTGTTCGATTCATAGAATGTACTCAAAGTCTAGTTTTCTTTAATGTATATTTTTTCTTTCTTCTTATTAATAATAACAATACCAATAGCCGTTTAGATCGCGTACATAACGTCATATTTATATTATTTATTATTTATATTTACTTTAAAAATTTAATTGAATAAACTAAATCTTAAGAAGTTAAGACACACACAGAACACGCCTTACCTATTCAAAAATATCTGTTTAGTGTTAATACTAAAAGTAGTGACTTGCATGCAATGGTGATGGAGCAAACAATCAGATAAAGGAATATAGTAGGTAACTGCAGTAAAAAGCCAGTAATACATTGTACATTTTGTAATCAAAAGTTGATTTGGTTAGATAGAAATAATTATAATTTATAGTTAGCTTTTAGCTGACGGATAACCAATAAACGCATTTAGTGTGGGACCTGTGTACGTTGCGTTGAACGTATACTTTAGACGTACGTCATTGCAACGGACGTCGACGTAATTAGTGTGGGAAGGCCTTTAACGAAGAATGTGTATGGAACCAAATTAATGGGTTCCATGCAGTTCATAACTATTCTGTAGATTTGATGCACGATATTTTAAAAGGGGTCTGTTCGTATGATATATGTGGCATACTATATGAATTCATTATTAATTTCAAGTATTTTTCTTTGGAACAATTAAATAATCGAATACAATATTTTAACTATAGTTCTCTTGATCTTTAAAATAAACCGCAAATAATTACTATTGATGTTATAAAAAAAAAGAAAAAAATTTAAATGTCTGCTAGTGAAATGTTCTGTTTTAGTCAACATTTGGGTGTGTGATCACCGTATGATTGGTGATCTGATTCCCAAAGATTCTGAATATTGGCAACTATACATACTGTTGAGAAAGATTATTGAGATAGTTACATTAATATTAATCCAACCTTCATATGCATTACTTTTAACAACATTAATCTCAGAACATCACCAGTTGTATTTAAAACTCTTTAACACCAATTTAAAACCAAAACACCACCATTTATTACATTACCCAGATATTATGAGAAAAGTTGGCCCTTTGTCCCATTTATGGTCTATGAAGTATGAATCAAAATACAGAGAGTCTAAATTAACTGCCCATTCCATAACTAGCAGGAAAAATATCTGTCTTACATTAGCTTTAAACATCAATTAAAATTTGCTTACCGCTTACTATCAAAATCAAGTATTTTATCCTCATCAATAAATATAGGGAAAGAAATAAGTTTGTCTGAAATTGTCATAGAAAATATACAAATTGACATTAGTGGTCCAACTATTGATTTTAATTCTGAGAGATTTGTGTCTTGGGTGGAGGTGAAGGGTACTTGATATTCTACTAAGCAGTCTAATCATAATACAATAATAATAGTTGATCTAGAAGATTTTCCAATATTTATTACAGTAAAATATATTTTTTTAAAACCCTAGGATGACATACCATTTTTAATTGGTCAACGTTTCAAAACCTTACAGTTTGACGAACATTTTCAGGCTTATGAGGTTAAAAGCTGTAATGATTTAATGTGTATTTCTTTCAACGATCTTCTTGTTGAACATAGTCCATGTGTTCTTAATACAATATATAATGAATGTGCATATATATCTTTTACATTTTAAAGTAATAGTCAATAGATGTTCATATGTAATTTTTGTTATTAATTTATTACTTAATTATTTATTTGTTTACATTATACTTTATAAATAATTAATACTATATTATTACCTACTATTGTTTTTTTTACTAATGTATCAATAAACCTACTTTTTAAATTATTTGCATCCATGTAATTATTATATGTTTATTGTTTGTACCTATTTCTTTTTTTATATACTTTCCTATTATTTAAGTACAAATAAATTATAATTAATATGAATTATCTAAAATTAAAAATATGGTATTAACTAAAATAAATTCGTAAATAAAATATACTTTTAATCTAATAATTAAGTCTAAACAACCAAACTCATATGTTGCAGCAACTAAATTTAATAGTTAATTATACTATACGACTAAATATAAAATAATACTTCCAATCTAATAATTAGGTCTAAACAGCCAAACTTATATGTTGCAGTAACTAAATTAAATAGTTGATTAAACTATACGAGTTATCATAAAATTATAGTTCCAATCTAATAATTAAGTCTAAACAACCAAACTCATATGTTGCAGCAACTAAATTTAATAGTTAATTATACTATACGACTAAATATAAAATAATACTTCCAATCTAATAATTAGGTTTAAACAACCAAACGTTTATGTTGTAGCAACTAAATTAAACAGTTGATTGTACTGTCAGTAAGTAAGAAAAAATATTTTCAATCTAATAATTATGTTATAATAACGATAACGTTATTAAATTGGAGCTATTTAATGTCGATCATTTTCAACCATATAAAATGGTTGTTCTAACACAGTGATATCAACTATAGACGATTAGGTCTGCCGTCTCCCAACCATGTTGAATGATAGTCTGTATAGCTACCATGGTTTATGGTTGGGGTGACTATTTAAATAGTAACTGTAACTATTTATTTTTTACCGTGCGTGGTTACTGCTGATAAGATAAACACGACAAATGTAAATCTCATAACGGACTAAGATATTATACAGGATTATCGAACACAAATAATATTTGTTGGGGACTTCAGCACTTGGGCTAAATACAGGACTATAACATAACCTAACCTAGACAGAAGGTTAGAGAGTGCGTGGGACACTGCAAGTGCACAAATCTTACGGTTGGACTTAGTACGGGGACATTTTCGACACTGCGTTAAGTCTTTAGTGGATATCATCATAGACTATAATATATTATTAATTAATATTGTACATAAAATACTCTAGTCAAACTACGGTATTTTCGCCGTCGGGTCCGAACAGCTTTACCGCCGCGGTTTTTACGTTCACGAAAATCAAACGTGTTTAAATATAGCGCGCCATACACGGCGATTTTGCCGTCTATCGACGTTGACACCGCTCAACCGTTCGTATCGTAAAAACTGCGGCGATAAAACTGTTCTGACCCGACGGCGAAATTACCGCAGTGTGGAGGGGGCCGCCCGTGATCTAAATATAACATACATTATACAAATTATTGTTGTATTAAATTTATTGATAAAAAGGAAATATTCAATATTGTATTTATAGAAATTCATTGACATTATTTTATTTTATTATCGATTATATTTTAATACCATTGTTGTATCTGTATTCGATGTCTAAACGGTACCTTGATGTTTAATTGTGAATTGTGTTTATTTTTTGAACCTAATGTTAAGTTTTATTATACTCAGTGGCGCAACTAGACACTTGGGGGCCCTAAAGTCAAATATAAAACGGGGCCCTCTAGTAAAAATGTAAATAGTCTTAAACAATTAAAGGTACACGGTATACAACTTCCTCCCCACCCATAAGGTAATCAAAACCTTTCCATCGTTATGTATATATAAATGCGAAATGAAAATTTTTGTTACGGGTTAGCTCCGAAAATGCATGACCGATTTTGCTGATTCTTTTTTTGATGTGTTCGTAATTAATAAAGGGTAATATGAAAGAAAATTTTGGAAAAATCAACCGGAAAAGTAGAAAACTTGGAAAGCAGAAATACCACAGTGGCATCATCTGTTCAGCAAAAAAAATTGAATTAAATATGATACAATAATTGTATTGAATAAAAGTTTTACTATCCAACTTTTTGGTAAATTATTTATACATATAAACCATTTTTAACGGGCAACGAAGTGCATGGGGTAAGTTAGTAATTTCATAATATTAAAAATAATTGTATAAACTAACTTTTTTTTAATATTATAAATTTATAAAATAGAATAAATATTAATATTTCTACTTTTTTGTAAAAAATCATCTACAAAACGTTCTACAAAATACTGAGAAATACAATGGTAGAGAATATCAACTCTTCATAGTTTATATAACACATAAATACATAATATTATGATCTAATGCAATTCAGATGTGCCAATATAAAATATATATTGAAGTATAGTATACTTTTTTATATACCTATCATCATTGCCTACAGTTCAATTATATAAGTTATTAAAAAAATACCTACAAGTTTTGATATTTGACTCTCATTATATCCAAACTGGTGGTTCTTTTGCCTTCCGTTACTTTCATACACTCTTCGTGTCGACATAATAATTAATAATTATACAAAATATGACTGATATTACACAAATAAACTACTTAAAAATATTTCATGATTACGTAAATAGAAAAAAAGTAATATTATACTAATAAAGAAATTTTAATAAATCTTTTATAAATTCGCGTTCTCGCCCTTAGAACGTAGCTAATATATAATATAGATACAATTACCATAGTCCATCGTCCGTCGTTTGAAAACTACTGGGAAAAAAAAACCCATGGGAATTTACATGCGCCCATAATATTATATTCATACCAATTTAATATATAACAATTTCTCATCAAACAAATTGAGATTATTTTTATGTAATTCAAAGAAATACACATTCTATACAGGGTGATTCACTTAGCGTAAAATACTCATTATCTCAAAAAGTATTGAGTTTTTTCAAATTTTTTTTTTCAAAATTGTAGATTTACGCTGTTCTAGAATTGTATAATTTTTTTATATTTTATTAGGATAACCACTAATTATTTGTCAATATATTAATTAATAAATATTACAGTTAAAAAAATGTATACTTACCTACTTAATTTATTTTGTAGTCATATTGAAATCCAATATTGTGAAGCAATATTTTTATTTTTCACTGTTACCAAATTATTGTTATTTTTAAATGTAATTGGAAATATCAGTATGAATATCAAATTAACATTGAGGATCTTCCAAATTGTATGTTATAGTAAATTTCACTATGGATTATATAAATTCCGATTTGGAATCCTAATATATTATGCGTATGAACCATTGTATATATTCACTTTTATTTATTAATTAAAAAGTGAAGATCAAATCATTTGTCTAAGTACTTATGTTTGATGTAAACATATGTAGATAATCTTAGACTATCGATGTGCCATATTGAAATACCAAAACAAACAAAACTCTCTAATAACTGACAGAAACATCTTAGTTTTTAGTAATATTTCTATGTAGTGCATTAGTGCTATGCCACTTGATTGTACAGCTAGGCATATTATCTGTAATGGTCCAATTACTTATAATAAGTTTTTGTAGTGAGTAGTGTAGTGATCCCTCACTGCTCGCTTATATTTTGAGTTCGTCGACGTTGATGGTTAATGTAGGAGAGAAGGTTGGAGAGAGACAAGTTGTATAAGTTATTTATAGTACTTTATTGTTAAGACAAAATAATAATAATTAAACATTTATAAAGAAATTAGATAAATTTGAGGACAGAGCGAAAAGCATCTGCCCGAGAAGTTAGTGACTGCGTGGTGCAGACTCTGTACTAAATCCTAATTTGCTATAGACTCTATCTTATATTTATATAAAATCTATATGTATAAAAAAATGTACACGGTAGAGCCCAGGAGGTGGATATCTGAAAGGGAACCGGAGCTGGACGTTGTTATTGCAAAACAACCCGAATGTACGATTGGCACTCTTCTTTATTGGCACTTAAATTATTATAGGTTTGTTTTGCAGATATTTGATGTCGAAGTTTTAATTACGTCGTAAAACTCTAGGTACGTACATGTACGCGATTCTTGGAATCGAATAGTTGAAAGTTAATCTCCTTGTTGTTGTTGTCCTACCGCGGAAAGGTACTTAATATATTCGTAGAAACGCAGGTTTACTACATTCCTCCCCTCGAAGATGGAAGTCCCCGACTTCCACTAATTCAAGAATGTTCGCAGTGTTGGGTAGCCGGTAGGGCTGTTTCTTGGCGCGAGTGGAAACTCGACCATGTCGACTCCTCTTAATGACATCACTGTGTTTGCATTAAGTTCCTCTGTTTCTTCCTGTGACTGTGCTACTTCCGTGTGGTTTGTTACTGTTTTTGTTTTAACCATATTTATTATTAATATGATTACTGCCATAAAAATACTACTTGTTATTACATATAGTATATAATCGTTACGTTCCTGTGTGTTTTGTAGCTCGTTGATTTTATTGTCGACTTTTTGTTGTTTTTCTAATTGCTTGTTCGAACCTGACACTTTATGTAGGTCCTCCATGTTATTTGTTTTAACATGGTAGTTTTCCATTAAGTTGTCGTTGTCGGTGAACGGCATATCCCTTATGGGTTCTAAAGCTGATTTTGGGTTGAAATCCATATATTCTGATTTGTAATCGACTTTTCCTGGTAAGAGTACGTCTCTAGCGGCGTACCCTTTACAAGTTTCGTTTAGTTTTAAGATACCTACACCTTTTAGTGTATAGCTGGTGGATTATTTATCTTCGTCGCAGGTGATGAATACTAAATCGTAGTTAGTGACGTAGATCCACTCGTTTTTGAATCGTTTTTTGTGAAAGATGGATGTACCCATTTGTACGTGCATGATTTCGCAGTTTGTTGGAACTTTTATAGGATCTTGGAGTAATTGTACTTCGCATGCTGGTCTACTAGCACGTGGATGTAAAGGATTACCCTCAGGACACAAAAGGAAGTCTCTAGCGTGTTTACAATGTGTGTAATACAATTCGTCATAAAGAGCATAGTGTTCTTTCGTTTTACTTATAGCTAGATACTTATTACTAGGTTTTATATAAAAACAATCGTTTCCGGTGCACACTGGCACAGGTATTAAATTATACAAACTAAAATCATTTTGATAAATTAAAGGTAAAGAAATTATAAACACTAAGTTGTCATTTGAATAGTATATAGTAATGTCTGAGAGCTTTATCAATTCGTAAATATTTTGTATGTCTAAATCAGTTGGTAAATCGGTGCCCCCAGGTAATGATACTTTAACGTCTTTAACGTGTTCTAATAACTCTTTTGGAGATATTAAACTTGGATGAATAATTCCCATTTTAGCTTGTTGTATTACCTCTAATAGTGTGTTTGTTTTATTCTAAAACCATGAAATAGAGAAATAGAAATAGAATATAGAAATTAGAGGCAAAGAAATTATAAAGATTTATGATTTATTTATTCATTATTGTCATCGTCGATATAACGTTTAACGTTTTTTTTTTTTTTTTAATATTACGCCAGACGTGATTAAGTTTTAATCGTTTGAGAGTACGCGATACACCGGAGTGTCCGCCTAGAGGTGAGTTGTGATGCTCATAAACAATTTGTTGTTTTTCCTCGTCGGTAAAACGTTCACCTGTATATATTTTTATTACGATGTCGGTTTGTCGAAATACGTACCGAAACATCGTACGAATTCTCAAGAAATTTGTTAATGAGGTAGGTCCATTTAATTTGACCGTGGAAAAAGATTTAATTCGATTTGTCATACAATAGTCGCGTATATTTTGTAACGCTAGATAAATGGATTCCGCTTCAAGCGGTGTTGTATGTGTTTTGGTGATACCATAGAATATAATTAATTTTGATCCATTGGTGTGCGTATAGAACCGGTTTTCGTCGGTAAAATGTATTTCGTTAAAATCAACTTTTTTTATGATCTCGCGCACGACTGGATGTGTAATTATTTTATCTTCGGGAATCGTTACTATAATAGTTTCGCTTTCCGTGACCTTGTTAACGTCGCCTTCGATTTCGAGAATTTTAGAATTGAATATTGGCTTACTCTCAGCGGCACGGAATTCGTTGAACTCTGTATCGGCGCTAGTCGTATTCGTTTGTACTACTCGGATACGTGATAAACAATCGGCGTTCGAGTGTTCGGGCCCCGCCCTATACGTAATAGTGTAATCGTAATCCGCGAGCTGTAAACGCCAGCGCATAAGTTGCGACGACGCGTCCTTAATACCAAACAGGTATGTAAGAGGTCGATGATCGGTAATAATATTGAAATGACGTCCATATAGATATGGTCTAAAATATTTCACGGCCCATACGATGGCCAATAACTCTTTTTGAACTACGCTATAGTTACATTCGGCTTTATTTAATGTCCTACTTGCGTATGCGATACGTTGGTCTTTGGGGACTGCCCCCTGTGATAAAACGGCCCCTATTGCATATTGACTCGCGTCGGTCATCAAGTTAAACTCCCCTTTTTCCCAATCCGGATAGACTAGTAATGGAGGGTTCATTAAAGCTTTCTTTAGTTCCTCAAAGCTATGTTCACAGTTATCGGTCCAGTTAAATGGTACGTCTTTTTTAAGTAAGTAAGTTAGCGGTTTCGCCGTTTTTGCAAAGTTATCGACAAAACGTCTGTAATAATTAAGAAGTCCTAGAAATGATTTAATGTCCTTTGCGTTTTTCGGTTTTGGGTATTCCCGAATGCATTTTAATTTACTAGGATCCGGCGATACCCCGTTTTCATTAATAACATGTCCCAAATATGTGACCTCTTTCCGTAAGAAAGAGCACTTTTGGGGTTGTAATTTTAGTTTATGTACGCGTAACCTATTGAATACCTGTTCTAGTTTTTTCTGATGGTCATTTAAACTGGAACCGTGTACCACTATATCATCTAAATATGCGGTGCACATTTCCTCAAGACCCATAAGAACAGATTTCATAGCGCGTGTAAATGTTGCTGGGGCTGAACTCAGCCCAAATGGCATACGTAAATATTCGTAATGACCGGATTTTGTAGAAAAGGCGGTTTTGTGGGTATCGGCTGGATTCACATGTAACTGATGATATCCATTTGCTAAATCTAGGGTAGTAAAGTATTTGGATGACCCTAGAGATTCTAGTATTTCAAGTATATTTGGAAGTCCATAGGCTTCATTTTCCGTTACTTCATTAAGTTTACGGAAATCTACGCAAACTCGTAATTTCGGTTTCCCTGTCGCGTCTAAATTTTTCTTTTTGACTACTACGAGTGGAAAGTTAAAAGGTGATTTGGAATCGCGTATAATATTATTTCGTTTCATTTCTTTAATTTGTTTTTCAATCTCTTCCTGGTAAGCCCAAGGTAAACGATATGGTCGTATATTAATTGGTTTAGTGCAACGCGGTGTATTAATTTCGTGTGTCACGACGTCGGTGGCACTCAAATAGTCCCCCGGTAAATAAAATAAGTCCGCGTAACTACAACATAATTCTAGAATGCGTTCGCGCTCTTCGTGATTTAAATTGTCCGTGTTAATTTCGTTTTTTAATATGGTTATGCGATTGTTAATTTTCGTGTCTACAAAAGAAGCTGTTAAAGCTGTTTCAAGGTATGGTTCCCACTCGATATGTTGAGTGGTTAACTCGTCAATGACAAAAGGTTCCTCTGAAATATTTATTATGTTACTTATAATTGTGTCACTATTGACTGGGCTAATGCTGTTAGCTATAATAACGTTTTCGTTCACGTCTTGTTTTTATATTTTTATGCGTGATGTGCTCATCGTTTTTAACTAATAGTACGCAGTTGCTACGAGGCGGTAATATAATTTCCCTCGAACTGGTTTGTTCGGGTATGGTCAAGAAATTTCGACTATAGTCCATAATGACCTTGTTTTGTTTCAAGAAGTTACGTCCTATAATACCTAATTCTGTTATTGGAAAGTCGCCAAAAACGACGTCGAATTTTATGAGAACGTCTACTGCGTTAATTTGCATCGTCGTCACTATAGTTCCTATTGTAAATATAGGTATTTCGTTTATACCTTTAATTGTGCGTTTTTCGTGTTCATTTACGACTACCTGCCCGTTGAGTGCAGAAATCTTAATAAGATTCATTTCTGCCCCGGAGTCAATTAATAATTTAATGTTATGCGGTTCGAAATTGTGAGACCCACATATTATGTGTTCCTCTTGAAAGTCCGCTACCACTCGTACGTGATTCTGATTAATTTCGGCTACGGTACGGCTGGTGCTAGGACCTTCACCGTCCTTACTACTTGTTTTTTTACTTTCGTTATACATGCGCTTCCTACAATCTTTAATGTTGTGGTTAGTTTTTTTACAGTACGCGCAAAATCGAACTTGACCCTGATATTCGCGTTTGACCATACTAGTTTTGTCATCGCGGTTATTTATGGGATTTCTAAAAAATGTGTTGGACGAAGTACCGGTGTTACTGCGGCATTCATTTGCGTAATGTCCTAATTTACTACATTTATTGCATTTAATGTTTTTTTTATGGTTTGCATTGTTTTTTACATAATTTTTATCTGCGTTAAAACGACGGTTAATGTGTTGGAGGTCTTGTTCCTCCTCAATCGCGATAGTAATTGCTTTTTCGAGAGAATCTACGTCACGCGCCCTTAAAAATGACCTGATTGCTGGTTTTGCTCCGTTAACGAACGCAGTAAGTGCTCCTGTTTTATGGGATGTGGCTACCGCGGCGGCTGAGGCTGGCTCTAGTCCTAATGTTAACGCTCCTACCAATTCGTGATAGCATTTTTCGGTTCGTCCGGCGAAGCTACGTACGTCTTCGTCGGTACGTTGCCTAATGTTACTAAGTTGGGACTGTAAATAATTAATTGAATGTGGTGCCCCAAAAACGTTACGAAGGTGGTTTTTAAGCTCTGTCCAGTCTGTGAAGTTGCGGTAACGTGTAGCCTGATATGCGTCTCCCTTTAATTTAGCTAAAATATTTTGGAATACTACCGGTTTAATATTGTCATGGATATTGTCCATTACATAGTTACATTCTGTTATATATGAGGACAAATCTGCCTCAGTTCCCCCGTTAAAATTAGGTATGCCGCGCAAGGCGGTGTCTATTCCTAATGTTACACTCATTATGGTAGTATGTAAAGTTCGCGGGTTATATTTAACTACTTCCCAACACCTATTTGGACTCTCAGACATATACTAAATAATCTGCTTAAATAACAACTTACAATGTAGAATTCATTGCGATTTTTGTCTGGTCCTGTCTGCTCTGCGTGCTGGCGGCTCTGCTGGCTCGTCGTTGATGCTCCGCTTGGCTATGTTGAGTGTAGTTGGTGGCTTGGCTCGGTCGTTCCTTCCTTCCTAGGTTTCAGCAACGTAGTTGAACTCGAGGTCCGCTGATGTACTCGATTCTGGGTTGGATACCAAAATTCTTCCTTCAGGTGACCCCACACCTGACACCAAAAGACGTGTAGTGATCACTAACTGCTCGCTTATATTTTGAGTTCGTCGACGTTGATGGTTAATGTAGGAGAGAAGGTTGGAGAGAGACAAGTTGTATAAGTTATTTATAGTACTTTATTGTTAAGACAAAATAATAACAATTAAACATTTATAAAGAAATTAGATAAATTTGAGGACAGAGCGAAAAGCATCTGCCCGAGAAGTTAGTGACTGCGTAGTGCAGACTCTGTACTAAATCCTAATTTGCTATAGACTCTATCTTATATTTATATAAAATCTATATGTATAAAAAAATGTACACGGTAGAGCCCAGGAGGTGGATATCTGAAAGGGAACCGGAGCTGGACGTTGTTATTGCAAAACAACCCGAATGTACGATTGGCACTCTTCTTTATTGGCACTTAAATTATTATAGGTTTGTTTTGCAGATATTTGATGTCGAAGTTTTAATTACGTCGTAAAACTCTAGGTACGTACATGTACGCGATTCTTGGAATCGAATAGTTGAAAGTTAATCTCCTTGTTGTTGTTGTCCTACCGCGGAAAGGTACTTAATATATTCGTAGAAACGCAGGTTTACTACAGTAGGTACAACGGTTTTCATCGATATACCTTGAGATCGATTATTTAATATGGACGTAAATAGGGGGGGGGGGGCTTAGGAGGGCTTAGCCTACCCTGAGCCATCTCAAGCCCCCCCTAAAATATTTTAATATTTAAGTTATCTTTATTAATAATAATTTATAAAATTTATATAAATTATAACCTATGGTAATACCTATAAATATAATAAAAGTAATAATAATATGTGATCAGTTAATGGCTATTATTAACGGCCCACCGCCCAAACATATCAATTTATATATATATTATTATCACGCGGATGTGTGCGACGCGAGTGCTGGTATGCGGGTACCGACTGCCGGGACACCGGGTACAATTTCACTGCGTCGTCAAAACATAATTATAAATATCAGCCATAAGGCCACAACGTAATAAGTAATAACTAATAACGTATACAACATAATATTATCTATGATTATAAATTATAATAAACCAATGTATTTTTGACCTATAAATAGATTTTTCTTTATTATTATTTAGACTGGTTATTGTTGATACTTTGTAGTTAATAGTTCATTAGTTCAAGCAGTATGCGCATAGCAACTATCTGTAACGGACTGATAATTAACTAACGACAATCATATATTATTATTCGTAATTCGTATTGTATTTTACACATTTAATTCGCTGCATTTGTATTCATTTAACTGTTAAACGGTTTGTCTTTTGGTGATAAATGTGTAAATATGTTTAGCATTTTTAATTTTAATAAATCAAAAACGTCTGAAGATGATACACAGAAGAACATCCCATTAAACACAACCAGTTCCTCTCAACAGGTAAGTGAGCTAAATGATGCTTTAAATGAGCTAAATTATGATTTGAAGCATTCAGATACTCGGGCCAACATTGTTAAGGATTTAGGGGATTTAAGCACAGGCCCTGCACAACCAATTTTACCAGTAAGTTATTTTTCAATTTAAAAAGTAAAGTAATTTAATTAAAATTTTTGTGAGAAATAAAAATTACATGTATGTAAGAGTAACTAACCCAACACTGGTACTAGGTAGGTAGGTATATATATTGTAAAAACTTTTAATAAATAAAAACTAACCAATTCATTGTTTATTTATTAAAATTTATTTTCAGGCATATCCCATGACAGTTTTTGGTAAGCAAAAAGATCATTTAACGTCAAATACTTTAATGAGTTCAAGTGGATTGAGTATAGTGTAGAAAAAAATGCTGTTTTTTGCTTTTGTTGTCGAATATTTGGATGTAGTTCTACATCATGTTTTTACCAAAAGTGGTTTTACAAATTGGAAAAGAGTAAATATTAATTTTTGTATTTAATAATAAAATAGAATAGAATAAGAAGGTATTGAGTACTATAGTTATATTTGCTTTGTTTGTATACTCTAGTTGGGTACAACATTTTCAAAACACCAAGCACATGCCGCAACGCAAACACATTTAATGAATTTAGCTAAAATGGATGGACATAATTCTAGTAAAATAACTGGTAACATTCTGTGTCAAGTATCTAATGCTCACAAAGAGTTTGTCGTAAAGAACAGATCTTACTTAAAAACGCTTATTGATATTTTGTTATACTTGGGACGGCAAGGTATTGCATTCCGAGGAAATATTGAAAATGAGGATTCCCTAAACAGAGGTATAAAATTATTTTAATTAATATATAATATAGATGCTTATTGTTTATATATTTTGTTATGACCTTAAATTTAATATAAGTGAATGAAGTGATTAATATTTTTCACATTTTAGGAAATTATTTAGAAGCGTGTAAATTGATGTGTGAACATAATCCAGAATTTAAACAAGTATTTAATGGTGAAATAAACTATACAAGTCCTTTGCTTCAAAATGAACTGATTGGAATATGTGCAGAAAATGTTCGCAGTATGATTGTAACAGAAGTTAAAAAAGCTTGTAGTTTTTCAGTTATGTGTGATGAAGCTAGGTAAATAAAAATATATTACTAAAAAAAATACATTTGTTATAATTACTTGTAAATGTTGATTGTAGTACAGTTTTCCCAATCTGTTTTTCCCGATTTATTTTTTCCAATTAATTTTTCCCAATTTTTACTATTCCCAAATGTTATATGACCAATCCATTTTTTCCAATTTCAATATTTACCATAAAAACATTTTCCCAATATATTTTTACAAGTTTAATATTTTTCCAAAAAAAAAAAAACAACATTGTTGCCGAATTCGGCAATTTGAGTTATTTGATTTATATTTATCGTGCTGATCGGCATTACCACATCGTTATTTTTATTACTTATATGATTATAGACGCTATGATACGTATACGCATTTTAGGTAGGTGCTCGGTGCCTATCACTGCTTAATCGGACTATATACATCCATGATCCATATATCTGTATATCCCTATACCTATATCGTACATCCCTAAATGGTACACATTTCATCTTTACCTTTATTACCGTTTGCTGTTCAACTACACATTTTTTATACCTATACAGTATCTATAGATTATAAATATCATAAACTTCAAAATACCTATTGTATGCGTCGAAATAACGCATGCGCCCAATTGCCGTTCGATCCATTTGTTGCGTGATTAAGTTTATCCGTTCAATATTGATTATCGAATGTCTTATTTATACCTTGTTTAGTTTCATTTTGACAGTTGTTGCCAAACGTGTAATTTTTCGTAGATTAACTTGAATTTTTTGTACATTAAATCGTATTTATACAACCAAGCGTATTCATTAGAATTATGGCCGAAATTATAAATTCTAATGGAAGAGGAAAGCTTCTTCATGTTGATGGATATCTCTACTACAAACATTCGGAAAACGAAGGTCGATTTTATTGGTGTTGTCGTAAAAAAAGTGAATGCTCTGCTCGGTCTATAACGAGTAATTCTGGACAAAATATAATAATCCATAAAGGCCCTCAAAGTTCTATACATGACCACGCACCGAATTTAGAAGAAGTTTATGCCTTAAAAGTTATGACAGATATAAAAAGAAAAGCAAGTGAACATCCTGAAGCACCCCCTGCACAAATATTGAGAACAGAATTGCAACAATTACCAGCTGGAATTTTAGCAGAACTTCCTGAGCGTCAAAATATAAGAAAGGCAATAACACGACAACGTGTAATCAATATGCCGTCGAACCCTCGAAGTATGAACGAACTGCATAAATTACCAATTCAGTTTAGACAAACTATAGCAGGAGAACAATTTTTGTTATACGATTCATTTGAAGATATTGATTATCAGTTAACATGTGAAAGAATAATAATTTTTGCAACAAAAGAAAATTTGAAAATGTTAATGAACAGCCCTACCTGGTTTGTTGACGGAACATTTAAAGTCGTTCCAACAATATTTTTTCAATTATTTACCATACTAGGACCCACCACACAGACAACAAATGGAACTGATCAAGTTATTGGACTTCCGTTGGTGTACGCGTTACTAGAGTCAAAAGAAGAAGCAGCGTATTCAAAAGTATATGAAGTTATACTTTCAGAGGCACAAAAATTTGGAATAAATATTGTAAAACCACAATTTGTGATGACTGATTTTGAACAATCAACTATAAATGCGATGATTAAAATAATTGGAGTTGAAATACATACTTGTTTATTTCATCTTTGTCAAAGTCTTTATCGTCGTATACAGGCAGAAGGTTTACAAAGTCATTATAATGATCCAGAAAATCGCAACATTAAGATCACAGCTCAGATGACCGGTGCTTTAGCGTTTGTGCCGCCAGAAAAAGTTGTCGAAACGTTTGATGTTTTATTAGAACAAGTACCAGCAGTGGCGTCATTTGGGGGGGGGGGCAAGGTGGGCAATTGCCCCTGTCTGATTTTAAAAGCAGCCCTATGGGCCGGTGTCCAGTTGTTGCCGTTTTACCATTATTATATTTTATTAGTGCAAAAACGTGCCTATAATAATGTTATAATAATATTTTTAGTCAAACATTTGCTGTCTGGGAATTTTATAATATTTTCAGAAAATATTATAGTATGTACTAAGAAATTATTGTCACAATGATACATTTTTACTAATTGATAGTTCGAATATATTTAGACGTATGCGGGGACGTACACATTGTATATATGTATTTATGTATGTTTGTTTGTGTGAGTGTGTTTTGTGAAGGAAAATGAACAGTTAGTATCATAATCTCGTATAGTTTAATTTCTAAAATCTAAAATGATTACAAATTCTAAAAACAACAACCGATTGACGCTCTTATTATTTATCATTGATCACGGACTTCATAACTTGCGACAGTCGTGTATGATTCAACTATTCTGCGTATTGTGTTAATTTAGTTGAGTACCTAAATTAAAATTAATTTTTTTCGTGACGCATGTTTACATTAATCTTTTAATTTGGAAAAAATATGATCTAAAAAAAATAGATGGGTGGTTAAGGGGTGCGACTAAAAATATAAAATTACCGCAAACTGCTCAAAAAGTATCGAAAATAATTTCTAGCATGTTAATAAACAGACAAAACTTGAGCCGGTAAGCAAGCAATAAAAAAAAAATATATTATAATTTAAGATAATATTAATTTGTAAATATATCATATACTTATATAAGATATATATATATATTATATAATATATACTTATATACTTATAATGAATCAGGTAAAATTGATTTATAGATAATGCTGTTAATAGATTTTCAAAAATAAAAAAAAGAAGATATCTTAATAAACTATTAATATTTTTGCGGTTTTTTTTTTACCCATTCGGGCCGGTCTAAACCTTTGCCCCCCTCTATTGAAAACTGAAATGACGCCACTGAGTACCAGACGAGTTTTTAATATACATAATATAAAATTCAAATTTTAAATTTTAAGTATAACTTAAATATTTAATGTAGATAAATTACATCCGTGGGAGGCAAGCCAGAGGTCGGAGAAAAGGAACTGAACCCAGATTCCTCCCAAAACTGTGGAACCAGTACCATACAGTACTCCAACGATTGGCAAGAACAAATAATTTGTCAGAAGGCTGGCATAATCGGTTCCAAGTGGTTGTTGGACGACGACAACATCCTAGCGTATACACATTTTTTAATGAACTTGGAAAATAACAAGCTGACACTGAGTGCATGTTACGACAACTGAATCTAGGACAAAAAATAAGGAAATGTCGTAGTAAGGTACAACTAAAAACAGAGGAACGAATTTATAATATTGTTTCTAAATATGACGAATTTGTTAATAACAATGATATTATTGCATACCTCACGGCCATTGGTCATAATTTAAAATTTTAATACTTAAATCATTTTTTTTTGTATTGAATTTTGTATTGGGGGAAATATAATTTTTTTTAAATAATATTGTGAAAAACGACTTTTTGGAAAATAATATTGTGAAAAGGAATTTTTGGGAAAAATAGTATTGTGAAAAAGAAGTTTTGGGAAAAATGGTATTGAGAAAAAGAAGTTTTGGGAAAAATGGTATTGAGAAAAAGAACTTTTGGGAAAAAAAAAAATGTGAAAAACAGATTGGAAATAGTGTCTCCCTACCGTAAATGTTTAGTTACTTAGTCTCATTTCAAGTTTTTACATACGTTTTTAATTTTTTAGGTGCCATAAACAGGAGCAGATATCACTTTGCATTAGATATGCAAACAAATTTTAAGTATTTGAACGGTTTTTAGGTTTTATTAATGTATCTGAAAGTCAAAATGCTGATTCGCTTGTATCTGCTATTTTATCATACTTAAAAGTACTAAAGATTGATGATATTCCAATTATTGCCCAATCGTATGATGGCGCAAATGTTATGTCAGGTTCCAAAAAAGGAGTACAGACTTTATTAAGAGAACATTATCCTGATGCCATTTACATTCATTGCATGGCTCACAGGTTAAACCTCGTTATTATTAATATGTGCAAACATGTAAAGGTACAATACAATTTAATTTGTTTTTTAATAATAAAAAAATTAATTTAAGTACCTAATATTTTTCAAGTTTTGGATGTTATTTAATTAAAGTTAAAATTAAGTTAACCAATTAATCATAATAATTGTATATGTGTATTAGATGCAACATGTTTACAATTTAGATTCTAAGTTTCAATTTTTTCCATTTATTTTCTAGTACTCCAAAACTGTATTTAATACTACTCTTCTACTTTTCTAACTATTCCGTCTTCAGCTCCAGTCGAACGACTCTTTAGTGAAGCAATCCAAGTATTGACACACCGGAGAAACCGTCTAGGAGATAAAACATTTGAGATGTTGCTATGTTGCAAGTCAAAAAATTAAACAAGCCTGCATTATTTTGTTATTATGTTATTTTAATTATTTATGTCGTGTTGAATTACACGATTATTAATTTTAAATGTACAACCTTTACTGTCTGTTACCATTGTAATTCCTTTATCAAGGCATGCCCCACAAGAAAATAAATTTACCTTTAGATTAGGTACATATAAAACATTTTCTAAGTAGCCTTTTATCCACTTATTGTCAACATAAGTATGAATATTTATGTTACCTTTCCCGACTGCCATAATGTGCTTACCATCTCCAATACGTATAGGCGAATGCACATCAAAATGTTTATAATCGACGAACCCCTCTTTTTGTTTAGTCGTGTGGTCGCTCGCACCTGAGTCCACATACCATTTGTCTGCGTCGTCGATTTCTTCAATTTTTCTTTGTACACCAATAAGCGTCAAACCGGAATTTGATTTCTTTTCTTCTTGTTCCTTTTTGAATATCCTGCAGTCCTTTTTCCAGTGTTCTAGTTTTTTACAGTGATAGCATTTTCCTGGTTTTGTATTATCATTTTTGCTCACGTATTTTTGACTTTTATTTATTATACTTGCCTTTGTTTGCTTTCAGCACCATCGTCATGGACCTCCTGTCCTTGCACTTGTCGTGTTTCTTCCACCATCAATCGAGTGGTTAACTGTTCTAGCGTTCTATTTGCACTATTCATTGAGTCCCATGCACTGTAGAAGTGCCTATAGCTATCAGGTAATGTCATCAAAATGTTTGTAATTAACATTGATACTGAGATAGGTTCTCCCAATGGTTTTAGTTGTCTACTTAGATTTTCTAATTTTGAAATATGACCTGATATATTTTCTTTTGGATCCATTGTATAACGATAGAACTTTTGTTGTACTATTGTTATGCTTGTGTCCGACATCTTTTCGTACACACTAAGTAGTTTGTTCCACATACCATTTGCTGTGTCACAGTTCATAATGTATTGTAGAGGTTGTTCATCTAACGATGTGACGATACATTTTTGAGCCTTATTATCTGCCCTATTCCATATTGAAAAATCAGCGCTATGCCTTTTTCTCGCTTCATCTTCAGTTCCAATACCGAATTTTGCTAAAATTGGTTTCTTTGATTTTCCTGTTACTACATCAAATATTTCAGCTGCATTCATAATTACCTTAATTTGAAATTTCCACATGTTCCAATTTGATGCATCTTTGAGTTTGTTGATTGTTAATGTACACTATCTACACATTAAGAAAATGCACGCACACTACACTGCACTTACTTCGCGAATTATTATTGCTGTAAACTATCTGTACACAAAACACGTAATTCGTTAATCAATTATTATTTTACGAACTATTCACGACTTTATTATAAAGACCTTACTACTGGGCCCATAATCTGTTGAAGTACACAGATATACAGAAGTTAAAGGTAAATAATAATAAGATTGGATATATATAATATAATAATAAGTATAATGATACGATGTACAATAGTGTTACGATGTACAATAGTGTTACGAGGCGTAATATAAATCAACGACTAACTATGTATCCGGCTACACTACACAAGACATATATGCTGTAGTATTATAAAAATGTATAGTCAGCTTCTGCTGAACTACAGTGTGAATATATTACTTATACACTACATTATATAGGGTGTTTTGTTTATAATTCCAACAGTATTAAATTGTATCAAACAAATGCATACATTTAAAAAAAAGTATATTTAGTTATAATTGTAATATCATAAAATCATGTCAAGATCAAAAATCATGCGAAGAATTATTATCATCACTGTTATTCAGTTTAAAATATGTAAAGTCATCACTGTGTTCATTCAAAATTGAATTATTTTAAGTCAATGTTGATGAATTATATTCAGCAGATTCTGCAGTTTCTAGGATTTTTTATTGTTCACATTAAAATTATTTAAATCACTGACAGCTACATCATTCGGGACATCATTATATGTTACTACCACAACTGAAGAATTTAACGATACTAAGTTATCTTCAATAATATATTTTGCTATTCTACGCCTAAAAGATCTAGGCGTTAAAGCACTAAGACTTTTAGTTTTTCGATTGCTAGACATGTTATTAGGTTATTTAAGGTTATGTTATATAAGGTTCACTGAAAATATATAGGCACATGTGAGTACTTACATATTTATTTATTTAGCATACAATACGGTCGTGAGCCCAATTATTATTTAGGTATAGCGCACGTTCCTTATTAAAAATACGTGACTCAGCGGCGAAATGTAATAATATAATATATAATATAATTATTGTGTCACCTACTACATAAATAATAAGCACACATACGGCGATCGTTTTTCCTCACCGCTGTATACTCTGTAATGACTACAGTGTAGTCTATTCGCCGAGAGAAAACGCCGCGGCCCGACGTTCTGCGCATCCACTCACGTCACCCACCCATACATGTGGGCGACAGGAGTTGCCGGACGGCCAGGCATCTTGGAGTGGAAATAGAGCCTCGGCGAGCGAGCAGTCGTCAGTCTAAACATGACAAAATGAACAAGTACGACAACAATATTTTCATTCTAATGATTTTATGCTATCTCCACATTCTCGCCGAGGCGATTGCTTAGAATGCTTAGAAATTATTGTGAAACTTTTTTTTTAAATGTTAAATTGCAGGTATACAGCATACCTGATGTACTCGGTGCTATAGATGGTTCGTATATAAGCATTAGAAAACCAAAGCACAACATTCGATCCACATATGTTAACCGACATCATGACTGCTCTTTAACTTTGCAAGCTATTTGCAATGCAAAGAAAAAAATTGTTGATGTTTTTACTGGAACGCCCGGCAAAATGCATGATGCCCGCATACTTCAACACTCTTTTACAAATGTAAAATGTAATGTGTCTATTAAACAAGGTTACACAGTAAAATTTGTTTTAGACTATGAGAAATTAATGTACTGAATAATAAATAAATTTAGAACTGTGCGATTGCTCAATTTAGTTGGATTAATTACACAAAATAAAAATACACAGTCATCAGTGTCGGCCTGGCCTGTTGGATTTAGCGATCATGTACCTAAATATTGCATACAAAAATATGTACATTGTATAATACTATAATTCATACGTCTATACCTATATATAATATACACATATATAAATATATACATATTATATAATAACGATGAAGATTGGACTTTTTACTTTTGAAAGTTTACTTAAATATTATTATTCGTATATAGCTTATTATGGTTTTGTCTTCAAAGTTGAAATTCTATTATTCTAATAACCACAGAAGAAACATATATAAATTATAAATATTTAATTAACCTGACAATGAAACTAAATTTTGTGTAAGCAACTTTTCATTTTTTGTTTTATTCATAAGCAGTTTATCACTATCTATGATTTCTTCTGACCTATTAAGTATTATATATAAAAGCAAGCACACATTAGAAGGAACATATTTTAAGTAATTAATATTATTAAGATTAAAATTCGATATTACCTTTGAATATTTATATATTTCTCTTGGAGGCATGTATGAATTGTAGTGTTTGAATACACATCGAAACATTTATTACAAATCTACAGTATAAATAAAAATAGTATTGATAATTAAATTAAAAACCAATTTTAAAAGTAGGTATACTCACGTCAAATGTTTCAACATCGGAATCAGACATTTTACATTTATAAACTTCTAGGTACGAGGTACGACAATGGGGAATTAAAGACAAACGACAATATTATTGGCTATTGCGTACAATTATTATTATTAATTTATTAATGAGAAATAATGGATTGTGTGTGTCAATGTACCTACTTTTGTTTCGAACAATTTGGCGGTAAAATATTATTTATCATGGTTAAAATTTATTATGACATGTTATTTATTCATTCATGATTTAACATGTAATCATGTGATTTAATATTCGATTTAAACGAACGAGTGCATAGTGCACCGTGCACTAGTGTAGAGCCAGTTCAATTTCAGTCACACTTTTATCGTCAAATCGAAAACGCTATTAATTCATAATCTACAATTAAAAATCGGGTCGGTAATCATTATGTCACGGAATATAATCCAGCCACGTCTTTGTAATGGCACCTGACTTGCGGTGAAGAAATTAATGAACAACGTCATCAAAGCCACAATTTTGAAAGGGAAGTTTGGGAATCTGCGGATTCCTTTGATTCCGAACGACATGCCTTTCGACTTTAAACGGTTGCAATTTTCAGTGAGGCTAGCATTTGCAATGTCGATAAATAAATGTCAAGGACAGTCGCTAAGTATTTGTGGCATCAATCTTGAAAATTCATGTTTTCGCATGGCCAGTTATAGGTATGTCGCCTGTTCCTGTGTCGGAATACCAACAAAACTATTTATATACTGCAAGAAAAAAAAAACTTAGAATGTTGTATACCATAAAGCATTAGAATAGCGTTTCTCAAACTGTGGGTCGTGAAATATTTTTTGAATTATATAGATTTCAAGAAATTTATGTTAAATTAATATTAAATATACTTATTTAATATATTATTATGTTATTAAATATACTTATATTATTATAGTAATATAGCACCAAAAATTACGTGGGTAATTAATAATAATTCGTCGTATATTTATTTATTACGACGGGTATTAAGACGCATCATTATTAAAAGTACATTTTTTTGTAAAAATATATTGATTATAGACCTATAAACTAATAAATACCCAATACAAGTAATAAACAAATTTTGTTTTTTATAACTACTTTTTGATAAGTTAAACCACGTGAACGATTTTTCGGGGGAAATTTGGGTCGCGGTACAAAAAAGATTGAGAACCACTGGACATTAGAATAATAAACACTTTTTTTTTTAAATATTTTTTCATTAATTATACCGATTCATATTCAATATTCATAATTAAGACAGGACAAATTCTGTCGAGGACAAATTCTATGGATAATTATAACGGTGGTGGTAGAATTGCCAATAATTTGCAAGCATATTTTAAATTCTAATTCTAACCAATGACCGAGTCAGATCACGAAATTGTAGAAAACACTATTCCAGAATATCAACCGCCAAGTAAAGATAACTTTAAAATTGGAATATTTATTTTAGTCAATGTTAATTTTGGTAAGCGTGGATGTCAATTTATGTTTATCTTGCTGTGATAAAAAATATCAAGGACAAAATTATAACAGCAACAAGACTCAAGTCATTGGACACAACCAAACAAACTTTTAATTGCTAAAAGATGATGTGTTTGAAGTAAATTTGGAACAAATTCAAGTAGTCTTGAAGTATCTTAAATTTGAAGGTATTGATAAATGTATTAAGTACACACTTTCTCATTCATTGGATGTAAGAGAAGCTTAAAGTTGTAACTTGATAAAATGTCATGTACCTACAATAGACTAAATAACTATTGTGAATAATAACTTCAATTAAAGTCTGCCAGAAAGATAAGACTGAGTTATGTTAAAATTAAATAAGGTACATTGTTATAGTTATTATTATAATTATGTTTTTTTATTACCTAATTAGATGTTTAAGATGTTAAAAAAAAATATTAATTTAATACAATATTGTATTTAAAAGCTAAATAAAATATAGCGTATTAAGTAGTATTGAGATCAGTGGTGTAGTGGGGCGTATACGCGGGTATACAGCGTATAACGACTTCTCCAGTTTTTGGTTGATGCGTATACTTGTAATATAATTTGTGATACGCAGGTATACGGGTATACTATTTAGCTATAATATAAACAGTATTAACGAATAACCAATAATACCAAACATATTTCCTTGTTATCACGTTCAGAAACGGTTATTATTTTTACATTTTACACATCTATTTTTAACTTCATTGCATGGATCTATATTTATTATATACAGAGTGTTTCAAAATGATTCATCCGATTCAGGTTAGGATGTAATGTAAATCGGATGAATCATTTTGAAACACCATGTATAATATATATTATACATCTAAAATTATAAGCTTATCGATAACGATCGCCGACGCCGAGATGCACGGTCACATGCATTACCGAAAATAATTTTGTCAATAAATATTATTTCGTGTACACTGATACACTGTGTCACTGTACAGTAAACAGTTTACCACAATAATAAAACATTAATAACCTTTGTAGTTTATACTTTGTATATTTTCAATTTTGTTAATATTTATACCGTATATTAACCGTAATATTAACAAATACAAATATATCGGTAAAAATTATACCGAACTCGCTTTGAAGAAAAGGTTTTTATTCTTAAATTGTTAATTTGTTAATTGGTTATTAGGTATTTACTACTTATTACTCGTAATTAGTTATTAATTTATTATTATTTATTTCGTTTCACTAACTCATTTAAAACAAATACAATGGACAAATTTATTATTCGAATTACAAAGGTAAGTCAATAAAATATAGAATACATATGTACAGTAATACTAATATAATATTTTAATGTCAGATACATATTTAATTTACAAAATTAGTAAGTAATTAGTATATTTATTAACTTTTTTCTTAATATAGGGAAAAACTCAACTTGATTCAAATTGTAATCCAGATGAACCGGCTCCTATTGCTGAAAATGAGTTCTCTCCCCCGACAAAAAAATTAAAATTGGTATGTAATTCTTTTTTTATGGTATATAATATAGTATAAGACGTGGCATAATTGAATATGGGGGTATATTTGAATTAATTAAATACAAGTATACAACTAATTGTTGTGATAAATTAAATTCAAATAGGCAAAACACAAATGGTTAGTCATATTACTCATATTGTAGTGAACATAATAATGATGTATTTATCAGGAAGTTAATATTTTTACTATGAAAAATAAAAATGTACTTTGGATATTTCTTTAAGAGATTGAAAACAAGCATAATATACTAAATTAAAATATTGTTTTTTTTTCAAATGAGATACTATTGATATTTTATTTTATGATATTTTATTTCACACTACAGTTATTGAAAAATATATTGAAATCTGTATTTTGTGGTACAAATAAATATTTCACACTGGGTCTATTTTAATTGGTTTTTCATATCATAACAAACTCAATAAATGTTGTGTTTTATATTTTATATTTTCAATCTACAATATACTTGTTTAATTATTTTAGAAAATGTCTTCTATTGGATCAACTGACTTAAATCAAAATCTAAAAAATTCTGCTCCTGATGATACATTAATCCAGGTAAAGCTAATCACATTTTAAACTTATATAATTTAATTTAAATAATAATTTATAGTATCACTATATTTAAGGTACCCACCTCTATAATTTAAGATAAATAGTTTTGATTTAGAAAAAAAATATAAAAATTTATGAATAACAATTAAGGCATTCCTAACTGTTAACATTTAATGGTTTTTATGTAAACTAATTTTAATAAATAATGTTGTTAATTTGTTTTTTTTATACCTCCAAGTATTCAAATAAATAGGTTATAGGACTTGTAATGTGAAGCAGTTTTTATGGTAATTAAGTTATTTTTACTTATTATGCACATTACATATTAGTATATTACATACCTAATTGGTATTACCTATTTATTATACTACAATGTTATTAATGCTCTAAATTAAAATTTTTTTTTTAATATTGCGTATTATTAGCAATTGCTATTGCCTTATATAATATTGCTTATTTGCACAAATATTTTATTTAAACACACACAAGTATTTTCATGAGTTTACGCATTTTAACAAAACTGTTGTAGCATGAGAACTGCATTATTGATGTATTTTAAATTCAATCCTTATTGCTTACCGATCATTTTTTCTATTACGAATAAAAAGTTCTAATAAGAAAAAAACTATTTCATTTTTAGACAAAAGAACAGTGGCCATCAGTTTGGTCATTTGATCAGTGGATGGAAAAGAAAGGAAAATATCCATGGCTGTTCTGTTCAATGTACAAAATTGGTTGTATTTATTGTAAAGAAGTTGGAACTTTGAAAACGTTCAAGAAATAAGGAGTCGAAATATCAAAAGAATGGAGTACTTGTAATGTTGACTGTAGCATCCACCCAAATAAAAAAAATAAATTATCAAATTTAAGAAATAAAATTAAAAGACATGTCGAATCTCAAGCTCATGAATATGCATTAACAATAAAAAAAGATAAAGAATCACAGAGATTAGTTAAAAACATGGAAGCTGAATGTTTTAAAAATGAGAAATCTACTGAACATGTATTTCGAACTGCATACTTTATCGCTAAATACAATAGGCCTTATGATGATCATCAAAAGCTTATTGAGCTTCAAAAGGTTAATGGCGTACATTTAGGATCTACACTTCATTCGAGATATTCAAGTACTAGTATTGTAAGCCATATTGCCTCTAAAATGAGAGAACGAATAGTGAAAAACATAATAGAAAGCGGGTCGAAGTTAGCTGTGTTAATTGATGAATCTACTACTTTAAGTTCGGCAACTAGTATGATTGTTTACATAAAAACATCTATTTCTAATGAAGAACCTATATTTATATTTTTGGATCTCATTGAACTTTTTACTCAGAATGCAGAAAACATTGTAAATCAATTATTGAAATGTCTTCATGAATGTGGATTTAATGACAATTTTCTAAAAGAAAATTGGATTTCCTTTGTTAGTGATGGTGCTAGTGTATTGCTTGGGAAAAAAAATGGTGTTGCAAAACGTTTGAAAGATATTTACCCTCTTATATTCACCTGGCATTGTCTAAATCATAGGCTAGAATTAGCTGTTAATGATTCTGTCAATGATATCACATCAATAAATCATTTTAAAGCATTTTTAGATAGCTTATATGCATTGTACAACAGATCTCCCAAGAATCAAAATGAATTGAAAAAGGAATGTGCAGAATTAGATGTTTTGTTTTTAAAAATAGGTCGAGTATTAACTGTTCGCTGGGTTGCCAGTAGTTTCCGAGCAGTCCAAGTTATTTGGAAAACTTATCCGGCTTTATATCAACATTTAAGCACAGCTTCAAAAGATGATTCTAGAGATACAAAGTCAAGGTCCAAGTATTTAGGATTATGTAAACGTTTAGAAAGTATTGAATTTGTGTTGGATTTAGCATTGATGTGTGATGTCCTATTGGAGCTATCAAACTTGTCTAAAGAATTACAACAATGGTAGAAATCCGAGCTAAAATCCGAAATTATTTGGTTTGATCGTGGCCCAACATCATTCCAATATCTGCAAACTGTTGATGGTGTATTGTTTGGTACATACAGAGAAGCCTGTCAACGTTTGGGATTGCTAGAGAATGACACTCATTGGGACCACACTCTCGAACATGCTCGTCAAATGCTAAACAAATACGAACATTGTTTTCCCCAATTTTTTCTACATGCTTCCCATCAACTCCAATTGATTTATGGAAAAAATATAAAGATCACATGGCCGACGATATATTACATCAGAAGCGTCTTAGAACATCAAATAAAAATTTGCAAATTAACGAAGAAATGTACAACGAAGCATTAATTTTAATTGAAGAGATGTGCTTGATGCTTACCAACATAGGATAAATACAATTAGGAATGACAACGCCCAATCGTCCAATGCACGACGCATTTAATCAAGAGTTGAGACGCGAAACCCAATATGATTCTGAGGCATTAAAAGAAACTGTTCTAAGAAATGTTCCCCTTTTAAATGAGCAACAAAAATATGCCTACGGTACGCTAACGAAAGTATCCGAAGAAATCATAGTCTGAAGAAGATGATACATTAGTAGTAGACAATACAGGAGATAATACTCGTATAGTAGATAATACAGTAATATAGAGTGAACAAGACATTATTGAACCAATGTTTAAAAAACCAAAATTGACTTAACGTAAAAATCCATATAAAACAACAGCAAGCGATAAGGTAGCAGAACCGATGATAGAATTTTTGAAATCAAGAACTAGAACGCCAGCACCAGTTGAAGAACCTCCATAATTGTTATTCTTTAAAAGCCTTATTCCAGAGTATAAAAAATTAATGGTAAAAATCAAAAATTTAGTTATGTCGTCTTTATATAGTTATCTTGATGAACAAGAAGACAGTAATCAAATAGCTTCATTTCAAAACAATATAAATAATATGTATCCTAGACCAGTTGAAGAACAGAGTAATCATTTATATCAAGCCAGACCTATCATGAAACCAGCGGCGTATTTAGAGATTTGATGCACTGGGTAGACATAATTTGTTAGAAACCGGACAGTATAAATACATACGTAACGCAATATCTACATATGGATAGAAATCTGCTATATTGTGATCTTCGATGATTTTGCACAACTCTAAAATAGATTTTGGTGAAACATTTCCTGGTAAACTTTTTAAGTATCCGTGAAAATGAATACATTCATTTATAAATGATCCATCGAGATCTTCAGGATACTGACTATGTAATTTGGTAGCTTTTTTTCTTACTTCAGTTACTGGTAAATCAGTTATGTTTGAAAAAAATCCGAACGTAGTATTAATATCATCATAACAGTTTTTACGCTTCCTTAACTCTGAAAGTAATGAATCTATTATGACAAAATATGTGTTTATTTTAAATGATTCTCTAGCTTCAAATGATGTGTCACCTTGACATGATTCATCATATGGTACTTTTCTTTTCTTCTTCCTGACAACTTTATACTCTTTAATTCCAGATTTTTCCATAGCTATTTTTTCATAGTGTGAAAAAGTATTTCTTAAATCTGTTACATAATGAATTAAAGATGTGTATAGGTTTATAACAACTGTCAGATCAATTTCAATAGTCTGTAATTTCTTGCTTGTACTATTAAATCTCTCTAAAATATCATTCCAAAATGACACGAGAACACACATTCCAAGCTATTCTTCTTTTTTATTAATCCAGTTGATTCACACTTTGTCTTAGGATTTTCTATTGGATTTTCAACAAAACTGTTCAATGCTTTAATAAGTTCGGTCCAGTTTTGAGAAAAACTTGAACAAGCTTCGTGTCTAGCTGCCCATCGAGTATCAGACAATCTTTTTACAGTTTTATTCTTGAAATTAGTCAGGTAGTCACTCTATATTTCCCAACGATATGTAGAAGCAGAAAAAAATGTGTATAAAGCTTGAAGAAAATTGAAAAATTCAGTACCAAGAGTACAGCAATTAGCAGCGTATTTCCCCTTTTCTTCACATTTTTTCCAGTTGCAAAATCCATAATTGGCAAAAGTGTTGGCAGAATTAGTACCATTGAATAGTCGACACGGTGCACAATACATTTTCCTTGTGCTATTAGAATATACTATATAATTACGATTTACTTCTTTTCCGTTTATAAGTTTAGTTTTGATAAAATGTTGGTGGAAGCTTCTAAAGTATGATTTTTTTGTGCCACGAATTACTTTAGTACATAACCTTTTTGACGAAGAAAAGTTTGCATCTTTTAAATTTTGATCAAAACCATTGAGTGTTATATAGTCTCTAGTATTTTCATTTAAATCCCTCAAAGCAGGATCTTTACTAAAAAAAAAAAATTGATGATTAATAACCTTTTAAAAAGCTAAAAAAGAAGTACTTCTTTTTAACTTACTTGGGAACATTAGTTTGTACATCCATATTATCACCAATAACAGAAATAAGAGGTAGGTTAATATTTAGTCAATTGTTTGCAGTTGGAAATAGTACACCAGCATTGACATCAATATTGGCAGAACTAACAAGCATTGTACTAAAAAATAATATATTATTAGCAACAGACCATGACATCATATGGCATTCATAGTAACTTACTTTAATAATGTATTATTTGAAGTATTGTCAGTGTTAAGATTTTCTTGTTGTTCAATGACAAATGGATCATCAGCAGAATTATCTTCATTTAAAGTTTGCAAATTAATATCCTTCCTAAATAAATAAATTGTGAAGTAATTGTTGTAATAAAATTGATAAAACAGCATAAAATAATCAGAATAAAAATAATCATTTACCGATAATATGATGAATTTGAGTTACAAGGAGTTAATAAATCATCCGTTTGTGAACTGGTAGCAGTAATAAGACTATTGCCAAAATCTTCTAAATTCAATAAATAAATGAAAACATTTAACTAAAAAATGTAACAAATAATATGACAAATTTCATTGGCTGTACAATAGTATAGTAAGATGGAAAATACTAAATTATATCATAATTTTAAATTAACCGAATGAAAAATTAACAGTATAAATTACATATTCACATTTCACTAGGTAATAACTAATAGTGCATAAAAAATGTTATTTAAATTAATTTGCAAATTTGCAATATGTCAAGCAAACTATATACTATGTAAGCATGTAGCAATGAACATTTTCTATGAATATAGAAAAGTAAAAAAGTAAAAATGTAATAATATAGTATAACCTTTAAGTATAATCTTTAATAATAAATATTATATTAATAATATAAGTAATTTAATTTAGGGCAGGTATAAAAAAAATAAACAATTAGCACTAACGGTGGCCGTTGGGTTATGATATATGAATTATGATATTGATTACTGAATACTAACAAACAAATTAATGAAAGTAAATATTAAAAGTATAACATACTTGGTGTAATTTCTGGGCTGTTTACCACGTTATTGGCTTTAAAATAGGAGTTTATACTAGGAACTTTTGCCATAACATTTGCAATTTCAATTTTTTTATTTTTTGCTTTCTTTCGATTACTAGAACCACTAGGCTGCGTTCTACTGGTTTTGACCATCTGAATACCATCAGCAATTTAACGAAATTAAAAGCAAGAAGCATTAAGCATTTAATGTTTATATTTTATAAATTAAATTGTACATTATATTGTCAAGAACATATTTTATGTTGATAGGAAAAAAATAATTTAAAAATATGTACCTACCGTATATAAGTATTAAGTAGACTCCACAGAATATTGAGAATGAAAAAACAATAAAAGATGTACTTAACTTTAGTAAAAAAGAACGCTTTATTAAACACGGACGTACTAGTCAGCGCAAACACAGCGTAATTAATATTTAATGGTCGCTCGACTCGCTCGTCGCTAGTCGGCAATCGGACTATAGTGTTAGTACATATACACCGCTCACCATCGAAGTAAAAATAGGTTTTGTTGACAACTGATAGCTGACGGGTTTCTCTAAATTTCCCATAGAATAATTTCCTGATGGCTGATACGCATAATATACATCACAAATAAAGTCATCGCTACAACCCTACAACTCGTTTTATAAATAACCAATGTTTATTTCTGAAATTCCGCGTTTTTAGTCGAGTATTATTTATAAGTATAAGTATAATAATTAAGGCAGTAAGCACGAATAAAGTATTATGTAACACTAATATTATAAAGTTTTTCAAATAAAAAATTGATGCCCCTTGACATTTGATGCCCGGGGAGATTGCCCCCTCTCGCCCCCCCCCTAAATACGCCACTGCATTAAACTAAATATGAATTATGTAGCTGGACAAAACACAGATCAACAAACTTAAAACCAAAATGTATACAATTACTACACTGATTTTGCTTCGGATTTATCTTCGTCTTCACAAGGAAGTAACAATTCATTCAAATGATATTTTTTTTTAATTTATAAGTTATAATAATAATAAAAACAAATTATAACATAATTAACTACATAAAAGATTTATAAGTTTAAGTTTACTTTGTTAACTATTTAAAAAAATATATTATGATTAATTGTATACCTATTAAAAAATAAAAATTATTAAAAAAACAATTAGGTTTCTTACCTCAGTGTAACCAAAAGCCTTTCCTCAGGAGAAATACTTCTAAAATTACTTAAAATACTTTCTAAAATTTGTATCTTCTTTCTTTCTTTCTTCTCCTATTTCTTGCAGTATAAAATCAAATGTAACACTACTTACGTGTATAATTTTTAAATTTACTTTCGTCAAAACGTAGTAACAAAGTTAAAATTACATTATGAGTGATACGTTTTTTATTTAACGGATGAATCCATAATTTTTTTTTATGATTCTGTTCTAAATTTTGTAATGTGTACCACATGCAAATTGCTACATCTTCATCAGATGACGTGATGACAACTGATTTTTGTTTTGTCTAATGGTGTTTCGTCTAGATAGTGTGCACTTTATAAAAACAAATTGTTTTTAGTTGATTATGACGAAATTGACCAACACTGTCTAACGCAGTTTTGCTCTTTTGGTGTGCGATCGGCCTTAGACTTCTAAGAAGAATATAGACAAATTTAAAAATGGTGAAATTTGGTTTTTTTTTATTCATCGGATTTTTGTACGGTTATGTTAGATTAGGATTTTGTATTAATTGATTATATTAATCCACCGTTGGTGGAATTAAGTAAAAACGACAAACTTGGTACAACTTGAGACGGTACGCAATGACGACCAGTACAAAGTACAGGCGTCGGAGCCACCTCTCTACACTTTTGTCAACCGCCACCACGGGCTACGGCAGCGCGACGCCTTCGACTCCCCCCACCACACCACAAAGGCACAGGGTGGAACGGGAAGGCAAGTTGCGTTGGACGAGTACCGGCCGCCGGCCATCGCCTCGATCTCTTACGTCGTCCGTCTTACCGACAACACATCGCTCGCCCACCGACTGTCTGACCGACGACACCCTGACTACGGCGACCACACACAAATAAATATTACTTACAAAGTTACAACAGTTATATAGATTTCTCATTGTGTGTTCACCACGGCTTTCGCCAATGCGTCATAATAGTAATTCGTTCCGTTGTTATTCTTTTTATTTTAACACTATATTTGCATAATATCTGTATTATATATTCACGCCGTCACGAGTTTACTCACTTCATTAAATAAACGTCTACCCGCGGACATAACTTCACTCTAAATTAGAGTTGTGTCACCTACATCCTCACCACTACAACCACCATCAAATCTGCGACCAGACTACCGTGACACACCGCACCGCCGTAGCCCGCGTCAAACTTTGATAATATACTGCTGCGAATAAGAATTTTTATTCCGGGCAACAGAAAAGTTAAGATAAATTTGGAAGCGGTTTTAATTCTTCAAGATAACCGGTAACCACTTCGGAAACGGTTTTTTCCATTTATGTTTTTTTTTGGAAAATGTTAGTTTAACTATAATTTACACAAAACAAATATCCAGTTTATAAAAATGTTCAGGACAAGCTAAATTAAAAAATAAATACCTATATGGCTGTATTTTATCATTTGAAGATTGGATGAACATAAATTTAAATTAAATTAGTAAATTACCCATAACCATCGATTGGAAAATAGTTCATGCATGGCAAATTGAATCAACGGCGACAATTACAATAAAATAAAATTAATTAAAATTAATTATCATCTAATATGTTCTGTCTATGAACCAATGAACAGTGCTCGAATTGGGAAAAATTAAGTAGAGGAGCTCAATCCAAGAATTTGAGAACTGCGTTCCAAGGGCGAATACATTTAACGGACGCCGACTATTTTACCAAGGTTGAAATTTGATTTTACAATTAATATATCTATTGATATTCTAAATCACGCCTATAATCACAATAATGGTCATTGCCTAAATCGCGTTTGATAACTATAATATCCCCACAATAGGAACCTGTGAAGTACAGCAGTCATTTACTGTTAAAACCTAGGTTTCATCGGTATTCTTACTTTTACCGTAACATGTACCATTTGAACCTACACACCCACTATGTAGGCCCTGACATGTTCAGTCGCACCCATTATTCCGTTGAAATAAATAAAAATAAAAATACACTCTACTTAATAGGAAAAAAAAGAAACACTATTTTGTTTATGAGAACATCAGAAATTTAGAATTTGAGCGAAGCAATGAATGTATTTTTTTTTTATGTGTGTGTCATCACCTTTTGGGACAATAAAAATAATGCTTAAATTTTTTTCAAAATCATTTTTACTGGCAAGAAAGTGAATCTAGTTGGTACTTTTTTTTTTGGGGGGGGGGGGGGGCAAAAGTTTTCAAAATCGTCAGGAAAAACAAACAAAAAGTTATGGAAATACTGAGAATTTTACGCAAGGTTTTAGAAAAAACTCGATTTTGTTTCTAAGTGTAACTATAGTGTGTCTCTCTTTTTTATTCTATAAATGTAGATACAATTTTATTCATTGGGTTAAAAAGCTTGAAAATTGAAACAAGGATCCTTAAAAGTTGTTATAATAGCAGTTAGTATTTAAAGTTCATATTTTGACTAAATTTATCAAAATCTCAAAAATTATCAATTATTGATATTAAACAATTATAAAATGTTCAATTTTTATAGTTAAGGATTTAAAGGTTAAAACAAATATTCTCATGAACAGTTGTAACGATTGTCGTCATCGACATCGTACATTCATTCTTTTAGTAAATTTCATAGGTATTAAAACCAAGAATAACGTTTTTAGTTATTTTGTTGTGATTTAAAAATATTATTTGTGTGTATATGAAACTTTTAGAGTATAATATTATATTTTATAAGTCTACACAATGACATTTTCAAATGTGATTTAATAGATATCTAGATATATCTTATTATCTATATCTGTTATCTAGATAATATATATCTGACGTCTAGTACTAAAATTAATCACAATAATATCATAAAATATACCTACTTGTTAATATTGTAGGCTGAAAGTCGGTCTTATATTAATTATTATACATTCACCTGACCAAAAATACCTATCATTCATATAATATTTTATTGATATATTTGATGCGTGACAAATCATTGCTAGTAGGTAGTTAATGATTTGCATTGGCCTTCACGGGGGCATGTTCAGTGGAACCCATTATTCTGTTGAAATAAATAAATATACAAATACAATACAATCCAATACGTAAAAAAGAAACAATATTTTGTTTTTGTATAGACAATTTTATTGTGTATTCAACAAACAACAAATGTAATTTTACAATTTATTTATTAAGTACAATCAAAAGTGTAAATAGTTTGACGGCTCAAATTGGCCTAATTTTGAACAATTTTTAATGTATAAATGGCTTACAGTGGCCAATTTTTTTTATATTTTTATCATTATTATTTATTTTATTTTTTTATTATTTTTTTTTATAATTTTTTATAAATTTTGAAATATAATAAACGGCTCAAAGCGGCCTAATGGGGGAGAAAAAAAAACACCAGACAAGACATAATAAGCAGGGGGGAGTGATGGCGAGGTGCTTGCATAAAGCAATAAAAAGGCTACTGGTCACCTCTATACGTTCTAGCGGCACATCCCGCAGGCGGACGAGTGCAATCGCCAGCGAGTTTGCTTGCGGGTGACGACTGTCATAAAGGCGGGTAAAGTCCCGACCGCGACGGCTACGGGAGCGATGAGACGATTTGACGGCGACGGTGACCTAAAACACTGAGCGAGCAAAGGCGGCTGTTGGTGCTACGGAATCGTCGGCGACCGGAGACGTGACTCGACCGAATTCTACTGGGCGAAAATGGGAGAGGATCGTCGGACCGCGCCGCAAAGGTCCTCTCCGCGTGATTTTTGCCCTGACTCAACCGAGTCACCATCCGGTTAGGCCGTCCTAGAGTCACGCATCGCCGTACCCTGAAACGTTATCCGTTTCCACGAGTTCGGCGATGCTGACGTCCTTGTTCCTAGCTCAGCTGTATCGCTCACCCGTTGTGTTTTGCAGTATCCGCCGCCGCCGCCGCCTTTACGAGTCGTCTTCATGCACTCTGCCATCGTCGTGGTACCGTCGGGGCGGTATCGTTGCCCGCGCCGGTACAGCTAGCCGCCGTCATCGTCGTCCACCGCTCCTGGTGTGACCGAGGCAGCCGAGTCTTGATGATCTCGCGTGTCAGCAACCGCGAGCGCGCGACGCTGGCAACTGCGATCTCGTCTTTCTGCGGGTGGCCGGAAAACGTATAGGGTGACTTACCGCCGGACACCATAAAGTGCTCTTTCACGTACCACTCCCCCGTCGCCACCGTCTTGTCTAGGTGTCTTCATCAGGGGGGAGGGGAGTACTACACAGCCGTTTTCAAGTTCTCCGGCAACAACCACAGAGCAGCACTTCCACGTGGCAGCGAAAAACCGCCTTGTCCTATCAAGTGTCTTGCTCGGAACTGCTGCAGTGGTTGTCTCCGGTTCTTTCTTCCATTCCAGTGTAGCTGTGTCCCTCTCTTCTTTAATTCCCAAAGACGGAATCGTGTCTGCCTTTTCATGCTGCACCCGCACGTCATCGCCGGTCTGCTACAGTACGGCTGATCCAAGCGCCGGTATTACCGCTGAAGGCGCCGGTACTACAGCTGCAGCGTCACCGCTGCCTTCCTCGGTCGTGCATACGGCATCATGTTCACAAATAACCAAATGATGTCCTGTAGCCTCTTCGTCCTTATCGTCATCGAGTTCTAAATATTTAACTTCTAGTGTTAATGGTTCTTCATCCTCTATTGGCATGACCCATGTATCAACGCATTCAACAACATATATCATGACGATTTCTTCTGCGAAGTCACTAGCGGTGGCCATTTTGCTTTTTGGTGTTTTCAGGTCAGACGTTTAATTGCAAATGAACTCGAAGTTTGATACAAAATCAGTTTACTCGAAAAATTCAAACATTTCCCAGACGACGGGTACACAGCGTCGTTGCGAAGTCGTTTGTTCTAATCATGGACTAAGATATAATGGACTGGAAACGAGCAGCGTATCACGGCCACGTATGTACCATAGGCAAAGTGCGGGGGGGTCGCCTGTGTTCCTGGAGTTCACAGCGCCCTCTGCATTTAACACGGACTAATATACAAATTGTGTAGCCAAATAAAACCCCCAGTAGCGCTGAAAACTTCAAGAACAGTATTCTTATCAGCTGTCACTTACACTTTTTCGTGGCCGTCCCCCGACCCCCGCCGACCATGTCGTTTCCAGTCCATTATATCTTAGTCCGTGGTTCTAATCAACAATCGTTAGGATTTCGGGCCTGTTTATTTTTCCAAGAGCATTTTATTAATGATATATACGCGTAGTTATAATATATTACATACACAATAATATTTGAACAATGATTTGTGTTTCGATTCGTATTATACACTATAGAACTGCAGTGCTCATTTTATACTTTCAGGTTAAGGGTCCGAACAGACGACCGGTTTTTTTATACATAGAGTTAGATAGTGGTAAACAGACAGTGACGTTTTTCGCCGGCCGGTTGGTTCGCCCAGTTCGCCGGCTCCGGCATATTTTTCGACCGGCGACCGCGCTTGGAGGAACACCGTGACCGGCAGTCAAAAAACCGGTGGACCCTAGCCGGGTCACGGTAAAATACATATAAAATAATATGAGTGAACACACGACGTATAAACCGTCCGGTCACCTGAAATCTATTTCATTTCTTACATAACTTTGCAAACAATATTTTCAATCTTCTTCTTATTTTCGAGATCAGCATCTTTTCTGATAGAAATTTGAATCTAGATGGTACCTACTTTTGGCAGGTAAAAATGAAAATTCCATGTATTTTTTGTACAGCAAAGCGGTACCCACGCTTGTCCACCTTTTTTTAAACTTGTCTTATCATTTTTAAATAAATGTATGAGGTATGTACTATGTATTAAAAAGAATTACTGTAGGGTACGTACATACTTTAATCAATGATGAAATCCAACAAAATAATTAAATTACACCTACCTATAACATTATTGTTTATATTATGAGGGCCTACATAATAATATTATATTCTGTGAATATTCAATATAACTACTATTTTTACAATTATTATTTATTAATCATTATATTCAATATTTTGGATTATTGTTTATTAATTAATATATTAAATATTTCGGATAATTGCTATTTTTTTTATAAAATAGTATCTAGTTCATCACGTTGAAGTCTTTGACCAAAATGACTGTCTTGAAATACTAGTGAATCTGAGCCTTTTCCGTATGCACCAATATCGACAACTAAAAATGTATAATTGGCGTCGACAACGGCCATTAATACAATAGAAAAATAGTTTTTATAATTAAAATATTCCGATCCCGTATTGCTGGGTTTTCTAATCCGTATATGTTTCCCATCAATAGCTCCGAGGCAATGGGGAAAATTAGCTTTTTTTTGTAAATTTCCGCAAGTTCTATCCAATCTTTTTTTGTTAATTCTGGCATGCATGAAGCCTTCATTTTTTCCCAAATTATTTTGCATGTATCTAAAACTATACCACTTGCACCCACTTTAAAATTTACACGAAGTTCAGAAAATGAACAACCCGTAGCTAAGTATCTAAAAAAAAAAATCACTCAAATTAAATAACGTTGAAAATGCAGTCTTTATTTTTTTTATAACTATTAACAGATCTATTTTTACGAAATTCTTCTCAATTATGAAAATTATTTTACTGGTATAAATGCATAACATTTTAAATATTTACTACTAAAATTTTAACAAAAAATAACAATTATTTTTTATGAGCATCTGAACTTCAGATGTTGTATATTCACAAGTAAAATAACTATTAGGTCTATTAGAGCCTTAATTGATTTTTGATAATTTGTTTTAATTAAAATAATATTAATACATATATTAAATAAAGTTCCGAGAATTTTGAAAATGTAATTCGTTTACATCCATAGGGAATTATTGCTTACAGAAATTATTTATTTCTATATGAATATTTTTGAATAACTTTGGAGGTATAAAAATATAATTGTAATTAATATATTTTTAGTAAACGGAAAAAAAACAAAAAACAAATGAAAAACGATAACAAATAATCCCAAAAACCGAAAAAATTTAATAATGAAATCAAAAACGAAAACGAAAATAAATTATAGTATTATACATAACAAAATTATTAGGTCTTTACTCTTTACTTTTTAATCTTTACCAATAACTTTGAAAATGTAAAAACATTTTAATTTGAAATCAGAAATTTTTAATTTTCTAATTTTTATATAAATTATAAATTTGATTTAAAAATTAAGAATAATTAATTTTATTTTTTAACTTTTAAGTGCATTTATAAATTGCACGTTACGATTATAACTTAACACGTTCGCTGCGTATCATATTTTAGTAGCACCTACCGCGGTGCGCATGCAATTTTCGATATAAAATTTACAATGACGCCATTTGGCGTTGTTAGCACTAATGAATAATTTTTACATCATATGCTGAATGACGCCAATTGGCGGTCATTTTTTTTTTTATACAAGTGTTCAAATAAACAAACAATTCAAATTAATAAACAGACTGTTATATTATTATTAAGTTTAAACAAACAAAAAAAAAATTATCTTTTATACCTAATTATATATTTTATATTACCTATATTATTAAATAAACAAAAAACCTTATCTTATTATTTTTAAATAAACAAAAAAACCTTATTTTATTATTTTTAAATAAACAAAAAAAAACTTATTTATTATGATGAAATTTTGCAAAACATGGTTCTAGGCAAATACTTGGATGATTTGGACAAGTTGGACAGAAATATGAAGTGTCTTTCCGTATTTTCTTTTCTGCGCAAACACAACATCTTTTACGAAGTGCCCTTCCATTTTTTCCTATCTCGTGTGTTTTTGGAATGTGTTTTCATTTAGCATCTAGTCTTGGTTTTTGATATGCTGGTAAAAGTTCACTAAGAATAGACAAACGAAAATCATAGAGTGTCATCTTAGATCAGACTTGTGATTGATTGTACAAATTGTAAGAATTTAATAATAGCATTTGGATCACATGTATTCCTATCTTCTTGTACCAACGAATTGTTTTTCTCCAAAATGGATAGTAACTGTTCATTTGGTCCTGCCCAGGGGCGGAGTGGCCCACCGGGCAACCGGGACATTTCCCGGTGGCCTGGATTGCTTGTTCAAAATGTGGCCCATTGGTCATCGGCCATCATTCTATATTTCTATTATTCGATAATTTTGTGATGTGTTTAATTTTTGGTTATAAACTTATAAATGTATAAGTATAATATTTGAGTCTAAATTACTAAGGTTCAAGGTTCAACTAAATTAATAGGGTTATTAATAACTTATTGTCATTCCATATTGTCGTAAATCGACGTAATCACATTTAGTTTCAGTTTACTGATAATCGTTACAGTGGAGGCATAGAGTAAATATTACTTTATGAGTGGAGGTCGATGATACACCCGTTATGATTAAATTGATAATAGAATCATAACACGGGTATTATTAAATATAATTCTATAAATAACTTTTTTTTTATATTGTTTTTGGTTATCATATTTTGATTAGTTTTTCGATTTTAAACTTCCTTTTTTGGGTTTATATAATAATAATACATAATTACAGTATTACACAATTATTTATTTATATTATTTATACCATGGATAATATTTCAACGAAGAAAAAACGTAAAGGCGGCCAAGCAAGAGAAAAAGAAAAGAATAAAAAACTATTGTCTTAATTGGTCAAAAGTGTGAAAAAATTAATTCATATTTTAAAGGTATGTTATTACGAGCTACAATAATCTTATAATTATAAATGTGTCACTTGCTATGTAAACATAATGCACAGTATTTAAATTTAACTTAATTTATACAGTATGTAATTTAAGTTTAGTACCTACCTGTAATAAAGTGAATTTCATTTAGATTTACTTATATTTAATTTATATTTGTTTATGATAGTAAATACCATGTTAAAAATTAAACTTTATGTTTAATACTTGTATAGTTGTATTATTGCTGATATTTTTCTTATATTAAAACTATTTTTGAAAATGTATCAGTAAGCCAATAACATTGTTTTACATATTAAGGTGCTGACCACGAAAACACTTCAATACTGCAAAATGTTGAACATGAACAAGAAATTGATTTCAAACCTAGTACTTTTAGCAGTAACAGCAATACAAGTCTAGATTTAGATGTCAATGTCCAAAATAAAGGTAATACACAAATTTAAATTGTATGTTTAATACTTGTGTTATTGAAAGCTGAATCAGTAACACATTGACATTTATAAATAGGTATAACTTTTGTCGACTCTTAATTTTTATCAATAATAAATGATAATTATGGGTTAAATTTATTACTCATGTATAACAATTAAATAAATAGTTGGGTATATTTTACTTTTAAAGCAATGTCTAAGATATAAATTGTTGATATTTTTATTATACTTCAACAATTATTTGAAAATATATCAGTAAGTGTATAACATTGATTTATATATTATAAGGTGCTGACCACAATTTATTAATACACAATTTCATAAGTTCCTACTTCGTGCAGTGAACATACATGTTTTTAAATAATACACACATTTTAATTTTAATTATGAATTATTGTGGTTTCAATTTATTTTAGTCTTATATATTTCTTATATTAGATAATATTATATAGTTATGTCATTAAAACACTTCAGAAACCATTAAACATGGCATTAATTTTGAACCCATTACTTCTATATTAAGTCTTAGCAGTTTAAGCACTAAAGATTTAAATATTGCCAAGCAAGTTCAAAGTAGGTTAATTTAATTTTTCTAAAAGAGTTATATTTTACTATTATTACTTAAATACTAAAACCAAATTGTTTGTTAAATAGTTGTTAGATTTGCAATCATAATGTGTTTATAACATTGTATAATCTATTATTTTTGAAATTGGTTTATGTTGAACCAAATCAGTTAAATAAATAATAATATTAATATTGCTTATAAGGCTAAAAATATGATACCAATTTTTTGCATTAAAATTTGATTACTTGTATTATTAATTTAGGTTTGAACAACGAAATTGAACCAAGTTCTACACTATGTGTTATAAACAAAAATAATAATGATATTGGAATTGGAATTCAATTTGAAGAGCAAGGATTTAAGAATTTTAAAAAACCAATTCCACTACACATTAATCATTTTTTTAGTGTACATCCTATTCAACCTTCAGACAATGCAACTATTCTTCCATTTGATTCTAAAAAAGTTTTTTTTTTAAATAATAATATGAATAGGATATGGTGTACTTATGATTTTCAAGAAAATAAATTATACTGTTCAGTTTGTTTGGCATTCACTACTGAAATGAATACATTTACTACAGGTTTAAATGATTGGAGACATGTACATCAACGTATAAAAGAACATGAAAACAGTAAAAATCATAATTTTTGTTCAGAAGCTTACTTTTTACATTTTCAAAAAAAAGATGTTGGAAACTTATTGTTCGTCAATCAAAATCGTTTACAAAGAGAAGAAGTAAAAAAAAGGCGTCAAGTACTTGACCGCATTATAAATGTAATAAAATTAATCGGAAAATGTGGTCTTAGTATAAGAGTGAAAAGAAATGAAGCTGCTTATCTGCTGAATAACGAGTCTGTGGATCATGGTAATTTTCTTGAACTCATAATTTTGCTCAGCAAATATGATGTTGTCTTAAATGAACATTTAAATTCAGTTATAAAGAAAAGTGAAAAACAACATAATTGTAATTCCAAAGGTCGTGGTAATTTAGTAACTTTTCTTAGTCATTATACTACAGATAATATTATCAATATAATTTCTAATTTGATTAAATCAACAATATCAAAAAAAATAAAAGAAGCAAATATGTTCTCAGTGTTATTAGATACAACACAGGATATATCAGTCATGGATCAATGTTCCATCTTTATATGTAGTAGATGGAATGATACATGAAAGTTTAATATCTGTTAAATCATGCATTGATTCAACTGGTAAAGGTATGATGAACCTTTTAAAGAAGGCAGTGGATACGGTTGGCTTAGATATTACACATTGCATTGGAAACGCAACAGATGGTGCTGCTAACGTGAGAGGTGCATACAATGGATTTACTTCTTGGCTTAGTGAAGAAGCACCAGGTCAAGTACATGTTTGGTGCTACAGTCATGTACTTAATCTTGTTATTAGTGATGCAACCAAAAGCCCAATTGCTGTAGCTAATTTTTTTTATTTAATTCATTCTTGTGCTGTTTTTTTTAAGGAATCTTATCAAAGAATGAATTTATGGAAAGAACTTAGTGAAAAAGATAATATTCACAAACGATTACAAGCAATATGTGAAACAAGGTGGACAGCTAAAGAAACAGCGATCAAGAGATTATTTGGTACATATAATAGTTTGGATGATAATGGTATGTTGAGTGACCTTTTACTTGTTTTAACCAAAATTGTACAAAATCAAAATTTAAATCCAGATGTGAGGTCAAAAGCAAGTAATTTTATTTCATCTTTTATTAAATATGAAACTATTTTAGTTGCTCATATGCAGGGATCGGAAGTTCTAGCAAATGCATATTTTTATTGGTTCGTCCTAGAACATCCAAAGTAAGATACAAATATGTTTCACACTTCTCTGATATCATACACGAAATTTTATTTTGCTATTTTTTGCATATTTACGGTTTTTACTGCTATTTTGCTAATTTTAGGTTTTTAGTGCTATTTTTGGGTATATTTTCACATAAATACATATTATAGAAGGAATTTTGCTAATTTGGAGTTATAAATGCTGTTAATGGGCATATTTAAGGAAATAAACACATATTGTTGAAAAACTAAATTACCTACCAAACAGCCGCCTACGAATATGTGAACGAAAACAAATTGTTTCATTTTAAGATGGTACGCATCCGGAATAAACGGCCTTAGACCGTTGTTATCGTCGATAACCTTCCAATAATTTAGTTATTTTTGTATCAAACCTAATTGTATCAAAATATGAACTGCAGTTATCGAATTCGTCGTATTTACGTAAGATACGGCGCTATCGCCGTACGTAAAGACCTATGATTTTATTTTAGTTGTCTGCGTTCTGCCGTCATTTGCGTGTTGCGTGTGCGTTTGATCGTGAACTATCGTATTTATCGTTTTTAAAAATGCCTAAAGTTAAACAAAATTTGTCAAATCGGCTCCAAACTTATGTTAATTTATATGGTCCTAAAATTTTTTCAATTGATAAAAGTGTATTATTTTGTAAAATGTGTGAAGTCAAAGTTAATTCTGACAAAAAGTTTAACGTATCACAACATATAAAAAGTGACAAACATATCAAAGGCCTTGCCCGATATGAAAATCAAATAAATCGACAACAACAGCAGTTATTGACAGCGACAAGTAATATAAGTAAAAAATCGTCATTTAATAAAGATTTGTGTGAGGCTTTTATTTCTGCTAACATTCCTTTGAACAAGTTAGAAAACCCAAAATTCAAAACATTTTTGGAAGTATATACAAAAAATGATATTCCGAGTGAATCCACGTTGCGAAAAGGATATGTGGATGATATTTACAATGAGACCATGGATAAAATTAGGAAAATAATTTCTGACAAAAAAATTTGGGTCAGTATCGACGAGACCACTGATGTACAGGGTCGTTACATTGCAAATGTAATAGTAGGCACTATTGAGGAAAATAATGCAGGCAATATGTTTTTACTTAATTCGGAGGAACTAGAAAAAGCTAACCACTCCACAATCAGCAAACTTTTTGATAGATCAATGAGCATATTATGGCCGGCTGGTATCCAACATGACAATGTACTTTTATTTTTATCCGATGCCGCACCTTACATGGTCAAATCAGGAGAAGTACTAAAAAGCCTTTACTCAAAAATGATACATGTAACATGTGTTGTGCATGGACTGCACAGAGTCGCAGAAGAAGTTAGAAATCAATTTCACATAGTAGATAAAGTTATTTCAAGTGTAAAAAAAATCTTTAGAAAAGCCCCAAGTCGTTTACTTGTATTTAAATCGGAAGCGCCAAACTTACCCTTACCTCCGGAGCCAATTATCACACGTTGGGGAAGTTGGATTAACGCAACAATTTATTATTGCGAGAATTTCGGGATAATCCACCGTGTTATTTTTATGCTAGACAGAAACGATGCAGTTAGTATTAAAGATGCTCAAGATAACATCATAAAACCTGGATTGGAAAACAACTTAACGTATATTAAGTCAAACTTTGCCAAATTAACTTTGGCTATTGAACAATTACAACGGCAACATATGCCTTTATCGGATTCACTAAAAATAGTTCAAGATATTCAAAAATCATTTGAAACATTAAGTGGTCCAAATGGAAAATCTGTTCAAAATAAATTTAATCAGGTACAGGAAAAAAATCGTGGTCTCTTAGCGTTGGAAAAAATATTACAAGTTCTAACGGGTGAAGAGACATTCCGAAATTTAGATGGTCTTCCTGAAGACTTAAATTGTAACGACTTAACATTTTTTAAATACGCACCCGTGACGTCTGTCGATGTAGAGCGGTCATTCTCGGCATACAAAACTCTACTATCAAATAACCGTAGATCATTCAAATTCGAAAATATAAGAAAACATCTTATTATTCAGTGCAATTCTTAAGGTAAATAAAATTAATACACTATATTATTCATTTATTAATAAATTTTTTTATATGTTTATGTTAACAGAAAATGTTCCAGAGCCGGAAAAGTGCCTACTTCTCAAATATTTACTGTTCATATTTTATAAAAAAACTTGTATAATTTAAAAAAGTTTTAAATAAAACATTTTTGTTAATGAAATTTTATTTTGCATATTTTCCAATTTTTAGTGCTATTTATAGCGTTTATATTAATGTTTTTATGTGCATATTTAAGCGCTAAAAATTAATTTTTTTAGTGCTATAACTTCCGAGCCTTGCTCATATGTATATGAAAATATTCCAAATCACTGGGCCATTATCAAGGTACTTACAATCAAATAAATTGGATCTTTTAAAATGTCAGCAAATGGTTACAAGTGCTTTAGAAAATCTTAAGGAAATTCAACGTGGTGTGGAAAATGTCAAAGAAGTTTGTAATACATTTATAACTAATACAAACAACAAAATTGAAACTATGGCTATTAGTTATAAATTAAATGTCGAACAAATTCAATCAACATTTAAAGAAAAAAGAATGTCCAAAAAAAAGAAAACTTTTAACTATGAAAATGAAGAAGACCTTATTACAACTCCAGAAAAAAAGTTCACAATAGAAGTATTTAATACAGTATTGGACACAGTGGTTAACAGCATGAATACTAGGTTTGTAAAAAATAATAGCTTATATTTTGATCTTTCACTTTTATGTCCAAAAAATTTTCCTTTTAATAATCTTAAAGATATACCTGAAAGTGCATTTCTTACATTAGCCACTAAGTTAAAACCATTTATACCCTTTAATGACAATAAAGAAAATAATGTACCAGATATAAGAATTAGACTCTCCGAAGAATTATGGAATTTCAGTAATTCATGGAAATATTTAAAAAATTCATTGGAAGAAGAATATGATAAAATTACATTGAATGAAACAATTGGTGAGGATCAAGATAAGGATGAAGAAAATTATGAGAACTTGTCGACACCTTGTAACTTGACATGCAAAAGTTGTTCGATTTGTTGTTATAGATTGTTAGTTAAATACAACTTATTTTCTAGTGCATATAGTTTATTAACTTTAGCGTATAAATATCTATTGACTTTGCCGGTTACTCAAGTCTCTTGTAAAAGGTCTTTTTCTACTCTTAAATACCTAAAAAATAGACCTAAAAAAAAGAAATTCAATGGCAAATGAAAAGTTAGAATCATTTATGTTGATGTCCATTGAAAAATCAATTCTAATGGAATTAGATAACGATACTATTATAAATGAGCTGGGTACTAAAAGTGATCTTTTAAGCAAACTATTATTGTAATTTTATTAATTATTATTATTTGTTAAACATGATGTATGTAATTGATTGTTGTTTTGTTTTATACTAAAGGACATTATAAATTGTAAATTTTGCTAAGCATTTGTAAAGTACCTATTTGTTATTTTTTTGATATCTTAAATCTTATACCGTTTAATTTGTAGATTATTTACAGCTTTTTTTTTTTTTTTCAGGTTTAACCGACGGCGCCGCGGGAATTGCTTTCGCATTACTTCCGCGACGCCGCCATCGTTTATTTGAAAACTACAAATTATATTATACATACGTGGGGGGGTTGACTAACCGCCCCCTTAGATACATGACATGTTATACTGATTTATTTAAATAAGTGGAGCTTCCTCAGTCTTCGAGGGCCGACCGCAGTCCGCCGCCCTTGCGTTCTCGTACAGGTCCGCCTTCGCGAGCCGACCGGAGTCCGCCGCTCTGGTGTCTCGTTCGGTCCTCCGATGCCGTGATCGTCGTCCCTCCCGTGGTGTCACAGTGGGGGGGATGAAGAACGGTGGTCGGTGACACCTCCGACGAGATTATTTACAGCTAAAATCAAATAAAACAACTTTTAATTAAAAAATTCCAAAATATCGGCGGCAAAAAAATATAAAAATGTGTTCATCGTAAATTAATATATTAGTATAATGACCTATAATAGTATACCATAATAGTTTATAGTAAAAACAATATAAGAAGAACATATGTGATGAGTGATCGCTGATCAGTGTTTTGTGTACATTGATTGGACATAAACAATTATGTAAACGCATTCCAAAAAAAAAAAAAATGTATCATGTCAATGTACGTATGCCGTAGGGCTAATATTAAAAAATGGCCTGAAAATATTGGTTTGCCCGGTAAGAATTTTGGAGCCACTCCGCCCCTGGCTCCTGCCGATCAATACCACTCATAAATTTATTATAATTTGCAATCGGTTCTGGTTTTAGTTTTTCCTGACCCTTTTTATTTTTTGCAAGTATCAAATTATTTTTGAATTCGGTAGAAATATACATAACATCCCGTTTGTCCTTGCATTTACCAACTAATACACCATTAGAGTATATTGTTTTTATTTCCCCAGGTTTTAATTTTGATTTTACTACGGCCTCAGGAATATGTTTTCGGTTAGATCTTAATGTGCCCGTACAGTAGGTATGTCTTTTTTTGTAATAATTGTTCAGCTGAATGACCATTATTTAATTTTTCGGACATCAGATGTAGTAATACGTTTGCAGCATGACCTTTACCTCCTAAGTCATCTAAAACACCCTTATATACAGCGAATTTTATAATAAGTCCATTTGGTTCGGTAAGCATAGGTAACCATATTTATGGCGTTTATTTTGTATATACTGTCGAAAAATAAGGCGGCCTCTCCACAATACCATTGACTCATCGAGTGAAAGCTCTTTATTTGGGTAATAAATATTATTCATTTTAGTATTGAAATAATTTATAAGATAATAAGTTAATCATATTGTACAACATGTAATCTAATTATAATTTAGTATGTTTAATATTATCCAAAAAAATTTCTTATTTATTTTTTTTTTTTTTTAGAACGGATTCTAATTATTGTCAGGAAGACAATGATAATTCTATTTCATCCGTCCACTCTCTAATTGACATCAAAAATCCAGATATAAATATAAATTCAAGAAAAAAAAATCCAAAACTCATCATGAAGCAGATGGTGACGAATCTCAGAATATTTTGGAGTTCATTAAATCAAAATCAAAATCCGAAGATGAAGATTATCATTTTGCCATGTCCCTTGTACCAGAAATTAAAAGAGTTCCTTGGCTATATAAATTGAACCTCAAAGCAGAAATAAACTTACTATTAAGTAAGTATCAAAATTCATCACAATCTGGACCACAATCTGGACGGCAATCAAACACTGGTATCAGCATCAAGCGTCAGAAAGCGATGGTAATTTTTCCCAGTTTATTCATCAACCTCAACAACTACTTCCTACATCAGACTACAGCCAGATACCTCCAAACTATATGAACTCTTCAGAGCACTATCGTCAACATTTCACTAGGACACAGCCTACTACATTCCAAATATTTCAACCAGATCCACAACATACATACATAAATCAATCATACACAATTTCAACATCAGGCACAATGGGGAATGATCAAATAACACAGACTTCAACCGATTTATTGTCACAACCTAACATACAAAGTTCTCCACAAAATCTAGCTTCCACACACCCTTCCACTTACTAACATTTTAATATTTTATTAAACATTTTTTGGTACTAGGTCAGTACAACTTAAAATCATATAACTCGAGTACTAATTTTTTTTTAAATTTTATTTTTTTTAGTTAAGCCAAAGGAATAGGCTAGATTTCATTGGTTTATATTATTATTAAAAATATTTTTTTTTCATTTATTATATTTTAAATATGTCAACATATTACATTTTATAACAAGCTTTTTTAATACCATTAAGAATTTTTTATTATTATAAATAATTATTACCATTAAGTGATTAATTATTATTTAACAAAATATTAAAAATTGTTTTTTATTTATTATATTATGATTCAATGTAAGTACCTATATTATCATATATTATTTAAAAACATTGAAATTCACTTATAATATTATATAGAAATGTGTGTTAATTAAATTGTACTAATGATTACCCACTAATTACTACTGCGGAATATAATTTTGATATCTTAATATCTTAATTTTATATACTGTTAGGCCGGTGTCAGACTTGCGGAATATCCGCAGCGGCCGTTCCGCAGCAGAATTTCCGCTTTGTATAGACTGGTGTCACACTTGCGTTTTTTCCGTAGCGGAATTGGCGTGAAAATATAAACTTGATACTACAGCTCAGTATAAGTTTTAATACTTCAGTTTGATTTCATTTGTCATGCAGAACAAACCGTTTGTCGTATTAAAATAATATATTATGGAACTATTAGAACTTTTAGACGACGTCGAGTTGGTATGTGTCGCGCTCGCTGCTGACACAGTTGAGCGAAACCGTATTTATTGGGTCCACCCACTCAATGCTCAGAGAATAACTTTGGGAGAGTTCCACTGCTTATACTCTGACTTGAGACAATATCCGGATCTTTTTTTAATTACTATCGTATGTCAATTAAATCATTTGACGAATTGGTGATTTTATTGAGACCATATATATCTGAAACGAGCTCCACCTTCAGAGAAACTATTGGCGTTGAAGAACGGCTGACAGTTACATTAAGGTAATATCATATTTTTTATTAAAAAAGGTGAGCAATTGAATACAATTTTATTCCTATTTATAGACAAAAAATTTGATAATATCCGTAAACAGCTCAAAACGAGTCAACATATTTTGAACATTTTGTCAAGTACCTATCTATAGGAATTGATAAAATAAACACATGGTGTAAATTTCATGAATCTATTGGTAGTATTCGTTTTTGAATTACAACAAAATAAGAAAACCGCTACATGGGACATAGAGTTGTAAAAATTTGAAGTTCAAACGCTCATAAAAATTTAATTTGACTTTCCGGTAGACATTTTTTTTTGATAATAATTTAAAACAAAATATACGAGCTTATTAGGAATCTTGTATTATATTTTTAATCTTAGATTTAAAAAGAAAAATTTTTATGGATTTCTAACTCAAGATAATTTGCAAATTATCGTGATTTTTACGTATTTTGTCAAAATTCAAAATTTAAATGCTTTTCGACTCACCAAATAAAATTTTATGAACATTACTAGAAAAAAAACCAAAATATTTTTTCTTTAATTTTTTTTTTGTTTTTCCAGACAAATTTGAAAACTACTCATAATTTTTAATTTTTACCTCTTGTAATATCGAAGTTAAAAATTGAAGAATTATTTTGACTACTTATTGTGTACACACACACAAAAAATAACACATCATTTTTAAAATTCTAAGACGATAAAAAACAACATTTTGTTTAATTATTTATTATTTTATAATATGAATAAAAAAACATTTATAATTCCTTTTTTAGTAGTCAACATCAATGTAACCAGCTGATTGATTTGAAGCATCTGGTGGACTAGGAGAAAATAAGTTAGAATAATTATGATTGGAAGAATTTGTAGTTATGTTTTGATGTATATTCGGGACGGTGTTGGATATGTATGGTGTTTGGTGTTGAATAGGCATCTGGTTTTGGCAGTGGCGTACACAGCTATTTTCAATGGGGGGGGGCTTACATAGTAAAAATTATATACATATATATATATATTATACATTGATAAATCAAAATAATATGTCGTTTAACTAATATTTATTTTCATTATAAAACAATGTCTATTTTCCTGGTTTTTGTCCCAACTCATCATTGACTTCTTCAGGAGTTAAATTTATATTTCGGTATACCGACAACATGGTCAATCCATTTAATCTGTCCTGTGTAAATAATTATTTTTCAGTATAAAATGTAATAAATAAGGATTACAAATATGTATGATAAAAAACTGTTTACCTCTTTCATAGTATTTCTCAAATAAGATTTTACTCTTTTTAAATTTGAAAACATTCTCTCTGGAGTAGCTGTTGATACCGGCAGTGTGCATAGAATTTTTAATAACATATGAATATTTGGGAAGATCACGGGACTACAAAGTTTTAATGCATCAATTCCATTAGATGGTTTAATATTTAGACGGGCAAGTTTTAACTTCCACATTTTAAGTTCACCAAGAGTGGTAGACAAATCATTATGAGTCAAGTAGAATGAAACGAGAGATTCAAAATCAGCTTCATTAGAATCTTCGTTGTTGTCAAATAAACAATAAAAACCTAAATAACGGAGGTTTTAAAAATAATATATTAATATAAATTTATGTTATTGGGAACTAACCTTTAAAAATATTATGGTGCTCTAAGAATCTGAGCTCTAGTTGATTTATGAATGATTCAATATAAGGAATACAAATAATAACTCTAAAATAATCTTCTGGTTCTTCGGATGATAATGATGGATTAGCACGGTTTATTTGCCTTTTGTTTATTCTTTTTACTACAATTTGAAAATCTAGAACTTCAGCCATTTTCTAAATTAAAAGAAATAATTTAAATAATCTTTACTGTATTTATAAATATGATATTAAGAAGCAAACTAGTGATTTTAATTAATTAAAATATTGTATAAGCATAATATATAATATTAATCATTAATGTTAGTTACTTGAGCCTCATCAAATATTTTTTTAAATTCAGGTTCAATATTAGTTCTTAGTTGTTTAAGAGCATTAACATTATCTTCTGCTAAACCAACCATTTCTTTTAAATCAATGTCTTTGCTTTGTAGTTGTTTGCACAATGGCAGCCCATATGAAAATAAAACCTTTTAAAAAACAAATAAACATTTAATTTTTAACTCAACTACATGATTTAATATATTGAATTAGGTACCTTTATAATTTGTACTGATATAAGAAATTCTGAGTCCATTGCATTTCTTAACATATTGGCTTCAACTGCAGTTACATCTTTCCAACTTGACATAGTTTCTAATGAAACTACAACGTATGGAAATAATCCATGCATTTGTGAGAACCTAGAAAATGGACAGTAATAAAATTCACAATATACAATTTATTATAACATAAAAATCATAAAATAAATTAATAACTTACTATATGTTTTTCATTATCAGTTAAGTTGCGATCCACTTTTATAAACATACCAACATCATTAACTCGGGACATAACAACATTTGAGGACGATGTACCTATTTAGTAATTATTTTGTACATAATAAGTAATCGGCTCATTAGCAATGACTTAAGGTGAAATTAAAAATATTTTTACAATACTCGATTATTAATTAAAAATATATACCTGTCCTATTACCTACAGGTAATTATTTAGTATAACTACAACGCTACACGCGTACATACAATATGTATATAATAATATATTATATATAATTCAATAAAAGAGAAATTTATTTTTACCATATTAATCATTTTTTTGTACCTAGGTCCTAGGTTGATAATATAATGTATTAAATATTTACCTGGTTCCTCCGAGTTAATTGTATCACAAATTAGTGATGATTCTTCTTCTGCTATTGGAATAGCAGGCACGGGACGTCTTTTATTCGTATTAGTAGAAAAATATTCGTTTATTCTTTTCATTTTTATTGTTTTATAAAATATTTAAACAGTAAGTACAATTTACTAAACGTTCAAAGCGTCAGGAATTTGATTGAAAATTGAGAAATAGATTCTATACTATAGTATTAGCGATACTGCGATAGCTATTAAGGCATATTATATCGGATTACACAGATCTTTAAATATTCTACGATTGTCGACCCTCATGTTTGTGTTTGAACAAATTTCCCAATAATTTCATTAATTTGTAACAAGATATCAATAATATCTACAATATATTATAACAACAAACTGGGTTGCTCATAAGTTATAATATAATGGAGTATAATTTGTAATATCCCATATCTAATAATAACTTCGGTGACGACGGTCTTCTCGCCGTACATTTTTAATCGAAACTCGATTGTGACTGTAACACTAAAATTCTCTTAATTTAATTTTGTATTAATTTTATTAGTACTATTAATTTTTTTTTAAATTGTCATCATTTTTACGTAATTACGTAAACTGAAAAAATAATAAAGGGGGGGGGGTTTGAACACCCAAAACCCCCCCCCGTGTGTACGCCACTGGGTTTTGGAAAGTACTTTGGCTGTAGTTATTAGAGACATTGGTTTGAACAGGATATGGATACTGGTTCATTACATTATTAGTTGAAGGTAAATTACAATTAGTTTGAAAATTAATGTTTTTTAGCATTTGCATTATTTGAATTTTAAAATCAAATTTTTTATCACTTGGCATTTTTTTTAATGTTGGAAGAAGGGATAGTAAAAATAATTTATCTTCATCCAAATCTTCGTTTTCGTTGCTAATTTTTCTTTTAGATAAAACTTCAACCACACTTTTTTGAAAATCAGTCATTTTTTGTTTACGAGGTTGAATTGTTGTTTTTGACTTGGATAATACCTCATTTTCCAGAGGATCAGATTCGACTGTTTCATTATCGATATTATCATGCAGGTTATCAATAATGCTTTCGTTTGAGATTACGTTGCTTATAGAACTGTTAAAAAAAATAAAAATTCAGTTAAATAACTTAATAACAGTAAAATACACTGAACTGAGATATTATATTTGGAGCCAGCGTGACAAATTTAAAAATGTGGGTATACTGTATAGTATAAACTGTAATATACTATACACTATACTGTAAAGTTATTTTTTTTAATATGTATATCGTATGTGCTTACTTTTATTTTAAAATTCAATATAATATTTCCAAGTAAAAAAATCCCCGAAAAATAACTCGAATAAAAATGTTTTTTACATTACTTAAAATTTATTCGTATTTAGTACATTATTAATTATAAAAATAAATACATTTAAAAAGAACCAATGCATATTAATCCTAGCCCTAATATTAACATATTATTCTGTGATTTCTAATTATAATACGGTATTACCTTCTACGTTCAATAGTTTTATCCAAAAACCCAAGCATTTCAAAATAAACATATTTTTTTTTCTTCGTAGCAGCTGAACCGGAAGGAAGTTCTTTTTTTTCTTTTTTATAGTAGTCTTTAACATGCTTCCACTTTTTTTGTAATTCATCAACTATATAAACAATAATATTATAATATATTATTGTGACATGTACCTATGTTGTAACCACAAAACTTTTGACGTTTTTAATACATTTCCAAATACAATTTTTAGATTCTGAGCGGAGCGATAAATGTATTGATTTTACAATGATATATGTGTTTCTTTTTTGCGTCTGTAATTACCGTTTGGGGCAGTGAAATGAAATTTTCGTTTCTTATTAGTTTTTTTTCAATTAACGTCGATAAAAAAATTTTCTGCAAATCTTTCAAATGTAATACAAGGTTCCTCGTTCTTAATGGAAATTAAAAAAAAATTAAGCGTAAATCAATAACAATTTTTAATGAGCAATTGAATTTCGAATTTAGACATCATTTAAAATACGTAAAAATCACAAAAATTTGAAAATTATTTGAGCTAGAAATTCATAAACATTTTTCTTTTTAAATTTAAGATCTGAAAATAGAATACAAGATTTATCATAAGTTAATCTATCTTTATCAAAAAAACAATTTCTACTGGAAAGTCAAATTAAATTTTTATGAGCGTTTGAAGTTCAAATTTTTACAACATTGGATATTCACTCAATTCCTCATACAACGATTTTCTTATTTTGTTGTTAATCAAAAAATATTAATCTTGGGTATTTTAAATTTTTATAAAATGTATATTTTATCATTTCCTATACACGATAAAATGTTCAAAATATTAATATTTGACTCTTTTCATGTTATTTATGGACATTTTCAATTTTCAATTTGTTTAGTTTTTCCTTCTATAAATGTCAATAAAATTGTATTCGTTGGCTCAAAAAGCTTGAATATTTTAAACAAGGTTCCTCATAAGTTCGTATAATAGCAGTTGAAAAATATTAAAAATACATAAAATACATTTATAAACGTGCCTACACAATTTTACATGTTAAATGCATTTGATAAAAGGGCATTTTTTTGATATTTTTAGGGCATTTAAATCCCAGCCCTAATTATTATATTTTATACACACAATGAAATGTACACAATGTTTTGTCGAAAAAAGTATTTAATCCACCCTATTACCAGTAGTAAAATAATTACTTTTTTATAATATTTTGCTGTAATTTATTTAACTTACGAATATTAAGAATATTATAATATATTTATAATAAATAACTTCATTTTTTTTTATAGATATTTAGTTACCGGATCTCGTTTTTCATCTTTACAGCATCAATTTAAAATGGGTAGAACTACTATCAGTCAAATAATAAAAAATGCATGTATTCAAATATGGAAAGTTTTACAACCCATTGAAATGCCCACACCGACAATCTCTAAATGGATCGAAATTTCAAAAGTTTTTTTCGAAAAAACAAATTTCCCAAATTGTATTGGTGCAGTCGATGGGAAGCATATGCGCATAGTTTCTCCTCAACATAGTGGCTCAAATTATTTTTGTTACAAAATGTTTTTTTCAATTGTCCTAATGGCAGTTGTTGTTGCTAATTATTGTTTTACAATTGTGGATGTAGGGTCTTATGGCCGTGAAGGAGATACAAATATTTTTAAACAATCTACTTTTGGAAAACAGCTTTACAACAATTCGTTAAAATTACCATCTTCGACTAACCTACCAAATACTGATGGCCCTGCATTACCCTATGTATTAATTGGAGATGAAGCTTTTGGAATTCATCAGCATTTATTAAGACCTTACTCAAGCCGTGATTTAAATTATTCCAAGCGAATTTTTAACTACAGACTTTGCAGAGCTAGAAGAAATGTTGAGTGCGCTTTTGGAATCCTGTGTAGAAAATTTGAAATTTTTTATGGGTGTATTGCAGTAGGGCCTGATTTTGTAAATATCATAGTTCAAGCAGCTACAGTTCTCCATAATTATATACGACAAAGGGACGGATTTGCGTTTGAAGACACTCTAAACTGTGACAACATGTTAGCTATTGAACCACGGGGAACTGCATCTAGAAGTTTAGTTGGACAACAGGTTAGAGATCAATTCGCCCAGTACTTTTTAAGTGAAGTTGGAAGTGTTCCGTGGCAAAATAACAGAATTTAATTATTTTTAAATTGGGAAGCATAATACTAATTACAAGTTAATAAAATAAAAAATGTTATAATGTCATATTATTATTATTATATTTATAGTTAAAAGTTAAGAGTTAAAACTTGTATATTATTATTTAGAGTAGATCCATAGTGATGGTGTTAAAAATTTGACTTATGAATAACTTATTCCATGTTCATAAATAGTATATTTTATATGATATTTAAAATTAAAATGATTTACTTACTTTTTTCTTTTTGTTCACCGATCTGTATTGTTTTCCAATCAGAAAATGTATTTTTTGCTATTTGGTTCCATGTTTTTTTTTTTACTTCCCGATTACTGTATTCCTTGTCGCTAAAATCCCATAAACATGGATTTGACTGCACTTCAGAAATTAATAATTCAACGTCTAACATGATGATGTTGCTCATTAAATAATCAATAATCAAATGATGAATAAAATAAAATATTACGATTCCGCTAAGAATTTCCGCTACAAATATGACATGGATAACCCAAGATAACGTGTTAGGATTTATTTTGGTATCCGCCGAGGAAATAAATGCCGCGGAATAATCGCGTCGTGTAGCGGTATTTTTTTTCCGTGCGGAAATTCTGTAATGTGTCCAGTAGTATTTAAATATATGAATTTCGATATTGCGGAAATTCCGCCGCGGAATGTCCGCTGCGGATATTCCGCAAGTGTGACACCGGCCTTACAACGAGAAAAAATTAATTCATACAATATTATGTTATGAAAATATTTTAATTACTTAAAAGAAAATACTAAATTATCATAAAAATGTGTGACGCGTGATAAATGGGACTAGTGTAAAAAATATAAAATTTAAATAAATAAACTCATAATGTACACTAGGTAGGTACCTACCTTAATGCTATACATAGACGTTCTTTTGGACCAATAGGAACTCGCATATCAGTCGTTTGTTTGGTCAAATTCATTTCCAACACAAACTGTAAAACTCATCAAATGTTGACATTGACATTCGAGTGTAACTAAAAAATTCATCTATAAAGCAATAATGTCTTTATTAAAAAAAAAATAAATAATAATTAGTCATATTAAGTACAATTATAATTGTTGTACCTTCATTTGTTCTTAGTTCATTATAAATTACTATAAATTGCCCTTGATCCATTCTCCTAGCTAATACAGGATGAACCCACCAACGTCGATTTTGAATTTTCCTCTTTTCTTTTTTCTTTTTTAAAAACTGAAGTGCAATAATCGCTAGAGTTGTTGAATCCATTTTTAAAAACTAAACTGAACACGACACACTCAACCAACTCAACCAACCGACTGAGCGAAAAATAATAACTTTATTTCAAATTATTGTCTAATTTTAAAATTATCCCATATTATATTTGGTAAACAAGGTAGAGCATTTCCAAAATTTATCACTGCACAAGTTTAAAATTTAAGCAAATAAGTAAGTAGGTATTATAATTTTTCAAAAAATACCGAAATCGAAAAATATTGTGTTAACCCTACCAAGTTTCTTAAATAATATTATACCAATACCATTTATAATAATACTAATTCGCCGGCCGGTCGACCCTAGTGGAAACATCGACCGGACGGCAAAATCCGGTCGTCTGTTTGGACCCTAAAAGTCTTTTAGATTCTGAGTGAAACAATGTATTGAACAACGATGTATTGATTTTAGAATTATGTGTGTTTTTTTGTGTATGCTTACAAGTTTTATTGTAAAAAAATGATTCAAACTTCAATTCTAAGGGACAAGGGTGATTTCTGATACAAAATTGTATTTAGTCGGAGCCCATTGAGAGATCTATATTGAAATTTATTTTTACCTACCTGTCATCGTTTATCTATTATCTGCAGTTAGAACTTGGAATAGTTCGATAATTCCATGAGATTAGATTTTAGATTTCCGGTGACTAACAAACAATAATAATTACAGACGCAGCACTCGGACCAGACGCAGACACCACCCCACAAATTCTTACATTCTTAAACAAAACTGAACTGTATAGGTAATACAATTTAAAAATAATAATAGTACAATGATTTAGTCAGAAAATGTGTAATTGCAACCTACCTATTTATACCTAAAATTCTATTTGATATATTGATTTTCAATCACCATATTTTTTTTTTTTAATTCCACCATCTATGACTGTATTAATGTAAATTTGAAGTTCTGACTTAAGTTAATTTAGTTACATGCAAACTTTAATATTTAAAAGTATTTTTTTTTTGTTTGTAATTTTGATAAACATTGTTATATTTTTAATATTACCTATATAAGGTTATTCTATGTTTATTGTATAAAAGTAATTTTGGAGATTGACTAAAAAGTATCAAGTAATTTGTTATTTTGTTTATGAATATGTTTTTTTTTAAATGAAATTTAAAAACTGAAATAATTAATTTTATTAAAAACTTACAATACTAAATATTATATAGTAGGTAGTGTACGTTTTTCGCTTGTTCACTCATTTCAGTAGGTAATCAATAACACAAACCAAAATCACCAAATTGCATAATTAATTGTATATTTTTAGTAATGTATTTGTATTTCCAGGAAAGAAAGACAGAAATAGAAAATAGAAAAATCAAATTTATTTATTTATGTATGGTGTCTTTCCATTTAACAATTAATAAAAATAAATAAAAATTAGGTAAAATAGTTATAAATAAAAATATGCAAAAGTTAAAATATAATAAGCTTCAACTTAATAAATATAAAGTAAGTGTTATAAACAGTATATAAATATAAATATAAATAAATAAAAAATATTAATAAATATTTAAAATTTGTCTCCCTCGACATTTAATTTCAAAACACAATATAGTTAGTAGTTAGTATATAATAAATATAATAAAATAATTTTTTTACAAACTGATATTTAACAAAATGTAAATAAAAAAATTAAAACAAATAGGTAAAATATTTATAGACAAAAATAACAAAAGTTTCTAAGAAACTTAAACTTAATACATAATTAGTCTTCTAATAAAAATATTTCTTCTTCCTCATTTATATTAATATAATATCACAGTCTTATTTTTATTTAACCCTTTCGGTACTAGCGGGACGTTTGAAACCCGGACACTTTAATCGGTAATAGAAAATATATGCATTTAGATATCGGTATGTTCTGGCCTGGCGGGACATCTGAGTCCCGTCTAATACACGTTGAAAAAAAAATAAGTGAAATATAATTATTCTTTGACTATTTATTTTACATTGTAGCAGGGGAAACCCAACCGTACTCTTATCTGCCAGTAATTGTATTTTTGTACTTAAATTCTGCGTTTATAATATGTTTACGGACGACGCTAATAAGACGTTATTTAACCTCTTATTTTTCAATACTTCTCAACAATGAAATAAAATATATTTGGTCGTCATATTATCTATATTTACGAAATTAATCAACATTTTTGTCGCGGGACTCATACATCCCGTCAGTATTTGTCAGTCGTAAAACAGCCGGTTGTGTGTTCGTAATATAATATAATATAGTCTTACGTACGCACGTCTCGTATATTTCGTCGTCAATTTTTATCGTTAACATATTTTTCGAATTATTTTTTTAAAAATGAGTACAAGTAAAAAACATCAAGATACCGAAGATTGGTTATTAATGGATGTTCCGGATGATCCAGAATCTGAGGACGAATACGATGTAGATGATCGTGATACCGATGAGCAAGCCCAACAAGAGGTAATTGAATTTAGTAATTTTTTTTTACAAAGTGCATGTGAAACTGGTAAAAATGTCAAAGAACCATTAATAATTGATAATTCGGATGTTATTATTTTTGATTTTCCAGAATTTGACTTTTCCCATCAAACCGAGGACGTAAGTCTAAAAACCACTAATACACCAAGCTCTTTTAGAACTTTGAAACCACGAGTATCAAATTCAACTAATTTGTCCAATAAATCTATTTCTGACCATGTTATACCTTATAATACACGCACACCAGAACATATACATAATACTACTCCTATAGAACTTGCTGTTAATAATACTCCAGATCCTGTTGAAATTAATAGGCAATGGCGTAAAAAAAATGAAATTACAGCAGCTTTACCAGATTATGAAAAAAGTTTAGGTTACAACCAAGTGATGTTTGGTGACTGTAAAACAGGAACGGATATTTTTTTTAAACTTATTAATCCTATCATAGAAAACATTTTGGACCAAAGTAATCTGTACGCAACTCAAAAAAATAAAAATCTCAATCTACGAGAAATAGAACTGCTCTCTTTTTTTGGAATTAATTTTTGTATGGGGTATCATAAACCTTCGTATAAACATTATTGGAAGGGTGCCAAAGATTTAAATGTGCCAGCTATTTCTGAAGTTATGACAAGAGATCGATTTGTAGAAATACTATCTAATATTCACGTCAATAATAATGAAAATATTCCTCAGAACAAAAAAGATAAATTGTTCAAATTACATCCTATGATAGATAGTTTGAACCAAATATTTTTGGAGTCTTCATCTGGAACACGTGAACTCAGTGTTGATGAGTCTATGATTAAATTCAAGGGTCGCAGTACGTTAAAGCAATACAACCCAATGAAACTCATAAAAAGGGGTTACAAATTGTGGTGTATTGCAGACCAGAACGGATATATTATGAAATTTACGGTGTACCAAGGAAAAAACAAAACGTTAGAAAAAGAGTTCGAGAACACTAATTTGGGAGAAAGAATTGTATTGCAGTTGACAAAACCATTTTGGAACGAATCTAGACTTGTATTTTTCGATAACTATTTTACAACTTTTTCACTTGTTGAAAAGTCGAGAACGCAACAAACACTAGCTTGTGGTACAATTAGACAAAATCGTAAAGGGATGCCACAAAATTTCAAAAAAGATTCTGAAATACCTCGGGGAGAATTTGACTACCGATTTTCTACTTCAGGTATTGGAATATTCAAATGGAAAGATAACAAAGTGGTACATATTGGGTCAAACTATCACGGTAACGAAATAACATCTGTTGATAGGACTATGAAAGATGGCTCTAGATTGAGTATATCGTGCCCAAATCCAATCAAAGACTACAACAAATATATGGGTGGAGTTGATCACGCAGACAGATTGAGGGCATTATATAACGGCATTATATTAGGATCTTTTGAGGACTGTTAGACATAACGTTTGTAAACGCATATGTCATTTATTGCCAAATGTTTGAAAAAACGGATGTATTTGATTTCTGTCGATCAGTTGCCCTTGGTCTGATGACAGCTCGAAATACTCCATCTAGAAAATCTATAAGCCTGAAAAGATAAGCTCCACAAACGCCATCAAATCGAAGAAAGAAAACTTTATCCAACTCCAAAGACGTTAGATTAGGCAACAGGTATAATAAAACTATTTCATCATTATACTATAATATAATATTATAATATAGTTGATTTTTATTTTATCACAGGGGTATTCATTGGCCAAGTTTTGGTATAAAGAGAGGTAGATGTGAACTTTACAGTGTTCGAGGAGTAGAGTCCCGGCCACTTCTTCGTGTAACCACTGCCGAGTATTTCTGTGTTGCAATGAAAGGAAAAATTGTTTTGTAGAATACCATCAAGTTGATATTGTACAATTTTTTTAATTATTTACAAAACTTTTAATAATTTTACTACAATCTATTATTTTTTTTATATGAAATAAAAAAGTAAAAATTGGCAAGGAGTCCGTTTATTTTTATGTTTACGATTTAAATAAAATTATATTGTCATAAGTAGATTTCTCGTATTTTTTAATGCAAATAATGATTTGTTATTAATTTTCATTGTAATGCATATCACCTTGACGGGACTTAGAAGTCCCGGACAAAAAAGTAAGTGAAGTGCTTAAAAAAAAATTTTGAAAAAAATCAGAGACCTTTGTTGGACCACAATAAAAAATTTTAACTTTTTTCATTTTTTCCAATAGCCGGACTCAAAGGGTTAATCCAGTCTTATTATTTACTAAGGAAGGGTACAAAGATGTATATGACATACTATCAAACATAAGTTTGGTCGGTTGAAAAGATATGCAGTTTCCCTTATTTTTTTTCAAGCATTCACTTGTTATAACAGTTGCAGATACTGTACTGGTTATTAACCTATTTCTAGATTTAGTCTTTATGCAGTTAATTTTACTAAATACTCTCTCACAACTTGCATTAGAATGAGGAAGAGATAAAACAGCTAGTGCAAATTCAGCAAGATCTATGAATTGACCAGTTTCTAATTCATTAATCAAAGTCCAAAATTTGTCAGGTTCTTTTTCAGTTTGAATTTCATCTGGTAATCTAACTAAATAATACTATAGTATTATACTATACTATCACTAATACTATAGTGCGCCACTGATCATCTAGTTTTTGAATATTACTATCTCCGTTTACAATTCTGTGAAGCTGTTCAGACAAACAAATGATTGATGGGTGTTTTCCCCTCATATTTGAAGAGAGTGCAACCGATGGTGTCAACATATTAACTAAAGGTAGTATTGGATTTGAAAAATCATATTCTTTTTTAATTTGTAAGCAACTAGTTTAATAAAGTTAATATATCTATTGGAAAATTCTTTAAGTAAATCTTTTCTTTGTTGAATAGCAGATATTTTTATTTGATTTAGAACCTTAACACCTAAGTAAACTGTAGAAGTACTTAAAAATTGATTTTCATCATTCGGATTGATTAAATGTAGTGGAGTTTTCAAAACATACTCGTTTTTCATATAACATAATAATAAGTCTGTATAAACCAGTTCCATCTTTTCATTTAAAGTGCTTATAACTACATGTTCTGATTGAAAATATTGGTTCATTCCAGTGAATTTGGGTAAAATCCATTTTAGAAAGTAGAAATAGGCTTTGGTAAATGGATCATTTAGTTGAAAATGTATGTTTTCGGCCGATACTAATTTTTCTGAGAGCCATTTCTCAGAAAAATATAGATTTAAGGCATCCCATTGTTCAATAATCCTTTGAACAACATCAAATAGTGATAACCATCGCGTTTGAGATGGGTGGAGTAATTTATGTACTCCAATATTAAGAAATTGTTGAAACTGCACATATTGGCTTTGTCTCTTACTACTATGGCAAAAGAAGTTAAAAATATTCCTAGCTAAATTTTCACAACGACGTGGTAGTGTTTTGCATGCTTCGCTACAACAAAGGTGTAAGGAGTGGCATATGCAATTCATAATAAAAATTCCGGGGAACATATCTTTCATTCTACTTCAAACAGAATTATGAGAGCCCATCATTGTAGAACAACCATCAGAAGCAAATCCTATAATATTTGTTGTATCGACATCTAATTTTTTAAACGATTCTATGCTTTTTGTAAAAAGGTTTTGTGCAGTAGCTCCTTTATCAATGTTGTCAGGATCCTTTATGTCATAAACTTGTATTAAATCCCAGAAACGAGTAACAATCATTTTCGAGTCAATGTCATAATATCTTACAACTACGCACATGGTAGATTGACATGCTATGTCAGTTGACTCGTCAATTAATACTGAAAATTTAACATTTTTCAAATTTGTACTTAATGCTACTTTTTCCGAAGGAGCGATAACATTTTTAATTATGTTTGTAGCCTCTGTGCGTTTTAACTGAATTCTTTGACAAATTAAAGAATCAGGAAATATTTCTTTTAATACTAGTACTAAATGGTCAATAAACAAGAAAGCAGCATTATGCTCTGCTAACATGGCAGTTAATTTAATTTCTGCATTTTTTACTTGTTTATCCAATGAATCTGGTTTGGAAGTTGATAAAAACGTGGACATAATTGATTTTGAGGAAATATAATTACTGATAGACGACTTTGTATGACTTTTACTCACTAAATGTTTTTTTATACAACTTAGTTCGGATGAAAAACTAATCTGACATTGTATGCATTTACCTCGAAATTTGTCATCTTTTTTCTGGTCTTAACCAGTTTTTAAATGTAGGGTCCATTTCCCACTCGTGACGATATTGCTGCTTTCGATGTTTCTGCCTTTCATCTTTGGAACATTCATTTATTAATTGTCTTTTTTTCTTTGGCGTTAATTGTTGATCTCGAGGGTACTAAAATATATTTTAGAAAATAGAGCTTTAAATCTTTAATAAATAATAATTTTTTTTACAGTCAATATAAATTTATCGGAGTTGAATACACTATCCAACAAGTAGGCTTTACTATAATTACGCTTCTAAAAATAATTCACTGTACACTAATAACGTATTACTTTATTATAAACAGTAGTATAAAAAAAAAATAAGGAATGAAGTAAAGAAATTAAAATTTTATATAAACGGAGTCTGATTATTGATGCTATGATACAACAATTAAATCCTAATATGTTACCATATTCATTTTGGTCATATTAAAAAGAAATACAATTAACAACAGCCAGGAATTTATAACTATGATCAAATTTACATTCATGAATTTAAATATGTTTGTATACAGCGAATCGTGAGTGCTAAGCTTCACAATAATATAAATTATACACACATTTATTTGACAATTCAAATATTTACTGATGTGGCATAGAAAATTGCATTAACAAATTTAAAAATTTCCTGATGTTATATGTAGAATGTTGCAAAATGCAAAAAATTATAGATTTCCTTTTAATTCTAAACAATAACAAACAAAGTGTAATTTGTAATAATGGTCATATTTATTATAGAATAATTAAAAGTAAATTGTATGAGTTCAAACATAAATTTAAGGATTACGATAATTATTTATACCTAGATCAAAATTATGAAGTTAATCCGTAAGTTATTCAAATAACCAATTTCAATTTATACCTAAAATAAACACAATTCAATATAATAAACAAAAATTTTAACATTGTATATGTACAAAAGATGAGTTGGTATAGTGATTAAAAAAAAAAAATATTAAATATTTAATGTTCCAAATGATGTAGTATTTGAATCCGAAATTTTAACATAATATAGTGATGCAATAGTAATTACATTTTTATATGTTTTTATAACAAATACAGCCATGAGCCATGCTACAGTAATAATTCATCATTTAAATACTAATATTACAGCATTGTTCATTATTTAAATTTAATATACATTAATTTCAGATGCACAAGATATGTGAATCCTTTGTTCTAGTCATGAATATTATCACAAGAACTGACACATATAACAATTGTAAAATATTCATGACTCGAACAATTGCTAAATTGGAAAAATATAAACTCATTTCTAAACACAACATATACAATTATTATGCATACGTGTATAAGATAAATGTCACAAACCACCTGGCCAAATCTGTTCTATTTAATTTTCAACTGAGGTCAAAGAACATCATCATACAACGGTTACAGAGTTTGACCAGAGAGGATCTACAAATATATTCACATATATATAAAGTAAATAAATATATATACATATATATACATAATACATATATATACTAGCTGATCCCGCTGGCACTTCGTTGCCCGTTAAATGTACCAAAACTATATGACTCAAACTTTGTTAAATTCGTTATTTAATATTCAGTGTATGATGTTCTAGATTTATCTTAACTTTTCTGTTGCCCGGAATAAAAATTCTGATTCGCAGCATTATATTATCAGGTAGGCAATCTACCCACGGTAGATCGCGGACCCCGTGCTGTTTGTACGTAAGTGTATGATTTAACTCTAAAGTATCAAAATTGTACCAAGTTTGTCATTTTTACTTAATTCCACCTACGGAGGATTAATATAATCAATTAATACAAAAGCCTAACGCAACCATATTAAAATCCGATGAATAAAAAAAAACAAATTTAACACTTTTTAAATTAGCCTATCTCCTTCCCAGAGGTCTTAAATACACACAAACATTCATTTTTATCTATTCTAATATATAAAATGTAGCGTTTGTTTGTATGTTCGGGATAAACTCCGAAACTACTGAACCGATTTCGAAAATTCTTTCACCAATACAAAGCCACATTCTTTGTGAGTGTATGACAGCTTATTTAAAAAGGGAAGTGATCACCCCCGATAGGTGCTCAAACAGGTTAGGTTAGTAACTGGACTTGATTCAGCACATTTTTTATTAATTTTTGTATTAATTAATTTTTTACTAATTTTTATTAGGGCAACACATTGAAAGAGTTTCTGATTTGAATTTCAGCGCAGAACAAAATGGACAAACAAATGACATATCTCCAATCAAAACCTTAATACTTAGCCTTATTTTCTTATTTCTTAGCCTTTAGCTAAATCCAGATTAATAACCCCTACCTAGTTGGCATCGCTGAATAGACATTTAATGAATTGCATCATCATTTATATTGTTCCTAGATAAGCGCATCCTCTTGGCACCACTTGTGGAGCGGCCAAGGTTTAATTTCATAAGGTTTTTTGCTTGATTTCAGTTTTACGCACGTCCGAACTGCTGGTAGTGCGGAGTGAAAATGAAATTAACGTGTTTAATATTTTATATGTTACGCAAGTCCAAATTAATTCTATAAATAGAATTTGTATGTGTATTGGTTTATGTTATCGGTGTGCATTTTATCGTTCATTATTATAAAATATGAGTATTGGTGTACGCGCGAGGCATGAGATTATTTTTATCGATAAACTTCTCGAAACAATTTTATTCTCGGAATCATTATTCTTATCTACACGACGACGACGACGAACAAAAAGGATAGGTTGCAGGTAGCTGGAAACCCGCGGGCCGCCGTTCCGCACAATACGTATTGGCAGTGAATAATTATAATCGTTAATTACTCCACTAAAACGCAACATTTTTGAAAATCCTTTCTATTGCACGGTGAAAATATGAGAAGAAAATCTATTCCAAATTTCAAGTCCGTACGTTGAGTAGTTTTTGAGATACAGCGATCAGTGAGTCAGTGGTATTTAGATTTTATATGTATAGATAACTAATTATTGACTAACATTATCGGACTTTATTTATGCCTAAAACCTGCTCCGTGATATCCTCTTTCATTTAAAAAAAAACTGCATGACAATTGGATAAGAAGTTTCGAAGCCAAACCGTAACAAAGATTTCCTCTTTTGCTTGATTTCAGTTTTATATATATAGATTACTGTACAGTAACTGCAATGTGATCAGTATCAAGAATCATGTGTGATTCGATAATTAAATAAATAAATATTACTTTCCACTAGCCTACCGAGGTAAGTTGTATAATTATTTTTAGGAAAAGTGGTGTAATGTTGAACTGACTTTTGAGGACCAAAAATGTTCAGCAATTTTTTATGGTTAATATACATTTTGCTTCCCCAACTATTACATTGGTGAATTTAAGAGTATGTATGGTGTATTGCATTATTAATAAAACATAATTTATTAATAATGTCAGTGGAGTATGGCTATAGGCGATACCACTTAAAAAAAACGCACCATGTGCAATGGCCCCACACCAGGGCGGTGTGGAACGATTGCAAAAATCTTGTACACTGCCAATTTGGAAAATATATGCAATTTAATTTATTAATGTTTTTTAAAATTATTTAACAAAACGATATGGTACACGACGATATGAGACCAGATAATGGCCTTTTGTAAGATGTTTTGTTACAGGGCGTCAAGGATTCCAATGACATCTGCTCGCAATTACCTGGCAACCAAAAACAAACAAAAATTCAGTATACATAGGAAATGTACATTGCTTATGTAGGTATTACCTTTTGTAGAACTTATTGCATGATTTTTCCAATCGTAGTGGTGTGTCATGTGTAAACGTTGGCTGTTTAACAACGTCATGGGTGCGTAGTGGTTACAAAAAGTATGTCATGGTGATTGAATCGTGCATGGGATCGGCAGAGGGCTTTTTGTTTATATAATCAATTTATTTATTTAAATGTGACTTGTAATTCAATAGTTAAAAAAACTTTGTAATTGAGATGGCTTTATATTGAAATTTTGTAGTGTTAATTCTTGAAATGAGAACTTTATGTACTGCATTCTATTTTTCATTCTAAGAATGTTTATTTTTGTATTTACATAAGCATTGCGTTCGATTCTATAGCGTTCGATCTATATAGCTGTTACATAAATTATTGGTTGTAATGATATTTAGTAGCTTAATATAGGTTTTTTTGGATTTGTATATATCTTGGATAGATTTCATTAAATTGTTCTGAATTATTAATGATTTTATAGTAATTATTTCTTTATTTAATGATTGCCCTGTATTCCTCTTAACCATGGTGTTCAGTACTTTAGTGGTACACACATTGTGCCCTATGCCATTCATGCAAGAATGAGCATATGGCAAGTGCAGTGTTCTAAAGACAATTTAAAGTAGCTTTTAAAAAATTATTTTTAACTCTGTTCGTAACAAACAGTGATGCACAAAATTATGGGGTGGGGCCTTCGGAGGGGGGGGGATAGTCCACTCGTAATCACTCATAGCCCCCTCAATAAAATACAATATAATATGCATTTATAATACGTATTATTTTATTTACACAATATCACATTATTATACTGTAATAGGTAGTCTGTTATGACTGTGAACATTATAATTAAATAGATACGTCATACCCAACATTTCGCATAAAGTTTTACATACACACATAGTATTATTATATATAATCTAACCTTATTTTTAAATACATGTATGTTAAGTTCAATATAGGTACAAAAAAAACAAATAATAATAATAGCTAGAAAAAAACATTTTTACATTATTTTTAGTTAAAAGTTATTGAATTGAATTTTAATTTTAAATGATATTATTACTGTTAATAAATTGTTTTAAGTTCTAAAGAAATCGAATTCGGCGATTTTTTTTAGCTGCGTACAAATCTACCGTTTTGTCCAAGAAATCTTCTGTTGGAACGTCAGGCCCTTCAATACTGATAAGCATGCAATGCATTAAGGTTCCTGGGAGCATTTTTTTTCTCGTCTTTGTAAGAACTCTATTCATTGTGCTGAAAGATCTTTCAACCGAAGCTATGGTAACGGGGATGACGAGAAGTATTTCACAAAGCTGTTGTAGTTCATTATATCCTATATCAGCTTCCATGATTTAAATTAATGGACTTTCGTGTGCTTTGTATATTCTACTATCCAGCATAGACTTGATAAAAAAATTAAATGACTTCATATCTGCCAGTATAGCTTCTGCATTGGAAAATAACCACAAATTGTTTTCAATTCAGTGTCCTGTATACCAATGAAAGACTGGAAGCTCTCAAAGTGACTAGCAAATTTCATTATATTAATAGATTTGTCATTGAATCTATTATCAATTTCTCTGATTAAGCTTTCACAATACTCCTTCATTTGTTTTAATGTTGTTTTTGTATCTTCATCAGCAGTCAAATGCATTTCAGACCCAAACTTATCAAGTATTTCGTTTTGAATTTTGATGCACAAGTTACTATTGGTGTTTACACACTGATTTAGATGCAATTTTGTTGTTGTTATGAGAGGAATCACATTAGCCAGATTAAGATTTCTTTTTGTAAAGTATTACTAAGATAAGTATTACTAAGAGAGGGCACTGAGGAGTTCATTCATTACATAACAGGTGATAAAGAAACTTGTTTTTCTTATTTCCAACAAAATACCACCTGCTAGTGATGCAAGATCTATACCGTCCTTATGGATATGCTCACAAGCCATCATGATAGATTTTAAACTTCTAAAAAGAGCATTAACTATCTTATAGTGGGAATCTTAAGAATTGGGTCATTTATTACTGCTTGAATTTCATGCAAAATATTTTCTCTTTTAGGCAATTTACTAAATAATTTATAAATGTCTTACACATAAAAAAATCTGTTGACCTTTTTGTTTTTATTTCTACATGAAGCTGCTGCTAATGACAAAATATGTGCTTTGCAGTGAATGTAAAGAATATCTCTCTTTGCTTTTTCTGAAAGCTTCCTTCTAACTCCTACATTCCTAGCCATATTGGCGGCACCATCAAAGCCGAAGGCTATAACATTGCTGTAGTTCAAATCAAGACTAGTCAATTCTTTGTCAATAGCATCCGCAATAGTTTCTGCTGTTCCATTTGGGATTTTAACTATTGCCAAAAACTTTTCCACTGGAACTTTATCTTCTACAAATCTAACATTATACTTAGTTCCATTTCATTTTTCAAAGAAGTACTTTCATCTGCTAAAATAGAAATTTTTTTGTTTTTCAATGTTTTCTTCAGTTCATTTCTCAAAATTTAACCCATACAAACCCATTCACATGCTGTGTTTTTGCTGCTATAATTTGATCTATCACTTTGAGATTCTCTCCATGTTTTAAAATCATCATTTAACTTGTCAAAAATACTTTCAATTAAGCTTCCATACTTAGTAGTATGAGCTATTTCTTCTTTTACCAAAAAGTACAAGCCTCTCAAAAGAATTTTTAAACTTTTTCTGTTTAATTGTAATTCACTTTCACTTTGCTGGACGATTTGAGTATGAATCGGTTTTTTCATCGCATTATTTTTGATTTTTTCCATTTCTATACTTACAGTGTGAGCTGATGAATGTTCATGTTTCTCTAATTTTCCATTTTTAAAGCATTTGACGCGGATACGACGGTGGTATCGGGTGATCCGCGGTGAGCCGGTCGCTGGTTGTGTGTATTAGATGGCACACTCGTTACTTTAACAAACACAAGTAATGCGATGGTAGTTTGCGTTTATTTTATCCTCGTACGAGATACACATATATATATATATATAAAAAAAAACAACGAACGGAAGTATATCTACCACAAAAGATATATGTATATTGCGGTGGTCGTGGTAGGTACGCACGGCGCGTGGATGGATGTCAAAAACAGGTGGTTTTTACAATGGCGAGTTCACGACGGCCGGTACTCGTTCTACGCGACTCGCCTTCCCGTCCCACCTTGTGCCTTTGTGGCGCGGTGGGGGAGTTGGCGTTGTCGCGCTGTAGCCCGTAGTGGCGGTTGACGAAAAGTGTAGACTGGTCGCTGCGGTACCTGTACTTTGTACTGATGGCCGCTGCTTACCGCGTTATACTCCCCCGCCAAACCGCCACACTAGGTACACTTGTACCGGTGTCTGTGTGCCGTTATGGGACGGGGTGGCTTGTACTACCTCTGGCTTTCGCTTGAGGTAGACTTGCTCGCGCCCGTGAGTGTTATTGGGGGGTGTTTTGGGGACCCTACCGGAGTGTAGAACGTGCGATTGTCGTCCAACTCCGGCATCCCCTCGAACGCCACCAGCCAATCTGCCTCGGTTATGTCTACCGTGGCCTCCGATTGGTCTGGCGACGTCTGGCTGGTGGGCTGTCCCGGCTCCTCGGACTTGCCGTCCTTGGATGCTGGTTTGTCTACCTCCATCGGTGTTGGGTTGGTCGGAGGCGTGCCGGCTGTTTCCGGGTCTGAGGTTGGCGCGGGTTGCTTGGCAAGCCGACGCTGTTGGCTTGCCTCGCTTTCCCTGGCCTTCCTCTTTTCCTTCAGCTGCTGGAATTTCCGGCGGTTCCGTGCCTTCTGCGCCTCCGTCCTCACCCTTCCCGTCGGGCCGGGGAGTACCCCTGTTGGCCTGGGTACCGGTGTCGGCTCCGCAGGTGTTACGGGGGCAGGTGTCACGGGGGTGGCGGTTGTTGCTGGAGGTGGTGGCCCAGTCATTGACGATGTGCGGCTGCCGGGTGTTGGTGTCGATGGTGGTCGTTGTGGCCGCAACCTCCGCTGGATGGCCGCTGTTCGGTCCGCCCAGCCACGGTTGTAGATGGCCGCCCGCACTGGGTCCTGCAGGTCATCCTCGCGACCTGGGCGGCTGTTCGCGGCTCATCCTGGCCACTGGATACCAGCCCAAGCCGTTGGATCAGCTCGGCAACCAGCTGCCACTTTTCCTATTGGTGGCCGGTGATGTTGTCTGTAAATGATTGTTATTACCGACAATTGTTTATTTAATGTTGCCCTATTGGTGCCCGTTCCATGCCTGACACGTGTATTTTCCGCAGCGGTTGTTGGTCGGTTAAGACGACTCCTTTCCCGACCTGTTTTGCCAGTCTTACCGGTCCCCACCACTTTGGTGCGAAACCGGCATGAAAATCTTTGTGTGCCTTAGATAAGTGGTGTGCTTTGTAGTAGACTACGTCGCCCTTGCCGACCTTCACTATCATTACTCGTTTTAAATAATGTTCAAAAAAATATTAAGAAACAAATAAATGCACTGAATATAGTAACTTTTTTTTCTTAACTGTGGGGGAGGGTACTGTCGGTTTTTGTAAACACGTGTGTTTTAGTTTGGCAGAATTTGCAAGTGGGCGCCCGTAGGTATCTGCCATGCCCGGGTATAATGACAAGATTCCATACTTAAGAAAGCGCCATCCATCCAAACAATAACTCGTTTTAATAACTATCATTCCTCTTATATCATTGAAATTAACGAACAAGTTTTACAATTTGGAAGATTTATAAACATTAATTGTAGAGAAAACAATGAACTGTTCGAACTGCAATGGAAAAAAAAAAAACAACTTCGAGGTCTTTTAGAGAACATTTATTTATTGATGTTGATTATTTTTCCGGAGAAATATCATAAACACTTCAAGAATTTCTTGACTACATAGAGATCAATAAAGACAGTGTAACATCACAGCATTTTTTGCCTTATTATTATAAAAATAATGAACATACCCATACCCATATTATCGTTTACGAGCATACCTTATTGTTCTATTGTTATGGTTATCGTGCGCTAATGCAGAAATGACCGCAGTATTATGTAACAACAGTCCCCCGACCCCCATAACACCTGCAGTGTCCGCTTGTCGACAGGCCGCCGCCGATGCCGGTCGCGATGGGTTTCCACTCCACAATGTGGATCCACGTTTTCGACGACCAGGTGGGCCATGCCGGCCACGTGTGCGCCGGCGACAGTTTTGTCAGCCTACCCATATCTTCGGAACGTCAACATCCACCTCAACAGTCAACCTCATGATTTTGTAATGTATCATTTCTTTCCCCCCCCCCATACCCCTCTAAAATTTTGTTGTCGTAATATTTTCCTCTCTTTCTTTTATTATGAAAATTTTGTTATACGCGACAGCTCGGGCGGTAACCCTATGGTTAGCTACTCGTTATTGGCAAATTACTCTATTTAAAACACCGTCGGTGTCACGCAGAACCTCGTGGGCCGACCTGAGTTTCGCAATTATTATTAATTATTATTAAACGAACACCATCCATGTGCCAAAGTATTAAATATTATTCTCCTCACATTTAAATAACCAAATTGTATCATTGTCCGTTACGCTTACGACATTCGAATTATTGTCCTAAATTATTATTAATTGTTGTTATGTATAATACAAATTGTTATTATTACCTTAAATTCATTTTTTTTTTAATTTATTTATTGGTCACCTTTTTCCCTAGCTTTAAGCTATGAGTTATCCAAATACTAGATTAAAATGGCGTTTCATTACCCCATAGTGTTCAAAACCTACGAGTTCCGCCGCGACAATCTTAGGATCGTCACGCGGCGCGTCTCGTAGGTCACAACTTGAGTGTTCCCCTCAAGTTGTGGGTGGTTTGCGGTGCCCTAAAAAGCACCGTAATCTCACAACAGGTATTATATCTTAAATAATAAAAGTATAAAAATAATAATTATGTAATATGTAATAATTATTGGCGTAGTTGGATATGGAAAAGATCATTATATTTCATACATTAGAAGAAACGGCAAATGGGAAGTCCACTATGATTTGCGATCAAAAATACTGTAGGAATGGAGATACTGTTGGAAAATATAGGGGTTTCCTCCAACCTTAAATTACAAATAAAAATCGCCGCACATTTGATAACAAGCCGTGTTCATGGTCGTGCGCCTACTATCAGTCGGACCATGATCGGGTGTATAACCACATTGTTTAAAAATACTTTTCGTTACATTTGTTCGACTCTTTCAACCAGCTCACTGATTATTTGATAATTATTACACTTAAGAGGACGCAACCCATACATGTGTTGACTTCGTAGTCGACATAGCAAATTGTCGTTCACTAGTTTCAAATTTTCAATAGTGTGCTGTTAGTTTTGATACTAAAGTGAATTGACCTATTAAATAATAATTATTTATAATAAATAGTTTATTTATAATAAACTTTTAGGTAAGAACATTATGTAATTATTTAATTTTCGATTATTTTCGATTATAATTAATTTTCGATTATTTTTGATTATAATTAATTTTCGATTATTCGATTATTTATAAAAAAAATCGATTAATCGACTTATCGAATTTCGATTAAAATTATCGATTATATAAAATAACCGCGCAGCCCTACTTGGGTATCTATTTCAACTGATGCATCAAATCATGGGTCACAAAAAATGTTTCCTATTCTTGTACGATATTTTGAAAAACACAGCTTCAAGTGTCAAGTTTAAAAGCAATGTTGCTAACAAAAGTTAACTTTAAAATGTCTTGTACAGAATTTTATTCGTTCCTGAAGTCATCGCCAGATTTATTAAAACAATTTTGTTCAAACGAAAAGTATACAAGTATTTAATTTTGTAATTATTACACGAAAACATTTTGTTCATAATAAGTTAATTACCTAGTAAGTGTAATAAGTTAATTTAATTTTTTTGTCCTTTGAAAACATTATAAGTACCACAGAAATTTGCTAATAATATTATTTAATTAAAAATATTTGTTTGTAACAAATAATTATGATTTTTTTTTTTTTTTTGTCCCGTTTTGATTAAAAAAATATATGGTCACTTTATACATGACCCGCACCGTTTATCGAACTGCTGCGTTGATACAATATTGAACCCATTTGGTTTACTAGATATCATTGCATATCCTGTGTAATACTGGTGCCGTTAAAGTTTGAGGAATAGTATGAACAGGTACTGATCCAGGGAGCAATTACAATGGGCTCAACATTCCTCAAAGCGTTGGTGATACGACCAATGACCATGCACAGAGGTTGCTGTTGTATCTGTTGATTTTTGAAATGCATATCTTTAAATCTAGGATCTAATATAGTGGATAAACCGTATTCATGGTCGTGCGTCTACTATCAGTCCGACCCAGTGCCACAATAACCAGGTGTGTTGCGTGTGTTAAACACACGGGTCCAGGGCCTCAACCTATGATGGGGTACATGGAATGCTCTACTAGCTAGATGGGAAACAGCTCGCACAGTGCTTAGCAAGTAAATTATTTGATATTAACTGGAATGATCCGCCTCACCCCGCACCACAATAAATGTGCGCAGGCGCGTGGCCACCAAACTAGTCTATTTTTAGAATACTGGATTTAATTCTGGAAAACTGATGTCTTGATAAAGTAATTAATTATAATAAACATAGCGACGACAGCACTGTCACCCGTCTCTTGCATAGTGCATACTGTTCAGAAATCTGCTAATCGATTACGATTATAGACTAGAGTGCTCACCACTTTAATCAGTACCTACCTGGCTACCTATAAAAAGCATCAATTACAATATTAAAGATTTAGCATGGGAGCACTATCCAATTTTTTTTGTTAGTTCTGGCATGCATGAAGCCTTATTATTTTCCAAATTATTTTGCATGTGTCTAAAACTATGCCACGGGCGATACTTGCACTGAATTTAAAATTTACACAAAGTTCACGAAATGAACACACTAGTAGCTAAATATCTAAAAAAAAAAAATCACTCCAATTAAATAACATCAAAAATGCAGTTTTTTATAACTATTAACATATCTAATTTTTACGAAATTCTTCTCAATTATGAAAATTATTTTACTGGTATAAATGCTCAACATTTTAAATATTTACTACTAAAATTTTAACATAAATTCACAATTATTTTTTATGAGCATCTGAAGTTCAAATGTTGTATATTCATAAAATAACTATTAGGCCCTATAGAGCCTTGATTGACTTTTGATAGTTTGTTTTAATTAATATAATATTAAGGGGATCACATGTCACGTATTTTTCTTACGTTTTAGTGAGGCTGCATACAATTTATGTCCCCGGCAGCCGACGTTTATAATATCGTTGATAACCTCGCATGCACAAACTCTGTCTCGGCGCTTTAGAGACATCGCAGACTACAGACTTTATATCGGCCGATAGTTTAGTCGGGTTGGGCTACTATCGCGCACACTGGGCCAACTAAACAGTTTGGTTGGTGGTGAGTACGCAAACTAGCTTGGTTAGTCGGCCGACTGCTCTGGAAAGATTTTTCTAGTTGTACTGAATTCTGCTGACGATAGTAGTCGATTTTTAGTATACCTTTCGTTTAAAAATGTTGTCAAGAAATGTTATTATTGCGTTAATACAACGAAGACGGATTATGAAGAGAATGAAGAAGAGAAACAGAGAATATTGGGTGCATCCAATCTATAGTAGTAGATTATTGCATGGAAAATTTCATACATTGCATTCCAAATTATTGAATTGCCCAGAAAAGTTTTTTGGCTACTATCGTATGAGCATAACAAGCTTCAATGAACTCGTCAAATTAATTGGACCAGCAATAGCGAAGGAGAATACACAGTTAAGACTCTCTATACCTGTGGAAGAAAGATTGAGTGTTACGATACGGTAAGATAAACCACAAAAATTATTAATTCTCTTTTATTATTTTATTCAAGTTAAAACCGCAAAACTAAGTATATTGAAAAAAAATATAATAATATATATATAATATTATTACAATGTTCATAAGTCATATATTTCCGTATCATCTGAAAAATTAGAAAAATGAGAACGAATTGTATCATTAGAATTTTCTGACGATGGAGTATTTTGAATATCTTGAAACGTAGGCAAACTGTGTGGTGTGGTAAAACTGGACGTATAATTTGAATGCTGAGATAGTTGTGGTGGTGGCATGATGTTACTCCCTGGATGATATACAGGATAAGACAACGGTCGCTGTAAGACATTGTAGCTACTTGTTGATTGAGAACTTGTCTCAAAACGCCTTGCTAGTGTTATTTGTTTAAAAATGTTAAGAATACCAATTTTAGCATCGAGTTTTTCTTCTGCGTTTAATTTCTGGAGTGATGGGACAAGAGATAAAGCAAAATTTGTATCTTCATCAACCGGCTGATTTAATGCTTTTATTAATGCTTCGTCCAACTCGTCTGGTTTCGATACATTTATAGTCCTCTTTTTCCGATTAGGAATAGGTGTTGAAGTGGTAGGGCCAGTGTCGTTATTATCGTTGTCGTCTTCGTCTTCATGAGAATCATTTGGTTCCAGGTTACCTTCTGTTCGCCGATTTTCCATTCAAGGAAGTAAAAATAATATTTTTTCAAAATACACATATTTACGCCTCTTGGTTGCAGCTTGTCCTGATTTTGTGTTTTTTTGGGCGTTTAATTCTCTACGAAAACAAGTTCGTAAATTAGCCCATTTTTTTTGCACTTCATGACCTGAATAATAATAATGAAAATATAATTATAAGTACAATATATATTGACCAAAAAAATTACATTTGAAAATTTCATTGTGTGTATAAATTCCTAACACAAAATGATTTGCAAATTGTCGTCATTATATTACGTATTTCGTCAATATTTTAACTTATAACTTATATTTATAATGCTTTGATCAAAAAGTATTTGAAATACAAAAAAGCGGGTAAGTAAGTGGATGTCGCTCTGCTGTACAGTAGTTAGTTATTGTAATGGAACTATTAAATTCAACTCGTTGTCTTTTGAGTATCTAATGGGAGCTTCTACAATACGAGATATAACTAAATCTACATGTGAGCAAATATGGAACATACTTCAACCGTTATTTATGGCAATCAAACAAGAAGATGACTGGATTAAAATTGCTGACCAATTTTATACTCGCACAAACTTTCCCAATATCATTGGAGCGATAGATGGCAAGCATATTAGGATGATACAACCAGAACATTCCGGAACATCATATTTTAATTACAAAAAATTCTTCTCTTGCGTTTTAATGGCTTGGACAGATGCAGATTATAAATTTGTTTACATAGATGTTGGTTCTTATGGAACAGCTAGTGATTCAGAAATATTTAAAACATCTGAAATGGGAAAACGGCTTTCTGAAAACCAGCTTAATATTCCCTCCGGGAGGCATTTGCCAAATGATGATGACGGAAATGTCATTCCATTCTCTGTCGTTGGTGATAAAGCGTTTGGACTTGGAAATCACATTTTAAGACCTTATGCAAAAAGAAATTTAAACTATACCAAGCGAATTTTTAACTATAGACATACAAGAGCTCGTCGTGTGGTTGAGTGTACATTTGGGATTCTTGCAAACAAATGGCGTATATTTCACCGCCCAATTGATGTGAATATCGATTTTTGTGTTCGTATTATAAAAGCCTGCTGTGTTCTTCATAATTATGTACGTATCAAAGATGGAGTAAAATTTACAGATACTCTCTACAATTGTCCCATGGATAACTTATCGATAATTAATGAAAACTACCGTGGGAGAAATAATATGGACAGTGTGCGACAGTACATGTCTTCATATTTTATTTCTCCAGAAGGCGCTATTTCATGTCAATATGACAAAGTGTAATAACTAACAACTATTTGGCTATAGATGAATTAATAAAACAAACTCACTCATTTTAATTATATTTATAATGTAATATAGTTTTTGTATTATTATAATTATTATAATTTAAGTTATTTATGTAACTAATTATCTACATTTAATAATTTTTTAGTTTTTTTAATTTGTATGTTAGGTAATCTAATAAATAAAACTATACATTATCTAATTCTACTATGGTGTATACTCTATCATTTTAAATGTAAGCCGATGTTGTATTATTTGTTAAAACTAGATTAAAATTAATAACATAAAAATAATCACTGCGACATCGTTATCGCATCGCTGTGTCGTGGAAACTTTGATATAAGTAGTAGTTATTTTTAAAAAACGCGTTTAATATATTTATACTTAACAAAATTTGGTATCTATTGTACGTATATTTATATCTATTATACTATTATTATACTTATACGTAATTATAATTATAATTTTAGAACATTATTAGTAGATTATTATTTTTCATTTGATAATGAATTTGATTGATGGCACTCATGCCATTGCTCTTACCTTGTTTTGTTTTTTCCTGGGCACCAAGCTCATTCCAATCGGGAATAACTACTTCACACACTTCTTCCCATAGCTTTTTCTTTAGATTTATATCAGAGTACTCTTTAAGTTGTTTTTTATATAGTGCTGGTCTCTTTTCAATTTCTTCTATCAAATTTTCGATAGACGTTTCCACGAGCATCGACACCGTGCGACAACGTACTACCTTCCCGCTCCAAAGCTCTGGTGAATCGGCCGAGTCGGCAGACTAAAAATCGGCAGAGTGCGCGCGTGAAATGATCGCCATACTGATTAAGCAGTCAGCCGATAGTTGACCAACAGTTCAGTTTGAAGGCAATCGTGTAGTCCATCAAACTTATTTATCGGCCGATTTTAAATCGTTATAATGTGCGCTCTTGCATACAACTTTGCACTGATTAAGAACCCGACTAAACTATTGGCCGATATAAAGTCTGTAGTCTGCGATGTCTCTTAGAGGTGCGTCCCCACTGGCGGGCGGCTTTGCCGACCGGCATCAATATTTAGCCGCGTTCCCACGAGGCGTTAATCATGACAGTTAACCACGCTAGTCAACTTTCGTTCGTGACACTCACGAATGTGTGAATTTATAAAACGTTCACACGGTTTTGGGTTAGTGCCGTTCATGCCTCGCGTTTCGACTTAGTCACTATCGAAACATTGATCATGAATGATCTGGTTGTTGAAAGTTGTGCTGTTTTAAGTTCGTTTTTTGCTACTATCTTGGCAAAAAAGATGGAGCGCTTACAGGACACAATATCAAGAAAACGAACAAAAAGACGTTTTTGGGTTAGAGAATGGATACAGCGAAGAAATATGTTAGGAGCGTCAAACTTGGTTAGTATGGAATTAAAAAGCAATTTTCCAGAAGATTTTAGAAACCTACTGCGAATGACTGAATTTCAGTTTGAATATAATACCTCTTATTGCGTGTTACAAATATCATTTCAAAATCTAACACTAACATGAGACAAGCAATTAGTGCAAAAACAAAATTAGAGGTGACGTTACGGTATTTAGCTACAGGTGATTCCTTCAAAAGTTTAGAATTTTTGTTCCGTGTTCCAAAAAACACAATAAGTAAATTTATTCCAGAAACCTGTGAAGCAATATACAATGAACTAGCAGAATTTATACAAGTAAGTACCTTCTAATTTCAAAATTGATTACTTAATTATTAAAAACACGAAAATAATATTGTGCCCGTATTAGGTGTATAGATTACAAATAAAATAATAATAATAACAATAAAATTATTAGTAATAGTGAATTTTTATTTGTTTGATTATAATAATAATTATAAATATAAAATTTGTTTAATTATAAATCTGTAAATAATGTCATGTAGTCGTCATCATTACTAGCCGAAAAAGTACTTAAATTTGATTGTCTTCCACTTGATGTTCCAGCTGTTGAATTATCAGTAATAACATATTCTGGTGGGCACATAGCATTTGTAATTTCATTTATGAATGATTGTTGTAATCGTATTGCTTTTGGTGGTCCTATACTTTTTAACGTTGATGCGATATATTTCCCAAAATGATCATAACTATCATCTTTATTTGTAGCGACTTGTGATGCGCGATTTGAAATTTCATGTAATTTGTCAATTGCGCTTGTCATAAATTCTATTTCATGATCATGAATAGATTTTTTATTTTTTGATGTTGATGGTTGTGGTTCAATCTTTCTTTTTATTATCTTCGCAGGTGTATCAATTTTCGATGCAATCTGTGTCACCTCTTCAGAGTTTTGGCTAGTACTGTATTCAAGGTTAGGTTCTGATTGTAGACTATTTTCTATTGAGGCCTCTTCAGAATTTTCTATAGGAAATATCTGTAATATAAATAATCATGTGTTAATATTATTAGTTTATTCATATTTTAATAGTATAATGTTTCAGGTCCCTGCAACATCAGATGAGTGGAAAAACATTGAATATGGTTTTAGAACGCGATGGAATTTTCCTGGTTGTGTAGGGGCTCTAGATGGTAAACATGTTGTCATACGAGCTCCTCCCGGAAGTGGTTCAGATTATTTTAATTATAAAAACAGTTATGGTATTGTGTTAATGGCCTTAGTGGATTCCGATTATTGTTTTTTATATGTTGATGTTGGAGCGAAAGGAAGAGGATCAGATGGAGGAATTTTTCAAAATAGCTCTTTGTACAACGCTTTAGAAACAAACTCACTAGCCATACCAAACAATTTCGTTATTTTGGCTGATGATGCATTTCCGTTAAAAAAGTATATAATGAAACCCTACGTTCGACGAAATTTAACCCCTCCAGAAAGGATTTACAACTATCGATTGTCAAGAGCAAGACGTGTAGTGGAAAATGCCTTTGGAATACTCGCGAGTAAATTTAGATTGTTTGAAAAACCAATTTCATTAAAATTAGAAACGTTAGACAAAGTTGTCCTCGCATGCTGTGCAATTCATAATCGGTTATTAAAAAAACAAACCCTCGGTATGTGATGGGGGGTCTAATTGATTATGAGGATGAGGACCACCGAGTGTTCCCTGGATCATGGCGTCAAAATAATAGTGGATTACAGAATCTACCAGCAACTAACCACAGACATTCTAATATGGAGGCACAACAAATACGGAATAAATATCGTGATTATTTTAATAACGAAGGAGCTGTTCCCTGGCAAAACCAAATAACTGATGTGTCAAATGAACTGTAATAAACTAATAATAAATCTTTACATATTGTACATTTATTTTTGTTTACAACCGTGTGGATAATAAATATAATTACGTTAAAGATTTTTTTTTATGATTTTTTATACTAGTACAATACTCATAGAAGATAAGATAAGATATTATATTAAGATATAAATAGTTACTAAAAACAACGCGTTATTCATACTAATTTAAATTTAAATTAATACTCGTAAGTCGTTTTTAAACTATTTAAAATTATTTTTCATAAATAAACGATATATATTTTTATAAAAAAAAGGTAATTACCAGATTCGATTGTGTGGGTCGCTGTTGAACAAACGGACGAATAAAACTGTTCATCTGATCAAACCAAAATACTTTTGGTTTGTATATGTCATCTGTACCTTTTCCAGACCTTGCACTGTCTGATATTTTTTTTAACTCCTGACAGAAAGAGCTTCTTAAATTTTTGAATTTTGCAACAACTTCTTTTGGTCCAAATCCAGGAATATTTAATTCATGACTTATTCTCTTAGCTGCGGCGGCTCGTAAATCTCTATCACGGTATTCCTCCAAACTTGGATCATATAACACCTTTTCCATAGAATACAACTACAAAAAACGCGTCGTTAAACTTAATAATTCCACGTTGCTGTGACGACATCTTGGTTTCACAAACGGTATATCACGACTGAAAATCAAACACGTTTGATCTATCCACGCTTGAGTCGTGCACCGTTCCTCACGAAAGCAAGTTTAACGACTAAGCGTTCAAACAGAAGTGTATTTCAGGAAAGCGTGGTTGACTGTCGTGATTAACGCCTCGTGGGAACGCGGCATTTTGGTGTGGACGCGAGGCCGCGCGGCTTTTGTAGCCGATCGGCCGAAGCCGCGGGTTCCGATGGTTGTCGGTAAACATCAAAGAGAGCCGTATGGCATATTTAGTGGAGACGTTGGCCGATCGGCCAAATAATGATTTTTATACAAAATGCTACTGTGATTTATTTAAAATGATATTCCCTAAATATTAAAAACTTATTTTTTAATGTAAGTATTACTATAAATATTTTTGATCTAAATATAATTTAATTTAATTGAAAATCTACCAAGTTCGTGTCTTGCACATATTTCAGTTTTTAACTAAAATTTCTGGCTCTATAAAATGTATATTGTTTGAAAAATATTTTTTCGAGTCGTAGGTACTCAGACTGACTTGATGAACCGGGAAGTACAATTATTATTACCATCACAAGCATATGGATTATTAAATTTTTAAAATGATTATGAAAATAATTGTATTTATATATAAATATTATTTTTGTTGTTATTAAACAAAACGAGTTACTATCATTTTTGATTAAATATCTAAATTATACCAAAATGTTTTTCTCAATAATTAATTATGAAAGAATAATGGACATTTTGCGAAAGGTATAATATACTATATAGTATATAATATTATTTAATGACTAATTAAAGTATTTTAATTCTAAGAAAATCGATACTTAGACATAACTACAATATTGGCTATTGAGGCTTCGTAACCAAAAACGACACGACGCGTGGAACGAAATCGCCAACTTGTTAAATATAAAGAAGGACGAAGTTGAAAGAAAGATTAAAAACCTTACAAACCATTTTGCTAGAGTCCACTTGAGTGAGAGGAGAAAAAATTACAAACACCAAATCTGAAAGTGGGGCTTCGACATATGAAGGAAAATGGTTTGCATTTAAGCGCATGGAATTCCTGTTAAATAAGAACAAACCGAGAAATACGATGAATACAGAGGTATGTATTATTTTTATTTTACAAATAATGTTAGTGTATAATCATAATAATATTTAATGGTTAACATAATATTATGTTTAGTAATATAGATTACAATAAATATGCATGTATAATATATTTATAAATATAGTGTATAATATTTTAATATATATGTTACGGTGAATGGTGTAAACGTGGTAAATGTCGTAATTCCCCGGTAAATGACGTTATTTACCTAAAAATTGGTGAATGCTGTAAATGTAGACATTTCCCGGTTATTGACGTCAATCCCCAGTTTAGTTGGGGAATGATGTTCAATAATTTTATGTCGGTGTGAAAAATTGATTAAACCTATAGTTGATAATGATTCTGACGTTTTATATTACGTCACAGTAGACGAATTGTTTGAAGTAATTCACACCGCACATTTAACAGTAGGGCATGGTGGTAGAAATAGGACGATGGCTGTGTTAAAAACAAAATATTGTAATGTGACAACGGAGGCAGTTATGGGATATTTAGGTTTATGTAGTAATTGTCAAGTAAAACAATCAAATCCCAAAAGAGGGCTTGTGACAAAACCAATTCTACATTCCGCATTTAATTCAAGAGCGCAAATTGATTTGATTGACATGCAATCTCAAAATTATAATAATTATCGCTATATAATGAATTATCAAGATCATTTAAAGAAATTTGTTATTTTAAAACCTCTGAAGACAAAAAGGGCCGAAGAAATCGCTTTAAATCTGATAGATATTTATACAATATTTGGTGCACCCGCTATACTCCACTCGGATAATGGTCGTGAGTTTGTTAATTATATTATAACAAATTTAAATGAAATGTGGGGAGACATCAAAATTGTTCATGGCAAGCCTCGTCATAGCCAGACCCAAGGATCAATTGAACGAGGCGATGTTTGGTTGTACAGCGAGAACAGAGTTACTTTCAGCAGGGATACCTTACGATGAAATAGAAAAACTTCAGTCAGAAGAGGATATTGAAGAACTAATTAATAACAGCAACCATTCAGATCATATTAATGCAGTAGAAGATGATTTAGTCAGAGTTGGAGACCTTGAAAATGAAGTAAACTTGGAGACTGAAAATGAATTAAGAAATACTAAAGACATAGGTAATTATTAAATATATATTATATGTAATTTGGTAAAAATGCTTGCACAAAAAAAAAAATAAAATAAAATAAAATAGCAATAGTCTTCCATTTACAGGTAAAAGGATTGAAAAAATTAAAGACAAACGACAAAAATCGGTTATCTGTCTCGAAAAACAAGCGTCAAAAATGTTGAGATTGACTAACGAAAAATGTTCAAAGCTTGATGTCGGTACAACTGTTCGTGTCCCAATACCAGATGTCGATAGAGCACGAGGTTCTCCGCGTAATTTACTTGCTGTTATTATTTCATGCGAAGATGACATGTATAAATTATGTAAGCCAATTTTAATTTGATAATGTTTATTTAATTTAAATAAAATAAATACCAGAATGTTTGAACCAGGTACAGAATATGGGGTGTTGAAACACAAATATACACCAGCACAAATTTCTCCGTGTAAAGAAAAATTTCTAGAGCTAGATGAAGCCATGAAAAAAATTAAAGACAAGGAAATAACATTAAGAGAAGCCGCAGGACATAGAATAGCTGGTCATGAAGGATTTAATCGATGCAACTGCAAAACTGGTTGTGGTACTAAAAAATGTGCTTGCAATGCAAATTGAAACATCCACCAACAACAAATAATTATTATAAAAAGTATCTTTAGTAAAAAAATCAGTGTATTATTTGAGATTTATCATCATTTACCACAAGTTTTGGTAAATGACGTCAATGACCGGTGAAAGATGTACATTTGAGTTTAAAATATGTGTTTTTACAACATTTACCTACATAATTGAATCATTTTGGTTAATGACGTCATTGACCGGGGAATGACGACATTTACCAATTTTCGTCTTTCACCGTAACATATATAAATAAATAAAAAGATAAATAGATTTTACAATTAATAAATAAGTACATAATATACCTACTGATACAAAATCTAAATTTAGTAATAAAAAAATTTTGTCAAATAAAAAATAAATAATAAATAATATTTTTTGTAATAAAATTGAATAATCATAAAAATAATAAGTCATTTATGAATTTTCATACTGCCAGGATACCCGTCCTTCGTTTGTTAAAAAGTATTCCCTAAATTCATTTCTCACCTCTGTAGCATCCATCGAACTTTTTCGTGCCACCCTGGGAAAATTATTCAACGAAGTTTGCTCTAAATTATCTCTTCGCCAAGCTCCTGGTATAGTTACTCTAGTATCTGAACATTCTGAATCTTAAGTACCAGGAGGGCAGTATATTTTTTTCGAATGACTATTTCTTAGGTAATTATGTAAATAAATACCTGCAAGAGTAACATTTGTTGCTTTTTCTTGGTTTAAAAGTAATGGTTTTCGAAAAACAGAGGATAATATTCCATAGACATTTTCCGATGTTCTACGCGCCCTACTTAAACGGTAGTTAAAAATTCGATTGGCTGACCCCTTTTCCTGAATTCCTGGATATTGTTTTAAAATATTGCGCGAAAGCGGAAACGCGTCGTCACCGACGAAAACATAAAGGGATTTTACTGTTCTACCTGGAATAGAAACATCGGGAGGCAAATTAAGCGTACATAATTCTATGGATTTACAAAATGATGTATTATTAAAAACTCCTCCGTCAGATATTCTGCCCTGACATCCTACGTCAGCATAAATAAAGTTATAATTTGCGTCAACTATACGAAATAAAACAATGCTGAATTGTTTATAGCTATAATACTCAGTGCCACTCCACTCTGTGTTTTCCATCCATCACGCCAACGCAATTCGGAAAATTCCATTTTTCTTCATACTCTCTAGCGACCAGTCTTCACTCAGATTCATTTTTCGGCATCTAAAACAGAAATTATAAAAATGAGGCAAGTCGGTCGAATCGTTCTCAAACAATGAACCAACGAACAGCATTTAATTTTTATTTATATAGAAGTAATTGTTATATATTATATGTATTTTTTACGTAATATATAGAAATACTATTATTCCACATTTTAAAATATAAAACTAACAAAATAATAGGTATAAATATAGTAAAATAATAAATATTTGGCTTGTATTTACTGTATTTACTTATTATATAAATTATTGTGTTGCGGTGGCAACAATAATTATAATGATAAAATCATTTGCACCAAGTAGGCTATTATTATTAATAAAATTTTCAATTTATCCATATTGCTTGTGTAATATATTATATTTATTATTATTTATTACAAAATACAATATCATACATAATTGCAAATATCAAAATTTGTCTCTATAATTTTATACTATTTTACTTTATTTTTATAAATAATTTTATATTTAATTTATTATTTGTTTATTGACCTCTTCTATTTTATATTTATTGAAATTTTACTTCATCACTATTTCTTTTTCTTTTTAGTATCATAATAAACTATTATTTTTTTACATTTTAGTTGAATGAAAACGATATTGAAGAAATTATTGATGTTGGGACAGAGAGTGTAATTTCAAAAATGAATAATAGTTCTTTAATTTCTGAAGATTTGACAACTAAAGAACATATTATTAAAACTAGTGGTGGAATAAAACGTTCTCTTGATGAAACTCAAATTCCGTCAAGAAAAAAAAATAAAGATGATTCAATGGTAAGAAATCAGTAAAATATCAACTAAATGTTATAAGAATTTTTTATGTTTTATACCAATTTAATGAGTTTAAAAATAATTATTTACTCTATAGGTAAATGAAGCTTACTCGATTATGAAAAAATTGTTCAACGAACGAAATAATAGAAATGAGTACCACATTTTTGGAGAGCAAGTGGGGTGTAAAGTTAGTAAGCTTTCAACTAATTATGCAAAAATCACTGTACAACATCTTATAAACAATATTTTATGGGAAGCTGAACTTGGCAAATATGACAATCTTCCTGTAAATCAGTTTAATCCTATTACAAATTCTAGCTATTTTACTGTCAGTCCGGCTTTTAATAATTATAGCTATGGGTTGATTCCATCTACATCTACATCTTCATCTACTCAACATCAGAGTTTTAATATTCAGCCATCAACAGAAAATAATAATTTTTCTACATCCTGGCCTTCATCCTCATCTTTAGAACTTGCTCCTCCTGATTCTCAACAAATAGATTATACATCAAATAATATGCCTCCACAGAGTTCAAAAGCTGCAGGTGAAATGTATAGTAAAGACTATTATTGCTAAATTATTACTTTTATTTTTGTTTTTTTTTTCAAACTATTTTTACTATTAACATAATATAGAGGTCATATGTTTTATATTATTTTTTACAGAGTACCTGTAAAATATCAGATATTACTTTATTCTGTACTAATATGTATATAAATTAGTTAATTTTAAGTAATTTTACTTAACCTATTATTATTATTAATAAAGTAATGTGTTTTAATTTTTCATACAAGGTGTATTTTCAAAATATAAGGTTATACAAATTTAGTTATTGTTGTTAGTTGTTTGACAATTATGATGTTACATTAAAAACTGGCGTTAGTATTTATTTTGTTTATTATTTATTGTTATTACTTACCTTTACATAGGTATTCCTTTAGAACATCCACGATTGCTTTACATACTTCTGGTACTGTTTTTGAAATGGTTTGTTTTGAAATTTTAAATAAATATGATAGTGAATAATAAAAGTCGCCTGTTGCCAAGAATCTTAAAGTTATAGCTAATCGATCTTGAGCAGGTATTGCTTTTCTAAAATTCGTGTCATTTTTCGTAATACTAGGAATTACCATGTTTAGCAATTCATTAAACTGAGAAGGTGACATCCTAAAAAAGTTTCTGAAACCTCCATTGCATCTATATTCTAGATTTAATATATCAGTATCATCTGATATTAAATCAGTTAAAAGATGACTTGTGGTGTAGATTTCACGACTTTGCAGACTTGGCCGTACCCAGAATCTCCGTGGTTTCGCTTTTTTATTAATTTTTTTATTCGCAATGACTAAGAACGCCGCGGCAGCCAATAATGCGTCCTGATCGCAAGACATTTTAATGAAAACTAAATAATCTAAATAAACTAATACTGATTTTTATTGATTATATTTTGTTGCTGGTAGAAAGCCGATTGTAGTGGGGACGGGTAGGCCGAGCGGCTAAAGCCACACGCAGTGTGGACGCACCTTTAGCGGTGGCGGTGCCGGGCGCAATATTAATTGGAAACGGCTATTGGGGAAACAGATAAACAAAACGCGCTCTGGTGGAAACAAATTGTACCTTCCACTTCGGGGTGTTTAGATATAGTTTTATACTGGTTATTTTACTTTTTATAATAAATTAATTTTGGTATCGAAACTTTATACGTTTTTGTAGCTAACTGTATACGTTGGTAAGTACAGTTTCTACTAATACTATCAAATATATTCAAATACACTTCACTTAAAGAAAAATATATGCGAAATGTCGGGAAAATACAATCTCCTGACTCCATGTAGGGGGGAACCCATCTAACCATCAGTACGATAGGCGTCGACAGCGCTTCCAGTGTTAATCTGTCTTACCAATAATAGCTCATAAGTTACGTTACAGCGACTCGCAACCATTCTCGCGTTCGTAGGTACAACTACAACTGTACAAGTTCTGTACAAAAAACTAATTTTCAATATTGTTGTTTATTAAACTTAAATTCTAAAGCATTTAATGTGAAATATATGAATAAAAATTAAAGTATAGGATTACAATTTTAAAATTCAAAATAGTACAAAATACCAATATAAAGATTCCGAACGTATCACTAATGATCATTTACTTCGCACACAACCACACTGCGTACCGAGTATAAGACATCGTACCTATACGCGACCTCTTATTAAATCACCGCCTTCAATACCCTTTAATCAGTGCTTGATTTGGGGGGGGGGGGTCGCAAGGGGGCAGAGTCCCCCTTCTTTTTAATTTTTTTTTAGCGTACCCCTTCTATTTATTTGAAACGAAACGCTGCGAATGCAACATTTACTATAGTGAATTTGTAAATCATCAGTTTTTCTGATGCAAAATATATCTATAACTTATATCCATAATATTTGTACATTTGAATCGACTATGAAAAAAAAAAGATTGTTAAATTGCTAAGAAATTGTATTATGCCCACATAAATATAAGCATATATCAGCTGTCATTATGCCATAGATAATAGATACATTTTAAGGATTATATTTTTATAAATCGTAATATAAATTATAAATTATAATGTCATTGGATGATGTGATAACTCGTCTTATTCCCAATAAAGTATAATTATTAGTACAACGAACATATAATAGCATAATAGATTAGTACCATGGTTCATGTGCTTGGGAAAACGACGTTTATAGATAAAAGAAGTTGATATGAATAGACGTCGTTGATTGCAGGCCGGTGAAAAAATCAACTGTCACTCTTCTGTCATTTTAAAGTTTAAAAGTGAATTTGATGAACTTATAAAAGATTTGAATGTGTAAAATTCTAATAACTGGCCTGATAATGTTGATATTCTGTATAGAGATGACTGTGTTAGAAGATTAGTTACAAGGTTTCATTTAGATGAAAAAACTACGATCCGAGGATTCCGGTAGTTTTAAAGATACAAAAGATTCCTCACAATTAATAATAAATCATTGTAAATTTTTTTTGACTATCTACATTTTTTGTATAAACTCTTTTTTTGTTTATTTTTTTGACCAATCCACTTATAAATGCACTTTGTAAGTCATGATTTCCTAAATCATAATATTGTGTATGCAACTATTTTTGTTTTGCTTCGTCAATCAAGTTATGGTATTTTCGTAAGCAACTACATTCATAAGGTGTAAAGGTCTTGGAAGGCACACATTTACCTGTAGTTCCAATATAAGCTTCTCCTCTAGCCCTTTTACTTTTTCTCACATTTTTTTTCCAATTATTTTTATTTAAAAGTCTCTTACGTGTTTTTAAATTAGTCAGCTCTGTATTTTCATCTGAAGCAGTGTCTTGAGTAATTTCATTGTTATCAACTTCTTGAGTAATTTCATTGTTGTCAACTTCTTGAGTAATTTCATTATTAAAATCATCATTAATTTCACTGTCACTACTAGATGATCTGTTAGATCCATATGGCAAATACTCTGAGCCAGAATCTTGAAAACTATCATCATCAGTATCTAAGACATCAATATCTGACATCAGTATTAATAAAATATACCTAATAGCAAATGTATATAATATTATTAAAATGTATAAAGTGACTTACCATTTTGTAAATAATCGTTTATTTGTTCAGTGTTCATAATAAGATTTAATAAAATAACATTTAACAAAATGAATAACAACTGACAGGAACTATTTTGTGATGGATATGAATATAATATATTATAATATTGAACTAAATTTCGTATTTTGATAAAAAATGATAATGTTGCATTAATTTTGCCGGGAAGTATTATCAATATTAATATTTTATTCATGGAGAAAAATTGGTCTAATCCAAATATAGCATGGAGTTGGTCCACTCTGGTTCTGAAATTATCAGTTATTTTTTTGGAGGAAAAATTGGCATAATCAACTAGCATAGGGATGGGCCACTATGGTTCTGAAACTATGTTTCATAATCTCAGTGCCAAAAGAAATAATGTGCTGCCATCTAGCGAATAATTTTTTTTGTGGAATAAGCCATAGTGGATTTCAAACATCTTATCAATCTGAAACGTTTTATCACATAAAACAGAATTTGAAATTTTGTGGGTTAGGCTGTTCTGGCGCTGAGCGCCTCAAATAAACTATCTTCATCCTCTTTTGACTGCAGTCAGAACAATTGTAATTTCTTCCTCTGAATGTGAGAGATCATTCAGTGCAATGAACAATATAGTTACATCAAAAAGAAATGCTTTGACTACAGGGCTACATCTTCATTAGTTTTCATATACTGTATCGGACCTCCCATTCAACTGTTCAAACCAGATCATTATGTCGAAAGCTGGATAAAAAGTGAAAAAAGAAATTCCGATGAAGTAAACTGTCCTAAAAGAACTTCTAAAAATGAAGATAGTTCATATATAAACTTGTGGACCTTATTTAATAATTAATACGTAGTTTGTTTTTTTTGTTTTTTTTTTTTAGAATAATTACTTAAAATAATGTTACATTTAATGTTTAAAAAAATAAGGAATAAACAAGTGTTTTTTTTCTTTTAAAATATTTTTGTATAGTTCATTTAATGATTTTTTGGGAATATGGGTGGTTGAAGGGGGGTGTGAGGGGCTTTGCCCCCCCCCCCACGGTAATGTGATAGTTAATTTTGTGTGGAACGCTCATTCATCAAACATCCTCTGAAACATCCTCTGAGTTACCCTTCTTGTTTTTTTCCAAATTAAGCACTGCCCTTAATGCTATAAAATAAAAAAAGTTCCGGTGGACGAAGTGGCCGAGCGGACTAAGGCGTCGGCTGCAACGCAGCCGACCCGAGTTCGATACCCCGGCCGCGGGCGGCATTTTTCTTCGGGCAAGTCGCGGTGTCCAGAGAACAAGTGCCGTCATCAACCACCCGGGGCATAGCAGAAACCTACGAGTGCTGCATTAGAAATTCTGCCAAAACAACCCACACACGTGTACAACCTACCCAACCTAAAAACCCTACAGTTCCCACCCCACACCCAGTGGCCTATATTGCCGCGGGTTATTTAATAAAAAATAATTCGGAGGATTTTGAAAATGTATTTCTTTTTACATCCATAGAGAATAATTGGTTACAGAAATTATTTCTTTCTTTATAAATATTTTTGAATAACTTTGGACGGTATAAAAAAGGCACTGGGACAGCCAGTACAGCACTGGGATGCATGGCTTGTGACGCTAATCTGTGGTCAACAGGTCGTGATGATTTAAAAATAAGCATGTACGTTGTTATTGATAAAACTTCACCTTATAATAATATATTAACTGAGTTGGTATAGTTAGCTATTTTAAATGAATAATAATTTAAGGGATTTGGAATAGCGACTTCCTTTATCCTATCTTTTATTACCAATTAAAGCATATAATTATTACGATTGATTGGGATCGTGAGTGTGGAGATTTCTAAACGAAGGATATAATGATTCGTGATGCACCTGAGTCTGCGTGTCTTAAATAACTTATCGTTGATGATGAACTTACCATAGAAATTGTATAAATATATTTTATTATAATTTCTTACCTGGTTGATATTTCTTGACCTGAATAATTATAGAATTTTAAATGAGTATTGACGATGTTGGTTTTGTTGAAATAATTGTAAGCACAATTTGTGGTTGAATAAAAGTTATTTTAATAATTCACAACAAGATTTTAAAAGATTTGAAATGAGTATTTTTTAAGTTAATAAGCGCTTTACGAGTGTAGCGAGCCAAGACGGTGCGTATGAAAAACTGTGTAAGGCAGTATTGGCTAAGGTGAGCAGACTGATCTGAGTATAAAAATGGGGGTTCTACTTATAGTATTGATCTTTGTACCTTGTTGTTCCATATTAAATTGTTGTTGTTTATTTTTGCATAAATACATGGGTATAATCAAAATATGTTATTGTAAGATTAGTGACATTTGTACATATGTATATATATATGGTTATTACTTATTCATAGTTTTTTGTACCTTTTGATTAGTATCAAGGTACATGGGTACATATATTTATTATGTTTTTATATTGTTTATTAGATATTGTTTTGTAATTTGATTTTATAATAAGTATGATTGTGGCTGTTGTGTATAATTTTGGGTAATATAATGGGTACATGGGTATAGATATTTATTGTGGTTTTCTGGTAATAACATAATATTTAATAGTATTATGATGATATTAAATCATGAAGCTGTGTAGGTACAATGATTTAGATATCATTACAAGGTCCATCTGCCCATTTTGAATTTCGGGTCAAAACCCGGGGATTTCGTTAATGCTTCGTTTGTGCTGGTTTGTGCAGCAAATCCCTTCGTTTGTGCTCAATCCCTTCCAGAGTTATTCGCGATTTACCCGAGTGGTCTAGGAGTAGTGTAAATAGAAGTGCCCTTTTAGATATTAAGTAGGTAATTTATAGATATCAGTTTTATTTAAGTTATTGCTGATTCTATGTCACTTTGCACATAAACTCTTTTATACCACAAGTAATAAGTTTAAATGTTTAACTTTTTGTTCACATCAATAAATTCAAAATAACATAAGCAGGCAGAATACGAAGTGTATTAAACTATCAAATACACCATCGACCATTTAGGTGTTATTAATTATTTATATGGTATATTGTTAATTTTTATAATCCGTAGTTCGGTGATATTACCATATTTTAGTATATTTACATTGGGTATTTAAATTTTGCTATTGTCATTGTACAATAAAATATGCTCGTCTTACGTATACATGTTAATTATCACTTTTTTGTTGGTACTGATGTACTTATCTTCATTTTCTAAAATTTGTTGGAAAACGGGAAAGTCTTTTTTTGCCTAAACCCGCCGTACAATTATACTTATTACACTAATAGTGTAACGTGCTGTAACGTGGTCGGAAGAACGACCAGTTAAATATAAAATATCTAGGGAGAGTTGTAGGACTCAATAGATATAATTACCGTAGTCAGAGGTAGATGTATAGATATCGGAATCTTAAATGTATTTAAATAACTAGGATTCAATATCAGTTATTAATAATATTTTTATTGCATACTGCACTTACAAATAATTATACTCCAAACGTGTAAATTGTATTCTATATATAATATGACTGCATCGTCATCATATGGAGTCCGGTGGTAGTAGTGTATTGAGGTCTAAGGTGCACATTGAACTAATTTACTTATACATGGTTTAAGTACCTAAGGCCATTGGCCTTACAAATTATGAGTGTGTGTTAATATTAATGTATCTGTCAGCAGTTAATCCTACGTAAAAAGTAGAGTTTAAATTATATTCATAGGTAACATGTAATATATTTGTAATTATAATTATTACAGTGCCTAAATATATATATTGCAGTAGGTGTGTATTTATTTATTTGTTAATATTTTTATATCATATAATTCATATAAACTAAGATAGAGGTGTTTTAAATAGATTTTACATTACTTATATAAGAGTAGATACATAGTTTTACAATAGGTTCATAATTTAAAATTATGACCTAATATGAAAATAAATAAATAAATAATTTTAATAAAATTGCAATAAAATATAAAATTAGTTTAAACTTATGGTTTGTGTCTAGATTCAACCATTTTTATAAGTTTAAGATTCGAAAAAATCACAAGGTAGATAACATATGTACATTGTACAGTAACCAGCGCAGTCGGTATAATATAATGTATAATATCTATTTTTTTTTTCATAACAGGACACTTGTGTGGAATCGATAAATACATATTATAAATATATTATATAATGATAAATTGATAGGGTATCCTCATAACTACAAAATACATTGCATATAATTTAACCTCAAAAATAATGTGATTTGATCTTTTTTCACACTCAAGTTTTTACAAGTTTTTTTAGTTTTTACAATGTTATTTTAGTTTGATCAGTCTACAATATTGTTAAATGGGGTAGCGTAGGTTATAGGAGTATACTGGTTGTTCACAGTTTTCAAGTCTAGGATGAACGATATTTATTATTTTGTTGGTCTTGAGTATTGGTTACTATTTCCATCGGGTTATTAGCTGTAGGAATGTAATGATAAGCTTTTGGGACACGTAGGTATTTTATACCTCACTTAACCTAGTCGTATACCAATAATAATGGGTGGTTTGGCTTGGCTATTATCATTCCAATATAAAATATGCCTGTTCACATCTTAATAATCGTCTTTTTATATACTTAAGTCTAAAAAACTTAAAATTCTGGTACCTATAATAACTATTTTAAAAAAAAAATTACTTTTGTTGTATTTTATCACTAATCATAAACCTTAATTACACGATTTATTGTAAAACATTTTTATGTATTTTGATATATTTTCATATGATTGTATATTTATTGTATAATTTTACTTGTATAACATCAATAATACTGTTTTTAATTAGGTATTAAACTGTTGTGATCAAAGCTTAATGAGTAGTTAGGATAACATTTTGTTTATAATCGCATTAATAGTCTGCGCATGTATCACAATGTAAACTTTTTAATCAAATATTAATTATTATTTCATATTTACACTATGTATTCCTCTACACTATACTGTTAAACATTTGACAACTTGCTATTAAAATAATTTAAAAAAAGAAAAACATTGATATAAATTTTTAAAATAATCATGTTAAACTGTATATAATTTTTTTTTTTTATTTAGAAGAAAAGAGCCCTCGGTAACATAGGCCATTGGGCTTAGGTACATATGTTTAAATTACATGTTTAATGTTAAATATGAATATACTATAAGAGAACTTAATTTTAAATTTTTGATTGAAGGTTTGCTGCTGTGATGAATTGCATGATGTCGGCTATGGCTTTGGGATGATTGTAGAGTATTTCGGCGAGTGATTCGGACAGGTTGAGGCTTGATCGGAGGTTGTGGTATGTACGGCATTCGGTGAGTATATGTTTAAACTGTATATATTATAAATTGACAATTTGCGATTATTGTTGTTGGTCTTACTATCCTAGGGGCGCATTGTAGATCATCTTAACGTTCCCATCGATTTTAATTTTCTCTCCAACAATAAGATACGTAGTGACCAATAGCATCATTTTTTAATGATAATGGTGGAATGAAATTGATCACTCCTCTCAAAGTAAAATTGTTTCTATTTAAAGTTAATCTTTGTGGGATTTCGGAAAGGGTCTGAGAAACATCGAATTTCTTATTCAACTGCAGTCGCCTGGAAGATGGGGCAAAAAGTTCGATGAATATTTGTTTTCCAAATGTATAATTACTTTTTATTGTATATTTATCACAACTGTCACATTTTTTGTAATCATCTGAGTACATATCTGTCAAAACGTCGAGAAAAAAAGTTAAGTCCGCTGTAGGTAAATTAACAACAATCGTCCTACATTTTTTTGTCTTTTCTTCCTTGCAGTTGAAACATGTTTTATTTTCATGGTATGAATCATAGTTCTTAAAAAGATTTTCAACTATAAAATTTTCTGTACATGAACAGTCTAAATGAAAATGGCCTTTTGGATATTTTAAAGGTGGTTTATAGATCTCAATTAAAATCATCGCTCGTTTTCTTTAACTTTGTACATTAATTCCATTCTTATACCACGAAAAATAAGCTCAAAAACCTTGAAATCGATATTCGCTTCAATAAATTTGAAATAATCTAAGCTGTCGGCATATGACGTGAATAAAATCTGTACCAAACTATCAAATGCGCAAGTATTAGTAAGCGTATATTGTTTATTATTAATTTTTATACTTTGTAGCTCAGGACAATTACCATTCTTAAGTATACCAATAATTACGGGTGACTTAGTTTTGCTATTATCATTGTAAAATAAAATATTCCTGTCCACGTCTAAATAATTTCGTTTTTTTTTTGTGCTGATGTCCTTGTCCTTTCCAATTTTCAATTAGGACCTGAACCAATATGAAAATATTGAATAAAAATGTATACACTGTGGTTACTATAGTATACTATTAATGTAAATGAAAAAAAAAAATTTTTTCCTCTAACACAACACGAGTTTTTAAGTACTTTGTAAGTGGGCGTGGTTTAGATTTTCAAATATTCATATTTTCCCGCGCTTTGAGCATGACGTCATAATGCCGTACTCCCGTACTGGCCGTCGCGCGTCGGCATACTAAAATATTATTATTTTTTATAGCGTTATCGCCACTTCTTACTTAGTTACCTCGCTATGTTACATGCGTATGTACGACATTATAATTTATTAATATTATAATTTGTATTACTACATGGGTATTAATACACGAGTACTATAAATGTTTATAATATTATTAGGTACATATTTATTAGTATTACCAATAATAATAATACAATATTATCGAATTATCACTTTTTTTTAAGTTTTCATTATTTGAACTTCGTATCTTTGATCAACATATTATTACGCACATTTTAATTAATAAATATGCCAAGGGACTCAAAATACAAATATTGTTTTGTATCGAAGTGTACAAATACTTCGACAAAATGCCCTAATAAACGATTTTTGAGCGTTCCTTATGATGCTAAACGGAGATTATTGTGGTTTAAAGTAGCAAGACGTAATGATACGGCAAAATCTAAAACACATCATGATTGTTGTGAAGATCATTTTGTTGTAAGTAATTTTTATAGAGAGAATTAATTAGAATTAAAATATCTATTTTTTTAAACCAGAATCTTAAATAGAATAATTTTTTTTTTCAGTTAGAAGATGATTTAGATAATTATATTCAATTTAAGCTTATGGGAGCATCAATACTTAAACTGAAGAAAAATATTGTACCACATATTTTTGATTGTCAGGTTGATCGTAAGCAAGCATTAACATCAAACCCTCGACCATTGCATAGTAAAAGAATCCGAAAAAATATCATTGATACCGCTATACAAAATCAATCTTGTATGACAGAAGGTACCTATACATTTTTCAAGTTAATAATATGTTATGTATTTTTTTATTTTTAATGATACATAATTACAATGTTTAGAACATATTGATACAGTTATACCTGATGCTGAAATAATAATTGAAGATTTCCAACAGTCTGATAAACAAACAAAAGAAATTGGTATACAAGTAAATTTAAACAGTAAAACGGTTCCTAAATCAACTAGAAGCAAGGGAACACAGTGTGATATCAGTGTGGAGTTTCAAACTGAAAATACTATAGTTGATAAGTTGACTTTAAATGTAAATAAATCTAATAGTAAAACACATGAATGTACCTCAATGTATGGTTCAACTAGTAGTTCAAATTCTGAGAGTGAGCTAGATACTTCTATGGATATTTCTATTAATTCTTTTTCTAGTATTTCACATACAAATAACGAACAAAAAAAATTCAAAGATATGAGCTATGAAATGACTTGTTTCTATATAAAAAATAAGCCCAAAGCTTATATAGGTTTAAATCCTGATTGGTATAATCAAGGATTTGTTGTAGGGAAGTCCGAGACGTATAAGTTAAAAAGTAAAGGTGAAATTTTTGAACCTTGTGGTACTCCTGCGTTAATTTGTTTTGTTCCCGATGTAGTATCGTTGATTCGAACTTTAAAGCAGCGATCGGAGAGGTAGGATTTAATTAGATTATATAATGCGGTTGGAGTGTTTAATGTTTTTAATTTATATAAAAGTCCGTCGTGCCAGACCCGATCGAAGGCTTGGGCTATGTCTAAGAAGGCTGCCCCTGTATGTAGTTTTTTTTCAAATCCATCATTTATATGCTCCGTTAGTCGCAGAAGTTGTTGAGCAGTGGAGTGGTTTGATTTGAATCCAAATTGGAAATGAGGGATAGCATTTATTGCATTTAAGTAATTAGTAAGCCTTAAGTGAATAATTTTTTCAAATATTTTTGAAATTGAGGACAGTAGGCTTATAGGTCTGTAATTGCTGGGATTAGAATTATCTTTACCTGGTTTTTTGAACAGTATTATTGTGGCCAATTTCCATTCTGTAGGAAAGTATCCAATTTTTATTAGGGAATTGAATAAGATGGACAAATATGTTATCGCTTTTTTGGGAATATTTTTTAGGATAGTATTAGTGATTAAATCGTGTCCGGGTGATTTTCTTTTTGGTAATTTTTTGATTATGTTTAAGATTTCGTTGGGGCTTGAGTATGGTAAAATATTTTGTGGTTGAATATCAGGCTCATTAAGTTTTTGTTGGACTAGATAGTTTGTAGAGTTATCTTGTGAGCTGTTTAAAGTGAATGCATTTTCGAGAGTATGAGCAAGCAATTCGCATTTATCAGCTTCTGTATTTAGATAAGCATCTCCCGCTTTTAAGGGGGGGATTTCATTGGTATTCGGTTTGATTAATCTTTTGGTTGCAATCCATAAATTAGAGTCAGCAAGGTGGATTGTAGATAAATATTTTTGATAGCAGTTAATTCTGTGTTCTTCGAGTGAGTTTTTAACCTTTTTTGTTAGATAATTTAATTTTTTTCGATCTTGCGGTAGTCTATGTATTTGCCAGAGTCTCCTCATTTGATGTTTTGATTTAATTAATTTTAATATTGTATGGGGAAGTTGATTAGGACTGTAATTTGTTATCGTGTTTTGTTTTGCTGTGCATGTGTCGGCCGCTTGGCAAATGATTTCGCGTAAATGTTTTACCGCATTATCTGCGTTGGGAATGTTCAAAATATTTTTGGGAATAATTAGATTTTGAGTGATATGTTGTTTGAATTTTTCCCAATCTGGTTTGCCGGTGATAAGTTTACGGGTGGGTGTTGAAAATGATAGAGATGCATCTATTGTAATTTTTACAGGCAAATGGTCTGAATCGAGTTCATATAGTGGTTCTTGGTGAATGGAAAAACGAATCGATTTTTGTAAAATTACGTCTAATATATCAGAATTTCTATTTTGATCATATGGGAAGTAGGTAGGTGTATCTGGAGCACACATTATCGTGGAACTGTTTGAGAGATAATTGAATAATTTACGTCCGTTTGCATTTGTAACTTTGCAGTTCCAAGTCGTGTGTTTGCAGTTTAGATCACCAACTAGCAAAATTCTTTGATAGCTATTTAATATTTTGTCAAAGTCATTTGTGTACATTTGAAAGCTAGGTGACTGGTAAGCACTAATTATTGTTGTGATTGAGTGATTTATTGAAATAGATATTGCTACTGCTTCAAGAGTTTTCAATGTAGGTAGATATGATTGTTGATGTTTAATTTTTGTTTTAATTATTATAGCGACACCACCTGATGGTCGTACCGCTAGCCTATCTTTGCGATAAGTGGTGTACCCATTAAATTTAATTTTGTCATTAGCGATTAGATGTGTTTCGCTTACGCACGCGATATCGACATTATGTGCTGATAAGAACGCTGCAAATGTGTTACGATTTTGCTTAATTCCATTGGCATTCCAATTTATGATAACTAGCTTAATATTATTTAAATTATTAAACGACATTGATATTATTTAATAGAGCTGGTAGATTTTCGATAACTTTTTTAATAATCTGTGAGATAAGTGAGCTGATTAGTGGCATTAATGACTTTATAAGCTCGTTAGTGATATTTGAGTTGTTGATTTCTTTTTGTTAAGTATAAAGAGTAAAGTTTCAGAGAGAGATATATTATTAACACTAATGAAAATTCGTTTAAATGATTCATTTTCTAGATTAAGTGATTTTTTTGGTGTATCTGAAAGTTTTTGTTGTAGAATTTTTAATAAAACTATTAAATTAATCAGTGGATATTTTAAAGAATTTATATATTGGCCAGATAAAAATAGTATTCAGAATCTATTACCGATTCCTTTTCGTTATAGGTATTCAGATGTGCAATCAATTATTGATTGCTTAGAAATAGAAATTCCTAAGCCATCCAATCCTATAGAACAATCATTGACATGGTCTGATTATAAAAAATGCAACACACTTAAATATTTAATATCATCTACCCCAGATGGGTTTATTAATTTTATTTCTGAGGGCTATGGTGGTAGATCTAGTGATGCTCTATTAGTTGAGAAATCTGGTTATTTAGAATGTCTTCCTGAGAACTGTACAGTCATGGCTGATAGAGGGTTCAAAAGTATAGACTTTATGTTGGAAAAACGAGTGTGTAAACTGGTTAGACCACCAAGTGTTTTTTCAAATAAAAAGTCTACTAAAGAAGAAGTGCTTGAAACTAAACGTATAGCTAGTTTGAGAATACACATTGAACGAGTAATAGGCAGATTAAGAGAGTTTAAAACCTTAAAACCACATGCCTTGATGCATTTAAGTTTAGTTTCAAATGTAGATGACATTATAACTATTGCATGTGCTTTAATTAATTTACAAAAACCTATTATTACTCAATAATAAATAAACCAACTGTTAATTTTAATATACTGTAATGAACTTAACAAAATCAACAACTTTCAAATTCAATTTATTATGTATTATTATAGTATAAAATGTCAATATAGTCATATATTGTAAGTACCTAATACATTTAGATAATATTAATATTAATGTTTATGTGTTTATTAAAATTGGAAATATAAAAGTTTTCCAAAATGTCCAACTTTTTTTAATTAAGTCATCACACATATTTTTATTATAATCAATCCATGTAATGTGTACTTTCTTGTTTTGTGTAAAGTCAGGATCAGCTATTGCCAGAAGCCCTCTTGGTTTCTTTAGTACATGCATTTGCAGTTGAAGTTGAGCCAGAACTTTTGACTGTATGATACCATTTTTTATATAATTATTCATAGAACTATGCTTCTGTGGACACTTGATTTCCAAAACAAAATCTGAAGCAAGTCCATCTGCTGATGCTCCTATGATAGGAAAATCAGAAGAAATGGCCAAACCAGTCTCACGGATGGTTCTTTTTACTATTTTTCTCACTTCTTGAAGTACCTATTAAGTTATTTATAAAAAACATATGTTAGGATCATCTGTTTACATTAAATCAACTTAATAAATAAATATACATAGACAATTAATAAAATAGTAAAAAAATAAATATTAAAATAGTTTTGTGGTGTACTTTTTGTCCTACTTACATCTTTTTCCAATAGTTTACCACGTTCCATAGCTGATGTCAATTTAATTTTTCTACATCCAAGTATTTGTTTGACCAGAACCCCATCACCTTTTTTACACCTAGATAACTCATATATTTTAGATGCAGTTATTCTTCCATATCTAAGTTCGAACCACAAAACATTATTAGCTTGGTTAGTAGTTTTTTCCTCTACACCACTGAATACTGATATGGGTGTTCTTTCTTTTAAGAAATGTAAAAAGTCATCCGCTGTACCATCTGTATTATAAAATAATGTGTGTAAAAAACATTAAATACAAAAAAAAAATCTTTTTTTCTAATACAAAATAACTTGGCCTTCCATAATACTTAAAATAATTAAAACTTTCATACCTATACTTATATTGTGGTATTTTTATATTATTAACTTACTACTATTATATTGTTTGGAGAATTCTAATATAGCTGTATGGATTGACAACATTTTGAAAAAAGATTCCTCTAATTTATAATTATGAGCACCAACTTGGCAATTTATTTGGTGGGTTTCTCCTAATTTCATAGCTTCATTAAAAAAATTCTTGTTAGATATTTCACTTTGAATATTTACTATGGATTTTTTGGACATAGATTTAGCTGTTATATATTTTAATGTTGTGCCAACCCCAGAAAGTTTGGGTCTTTTCCAATAGCACTCAACTTCTGTGGGAGACTTTTCTTCAGATTTTCTATGAACATACATGAGAAAAGCTAAACTGTGTTTACATCCACCTGTAAATAATAATAAAATCTTTGTTTACAACATTTAAGGACTAGTTATAATTAAATATAAATACCTACCTTATCAATAATTATAAATTATTTTCTATAGGTACACTTAATATCACAAAAGATTTATATAATATAACATATTAAAATTCTCATTAAGATATAGGTTCTATATAAATATATATATATATTATTATGCAGTCACCAACCTAAAGATGCTGCACAGTCATCACAATGTAAATCAACTATTTCTTCTTTTTCTTCATTTATTGTTAATGAAACATGGTAATTTTTATTTCTAACTCTATGTTCAGGACAAATTTGAGCCTGAACATTACATATAGATCCTTCCCTTTTTATTTGAACATATCCAATAGCTGAATCTCCATAATTTTCTCTCGATGATCTAATGAAAATATATAAAAAATAATCAGCCCATCTATATATTTTATTAAAAATAATCGAGTTTTTAACTACATATTAGTAATTAATATTCTTAAATATTTATATTCAGGTAATTTAATTATTTAAATATTATAAATATTATTTGTATTAGGAAACAAAAAACTAGCAGTGATAATAAATAATAATAGGTACACACCTTTGAGCTTTTGATCCCCTAACTTCAGGATCATTGAAGCAATCATTATTTTTTATGTATTGTGTTACAGAAAAAATGTCAAGTTTTGGTAAGTTTATAGATGTACCTTTGACATAGTCTTTACTGACACTTACAGCCATTGAGCCATCGTTATTCATTTATAAAAAAAATTACTATAATATATACATATAAGACAATACACTATACACATTGACATTAGTATTTACAATTTATTTTCTGCTGAAAGTGATACTGACGATACTGTTGTGGCTACTCCACACTGTCAATAGAATTTGTGTCGAATTATTAGATTTTACGTAATCAAAGTTATTTTAGTACAGTCATAATATTATACACGCGCATTGACATATAATTAGACGCACGGGCGTACGGCATCGTGACGTCACACACCAACTGAATAGACCACGCCTTCTCAAACAGAGAAATGTATGTTTGGAGAGCTATTAGTCCTACAAATCGAAATAAAACGAAAAATTTACAAATATATTTTCGTTTTTAATTGGTATGTAGAATACGAAAAACAAAGAAAATTTTTTTTGTTCAGGTCCTAATTGCTATATTTTCGTCCTCGCTTGATTTATCAAATTCGTCACATCGTGACAATGTGGCTGTTGTTATACCCTTATTTTAATCCTGTTCTTCATCAATACTTGTTGTTTCTTCTTCGCTTAATAACAAATCAATACTTATAGCTGGTGATATGCTTTTTATATTATTCGTCTCTTTTTCATGAAAATATTCTGTATCAGTTAATGAATTATATTTGGTTGGCGATGTACTTATTTCATTATATTGACCTTTTTCACTTAACGATACTGATTTTTCAATTTGTTCACAATTTACAGATAAATATTGAATTGGATCAAATGATTTATCTTTATTTATTTCATCCCTTTTATTTTCGGTTCTAATTCAATTCTCAATGTCCGTGTATTGTTTTGTGCCTACAATTTTTATGAAGCCTAAAATATCATCGATGTGTATTTGAATGAAATCGTCTACACGTAGTGGTACAGTTTTATGTTTAAAAGTACGATTTTTAAATCATTAAACAAACTCTCAGACGAAGCACTTGTTTCTATTATTTCTCCATATTTAAAAATAGAAACCATAACCGCAGACCAACACGGAATAAGTTTAGAAAATTGTAATAGTTTCTTAGCAATCATTGGACAATATTGCATATTATCATGATTGCCTTAATTTTTGTGGGAATGTGATTATTCTAAACAATTATTATAAATATTTTGAATAATTTAAAAAATACTATTATCGTCACCTAGTTCATTAAGTAAGTGAGCACTATCTAACTCAGTATCTTGACCAGCAATAATATTTTCGTCGCTAGAATATACGGTTTCCTCATTGATTACCAAATGACTCGATATCCTTTATTTCAAATAATTTTTTGCGATTTCACATGCATTTGGAATATTGTTGAAAACATATCCACCTTCTTCATTTAGTGCGACAGTAAAAATACACTCTAATAAATGTTTGATGTTATTGAAATCTGTACTTGCACTAACTAAACCTATGGATCGTAGATAAAAGTTTTTGATTCTGTATGAAGAATTTTTAATTTCTGGCCAAGAACTTAAAAGCTTCATAGTATGATTAAAATACCATACATACAATGAGGTATTTCGACTTCACTTTCTTTTAATAAAAGTGATGAACATATGGACAAATATTTTGATAAACTTGAATATTGAGTAAAGGATTTGATTACAGCCATCATTAACGCTTAAGACTGATCTGTTACTACAATTTTCGGAAAAATAATTTTATTTCTTGTCCATTTGGTAAGCCAATGACTAATGGAGTTGTTATCATGTCTTTCTGACAACATATGTGTAACTGTGAATTCAGACTGAGTTTTATAATCCATTACACCAATTTAATACAGAAATATATATGCAGTTTCCCGGCAAGAAATTAATTAAATCTTGGAGACTATTCCACCAGTAGCATCAATTGTAATTCTAGGTGTGCTATTTGTTTTTGTGTACAATCTATACATTCTAAGTTCAGTCACAGTCCAATAGTGTACAAAAAACCGATCATATCTAATATCGCTTATAATTTTGTTATACGGTGTAATATTTTTCATGAGGGATAATGCCATAATTGCATCATTATGTAGCTGATTTGTTTTATTATTTCTATATTTTAATACTCTAAGTGCATTCAAAGATGGGAGATGACTTGGTTCGCTTTCTCCGAATTCCATTAATACATTAGCTTCAGTTCTTCTTACAAATGCAGCTGACATATTTTGTTTTACTATTTTATTCAAATATTCGTCTCTTTTTTGACCAATTACACGCCTTTTTCCCCACTGTTACACTTATTTAAAGCACCACTGTAACTGCAATGCATAGTGACTCGCGTCTCTGGGCTAGGACAATTCTCAACTAAACATTTTAAAATACTATTGTAACTTGAACAATGACTTAATATTTGTAAATACTTTTCACCCGCAGGGAAAATTTTGCAATACTCGTAAATTATTGGACAACTCTTTCTTGTTTGTTCAAAAAAAATGATTATGAATAATATTGGTCCATTCATTTGGAGTTAAGACGTATGATCTAGTAGCATTTATTCTATCAGACCGATTATATATTTTATAAGGAGTATAAATTCTTTTCCATTCTTCTACTGATAAGGTAATATTAAACTTTAAAGTAACAAGTTCATCTGTTTCACTATTAGAATCTAATGGCTCAACAATTTTTGTAGATTGGATATGAATATGTTTGGTGCTGATGGAAGTGCTAGCAGTCGCATTAAAACACATAGATTGAATGAGATTTGATAAATTCCAGTTATTAATATGATTATAAACAGCCTCAGCTAATATTTTGCTTGTACCTTTTAATAACTGAGGAACACCTAAAATCTTGAAAACACTATTTCCAGAAACTAAAACTGCAAGACAATTTACATGTTCCATTTTTGTTAATGCTGGTAACATTTCCCGTCCCAATGAATAACTAGATAAATGAACGGGTCAAATTTACTTTTTATATGCGGTACAATGTTTTCTCTTTGCTAATGCTGAGTTCTTCGAATCGATTCTCTATGTAGAGCAATATTATTTAAATCTTGTCCCATCGATTGAATAAGAGCTGGTAATACAAAAATTGAATTTCTGTTACTTTTTTTTTTTTTACATTTTAAATCGAGGTCTGGGGGTGGTTAGGTTAGACGTTAGTCATTTCACCCCCCAGGCCCCATCATTTATTAATAAACGTACATCGGCGTTGTGGTCTGGTACAGGGACAATCCCCCTGTGCGCAAACCTCACAAGAAAAAATTTTTACAAAAATTTGAGGGGCTCTATCCCCTCTATTTTCGCTTTCAGCTTACATTATAATGCTTAATTGCTAATTTGGTTACTGCGGTGGGATCCCTTGCCTTCTCTGTTCTTCTTTTGTATGTTATAATTTCGTCGTCTGTGGCCTCTTCGTCTGCATCTCTGATTTCGATTAAGGATGTGTCAGAGAGCCTGGTACAGGTGGCATTGTTGCCGATCGTGTTAGAGATGGCTCTTGTGAGGGTTTCTGTGTCTTCTGTTTCCCTGCTGAGCACCATTCTTAGGTGGCCGTCCCTTGTTTTGGTGATCATTGTTATGGATCCAACGACCCCCTTCATCTCGTCGCTTGATTTGATTTTTTTGAGCATTTCCACGTACGAAATTTGGTTAGCCTTCACGATGACGACATCCAGCCTGGTCCAAGTTTGTTCTCCCTTAAGTTTCTTCTTTCGTCTGTTCGTGGTTTTTCTGTCAGCGACTGTCTTCCAGCTTGCTTTGTCCTCGTTTCGCTCTTCATTTTTTTCATTTCGGGGGCTCCTGAGGTGCCTAGGTTTTTTTTTCTTAGCCATTTCCCATCCCATCTCGTCTTGATGGTCGCCTTCCCCTGATTGTTGAGCAGTGTTTTCATTTGCCATCGCGTCGTGCTCAGGTTGTTTGCCTGTGTTCTTCCACGCGTTTCTTGCAGACCCGTTTCTTGCGAGTGTCCTGCTATCGTCGTGGCGGTGCTGCTGGTGTTGCTGTTGCACTTTATGTGTTAGCTCTTCTAGTGCTGCGCCCTGCATAATCATCATATTTCGGATTTCGTCGATGGCTGCTCGGGATTCAGCCAGGGCTGGCACAACCACGTCTGTTGTTGCTTTCTGAACATTGGTTCCTCCAATTGATGCCTTCTCCGCTTCGTAGAACGCGTTATGCATGATGCTTGAGGACGATTTTAAGTTTTCCGTTGATTCGATTACACGCTCAATGGCTTCGATTACCACTGGGGATTTAGCTTTCTCCTTGCATATGTACAGGTGTTCCGTGGCCGCTAGTATGCCGCAGATCACTTTATTTTGTTGCTTGATCATACTCTTCAAGTTAGCTAAGTCTGTCTGGATATTTGGTTGCCTGACTTTATTAAGGCCCGCCGCTGCTAGCTTAGACTCAAGCTTGGGTGAATCTGTGTTTGTACTTATGACAGCAGTAGCACTACCAGTCGAAGGGGCCGTGCTGAGCACCCCCTCTGCTGGGGTCTTGTGATCGTTTGATGACGACCCATGGCTGCTCACTTGCGGACAGCCATTTGCCGCCTCCTGGGTTTCCTGTTCCCCTGGAGAAGTAACAATAATCTTAGTTGGACTCTTCATATCGGGTTTACAGTGTTCTTCTGTCATTTTAGCCCTACTGACAGGGGGTCTATTTGCAGTTGACCTTCTGGGTCCGTTTGCAGGCGCTTGCAGGTGGACAGGGCCTGCCCGACCGGTTAAGGTCAGGCTCTGTGGTTGGTCTAATTAAGACCAGGATCGCTTGGTAAGACTCAGTTAAGAGCCCGCAAGCCCCCCCGCCACGTCAAGGCGGATCCCGTGGGATACATTAGCTTGGTCTAACCTAACCTAACCTAACATAACGCTAACGTTAAGCTGTGATTAACTAAATTAGCATGTCCCCGGCACCGCCCAGAGTAAATCGCGAATAACTCTGGAAGGGATTGAGCATAAACGAGGGGATTTGCTGCCCAAACCAGCACAAACGAAAGCCCCGGGTTTGAGTTCAAAATTTCAATTGGGCGATGCCAGCATGTCTCCAGCACCGCCCAGGGTAAATCGCGAATAACTTTGGAAGGGATTGAGCACAAATGAAAGCCCCGGGTTTTGACATGAAATTCAAAATGGGCGGTGCCAGTGACATGGACCTGTGGTCAACTCGATACTACTTCTGCAGGTGAGTGGCAGTTTCGCCAAGATCATAAGGATTTAGCTTCGTATTAGCAAATTGAAGCATTTCTATCTAAGCGTGTAGTTGCCTATGAAGTTGGTCTTGCATCAAATGGATCAAATTGGAACTTATCAATGAGGCCACTAATCTCCCTACGTACTATTTGCCACACCATGCCGTGTTCAAAGCTGATAGCTCAACAACTAAGATGCGAGTGGTACTCGATTGTTTAGCTGCCGCTTCATCTGGTCTTTCATTAAATGACATATTGTTAAGGTCCAAAGGTTCAACCAGACATCATAAAAATACTGTGGTGTTTCCGTCTATTTAATATAGCCATTAATATAGCCATTTGGCAGATGTTGCAAAAATGTACAGGCAGGTTTTGATGTCCCCTGATGACAGTGAATTGCAATGAATTCTATATAGAACTAAACCTGATCAACCGTTGGAACATTATAAGCTAAAAACAGTTACATTCGGCACTAAACCGGCGTCATTTTTGGCTACTCGCTGTTTGGTGCAACTTGCCAAAAAATGTGATGACCCACAAATAAAAAGGATTATTGCACAAGATCAGTGGAGCTCAATCTGAACTAAAATGCTTTGAAATATACACTCAACTTCAAGCAAGACTAGGAAAGGCTGGTTTTGCTCTGAGAAAGTGGTGCTCAAACTCCATAGCAATGTTGGAACGTATCCCTAATGCTCACGATGATCCTAACTTCATGGTAGCATTAAGTGAAAATGATGTAATCAGCACACTGGGTCTCATGTGGCAACCTACAGCTGATAGTTTTCAATTCAGCTTGAAAAAATGGTCACCACCCGTTTCCAAGACAAAGAGCAGTCTCCTTACAGACATTAATAGTGTGTACGACCCAATTGGTCTAATAAGTCCTGTTATTATCAAAGGAAAAATGTTCATTCAACAGCTCTGGAGCTTAAAAATGAGTTGGGATCAAGTATTATCAGATGATTTGCAATCCAGATGGTCTAACTTTTATTCAAATTTGCAGTCTCTTGCTTCTTTATCGATAACCCGTCAAGCTGTATGCAACCAAAACTTACCTATTCGGCTATTCAAATCCACGGCTTCAATTATGCGTCTTAAGAGGCTTTTTGTGCGTGCGTTGCGTTGTCCTTATATCCGCGTTCCATAGTTAATACTGGTTGAGTTCGTGTCACTTTATTTACTTCCAAATCCAGAGTTACACCCATTCAGCCAACAACTATCCCACTATGTGGTGCGCTCCTATTAGCAGATCTAGTTGCTGAAATCAAAGCCGAGTTAAAATTATTAGGCGTCCAAGTAGATGTGTCCTCCACATATTTTTGGTCTGATTCGACTATTGTAATCACATGGATAAAAAGTCGAAGTTTGTTTCAAGCATATGTTGCAAACCGATTAAGCCGAATATGTGACGTGTTAGAGCCAGAGCAATAGTATCATGTTTCAACACAAGAGAACCCAGCAGATCTCATAACCCGTGGAGCTGAAGCAAAATCATTTTCTCAGTGCGCTTTATGGTGGAATGGTCCTGAGTGGCTATGCTTATCTCCAAGCCATTGGCCATCAAACATACCAGAAGTTCGCACCATTAAGCTGGCATTAACTGCTATGACAATTGATTACATGTAGATATCAAAAAAGTACTCCAACTAGATTACCCTGCTAAGAATAACAGTCTTGGTGCAACGGTTTTTGCACAACTGATGGTCAAGTTTTTCAAACGCAAAGCCTCAATTCGGCTTCATCTCTTTGGATGAAATGAGTGGAGCCAGGATTTTTTGGGCAGCACGTTCCCAGGCTGAATCATTTTTTAATGAGATATCATCATTGAAGGCTGCTGACTAGTGCACCTTGGCAGTTGTCTAAGAGCTTTAAGTCCATTCATAGATGATCAAGGTTTGATTCGTGTGGGTGGCAGATTGAACAACGCCGAAGTTCCATACAACACAAAACACCCAGTAGTGCTTTCTAGCAAATCTAACATTACCAATTTTGAATACGAGCATCGACGCCTCATGCATATTGGACCACAAGATCTACTATCTCACATTTTATGTAACTACTGGATTATCCGTGGCAGAATAAAAGCCAGAAAAACAGTCCGTCATTGTCATCAATGCTTCTGTGCAACGCCCAAGTTCATATCTCCCTACATGGTTCACTTGCCAAGGGAACGGGTTACTATCACAAGACCATTTGCAAGGAGCGGCCAGGATTTTTGCGGTTTCATATTTTGATTCAGAGTGGGCGCCGGAAGGTTTCTCCCACAAAAAGTTACATCTGCGTTTTTGTGTGCATGGTTATATTTTATGCTCTTTAGTATTCTGGGTATTAATAGAAGCATTGTTTCGGCGAAAAACCGCCATGCGATAAGAACAAGTTTTAGTGAACCGCAAAAAAATATTACAATTACACTATATAATAGTCTTGTACAACGTATGAGATAATTTCTATAATTTTGTATTGTTTGTATTTAGTTGTGTCTTAGTTTTCGTGCCGTACGTACTTGTTCAGTTTATAATTTTGTTTTTAATATTAAAACTGGTGGTGATTTGATATAATATCATAACTAAAAATGTCAAAATCAAAAAAAAGATTGTGTAGTGACGATTATATTAAATACGGATTTAGTGTAATTAAGAAAAATGGAAGTCATTTATCACTGAGGTGCGTGATTTGTCACATAGTTTTGAGTAATAATGCAATGCGACCTGGACGATTGGAACGTCATTTAATCACTAATCATCCCAGTTTAAAAGACAAACCGATCGATTTTTTTCATGCTAAAATAAACTCGGTAAAACGCATGAAACTTGATTCAACTGGACATTTTGCAATGGAAAATGAAAAGCTTATGGAAGCTTCTAACGAGATTGCCTTGTTGATAGCTAAAGACAAGAAACCACACACTATTGGTGAGTCCCTTGTAAAACCTTGTTTACTTACTGCTTGTAAAACTATATTGAACGAAGAGAGTTGTGCTAAAGTTGCAAAAATGTCTCTGTCAAACGATACAATAAAACGCAGAATCTATGAAATGGCTCACGGTTTTAAGAATCAAATAATAGAAAAATTAAATAAGTCTCCGTTCTTTTCACTTCAATGTGACGAAACAACGAACATTTCACAGAATTCTCAATTACTGTTTTATTGTAAATTTATTGATGATACAAAATTCAAGGAAGAAATATTATTCTCTGAAACTCTTAAAACAACCATAAAGGTGGTTGATGTATTTTCTGTTCTTTCTGATTTTTTGATATCTAATAGCCTTTCTTGGGAGAAAGTAATTGGTATATGTACTGACGGAGCACAAGCTATAACTGGCTGTAAAAATGGTTTTATTCAACTAGTCAAGAAAAAAAACCCTAACATAATTGGTTCACACTGCATCATTCATAGACAGGCTTTAGCTTGCAAGACTTTATCTGAATTACTAAACTTCGTTTTGAATTTGGCAATAAAAATTGTCAACTGTGTAAAATCTAGTGCTTTAAATACAAGAATTTTTAATGTTTTGTGTAATGAGTTGCAAAGTGACCATCAAACTCTTATTTATCACACAGAAGTTCGTTGGCTGTCTAAAGGTAATATGCTTGATAGAATGTACAGTTTAAAGTCAGAGATTGAAATATTTTTATTGAGTGCTGGGAAATTAGAACTATACAACAAGTTTACATATGAAAAATGTATTTTTTATATAGCATATTTAGCAGACTTTTTTGGATTCCTTAATGTTCTAAATTTTAAAGTTCAAGGACATACAAATATTCTGAAGTCGTACGATACAATTCAAGCTTTTTTAGAAAAAATATCATTGTGGCAACGCCGTATTTGTGCGACCAAACCTAATTTTTCATCTTTTCCACGGCTTAATGAACTTCTTGATGATACCGAAAATCACATATTAAATATCGAGAATGAGTTTAAGGAATTGATTTCAGCACATCTGGTATCTTTAAAAGGCCAACTATCAAAGTATTTTCCTGATATTTCTACAGAGAACTACCAATTTAAATTAGTATTAGTTCCATTCAAAATTGATGTGTACATACTTCCAGATTATCTTCAAGAGCAAACCATCGACCTTAAGAATGATTCACAAGCAAAAGTAGACTTTAAAAATAAGACTGTTGAAGATTTTTGGCTGTGTTATCTCTCTATATATCCGGAAGTTGCCAATGAAGCTGCGAAGCTATTGGTTCAGTTTTCTTCCACCTACCTCTGCGAGTCTAGCTTTTCGGCGCTTGCTTGTATAAAATCGAAATATCGAGCACGATTGGACGTGGTGTGTGATTTGAGATGCGCATTATCACAGATGTCGCCAAACATAAAAAATTAAACAGGGCCAACCCTCTCATTAATTGTATATTTAATAATAGTTAATATTAATTTTAAATTATAATAATATTTTTTTTCGTGCAGATAAATTCATTTAATATTAAAAAAATGTCATTGAAGTTGTATTCATATTAATCCAGTAACCAACATTAAAGTATAGTTTACATATAAATATTATGCATACATCAATCTTATAGTAGAGAGGGGGGAGGCGTGAACTCATAAAATAGTTTGAAAGAGGGCGTGGACCTCAAAAGGTTGAGAACCCATGCTTTAGCAGGTGAAAACTGACATGATACTTTGGAAGTTTATTTTATAAAACTAAATAAAAATAGGTGGAACTGCATGTATGATGCTTTATTACAATTAAAAAATAGGTACATTAAATCCACAAAATGGATTAGACAATATCAATCAGGTATTGGACTATTGTGAATTAGGTACAAAGGTTCAGACCACATGAAATTCAACTAATGAATGAGTATTGTGATGTTATGTCACCATTAGCTAATACCTACCTTAGACTTTTTACAAGGGAAAGAAAGTATGTACATGGGCTTCTTTCTGCCAAGTCTTCATGCATTGGAAAACAAATTAAAAGCGATTGAAAACAAAAAGTTGTTTTATTGTAAGCCTCTAAAACAATCATCGAATCTATTAAAAATGATTCTAACGAAGAAAAACGAATTAATATTAGCATCATGTTTAATACCAAGGTTTAAACTTATTTGGCTTAATAGATATGACCAGTGTTTAGCTGAGGAAAATTTGAAAGCTTTGTTCTACAGTACAGACATCGAACAGATAATACTGACGAACAATTTGATAAAGTATAACATTTTTTTGTCTTTCATTGAATAATCAACCAAAAAAATCCTCTGCAGATGAGTTAAAAATAACGGTTAAAAAAAACGGGAATTTAAATTAGAATGGGAAGAACTATACTTTTTCATGCAGAAAAACGATAAACCATTTTGTCTCATATGTCAATATTTCTCTATATTAAAATACCCAAATATTAAAAACTGTGCGGTAAAATTGATATCAATTTTTGGAACGACGTATTCATGTGAATCTTTTTATTCAACAATGAAAATAATTAAGTCAAAATATCGTTCAAATTTGACTGATGATCATCTTACAGAATTACTAAGAACTGCTCTTACATCAATTCAACCAGATCTTAAGAAGCTTACTAAAAAAGTAGACACGAAAAAAATACCACGCAAACAAAATTAGCTTAATGTTTAATTTTTTAATTTATTATTCATATTAATTAATTTTTTTTTTGTTTGATTTAATCTATATTCTATGTTCTAAGCCTTAAATAAATACAATAAAAACATTTTTTTATAAATGTATACAAAAAAAATTAAAATATTTTGGTTTTTGTAAATAAGACCGCGAGCCGCATACGACTGTGACGAGAGCCGCATGCGGATCGCGAGCCGTGATTTGGTCACCCCTGGTATATAATCTAATAAATGTTAAAAAAAAAAAAAAATATTGTTTAAAAAATAATGAGATAAAATAAAAATATAGATGAATAAAAAAAAAACTACAGTCAATATTATATTTTTAAACTAAATAGTAAATTATAAATTAACTTGTAGATATGTATAAGTATAATTCAAAAGTAAAGTACCTAAGTACTTTATGAAGAAAAAAATTGATGATTAAAAAGGAATTTTTATTTTATCTGGAACTAAAAAAGAACAAGGAACGAAACGAATTCCTTTTTATAAGGAACTTGCCAAACACTGCATTTTGAATTACCTATTATTTTTATATTTAAAACTCCATACTTTAATTTTAAACATTGAATAAAGGATTAAAGATTTAAAAACTTATGTAAATAATTGTTTTTTTTAAACTATTGCACTGAAATTATGATCGATGGCTTATTTCATCTAAAATTCAGTAAAATATAAGTAAAACTAGTAAAAGTTATCAAAATTGTGTACAAGCTAGCTGTATCACATAGGCAATATACTAATATACCTATATTGTACATTAAATACCCACAGATATTATTATTTATTTCATTATTTGTATGAAAGTATAACTTACACCAAGTAGGTAGTTATTCTTGGCGTACAAACTTAATGTTTATCAAAAACAATAATATACCTTCAGTGATGTAGGCTTAATTGTTTTAGTAAGTATACGCTTAAATGTGCTTGATATGTAAACTTGGGGTCTTCTCCCCCCCAAAGCCCTAAAAACTACGTTAGGTACTATTATATTACAGTTTGGTTCTAACCTCGATTAGACAACACGTCCGTTGCGTTTACCTGTTTTATCAGTACTTACTAAATATTGTTCAATTTTTAATCAGTTTGATCACATTAGTTCGGTTTTCTTATTATAATGGTTTTGAATACTAATAGTTGTGTTTTTTGCGAGCTTCAATTTAATGATCTTGACACTCAATTAAAATGTGACAGTTGCCCGAGACTTGTTCATCACAAGTGTTCCGGGTTATTAGCTTCTGAGATTGAATGTCTTTGAAAAATCGTAAATTAAAATATTTTTGTGATTCGTGCGATAAAGGACTAAATGAATTACCGGATTTGAAAAAACTAATCAGTTCTTTGTTGGTAGAGGTTGAAAATCTTAAGAATAGTTCGTGTTCATCGAGATCTGACGAATTTATAATAAACGAAATGAACGAACGAAATTTTCGGGCTGCTAATGTATTATTTTATAATATTCCGGAATGTACGTCTAGTAATATTGAAGAAAGAGTACTTCACGATAAGGAAGAAATATCTAAAATTATCAAAGGTACATCGTCCGATAACAAAACACCGATTAAAGTTATTCGTCTCGAGAAGTCTTATCAACCCAATAAACATCGTCCAATTAAAGCAATTTTCTCTTCAGCTGGCGACGCTTTCGATATATTGAAAAATAAGAAACATATTTTATCTCGCCTCCCTCCCAATTCTTCAAATATTGGTATAAGTTCAGATAGAACACTATTTCAACGTGAACAAATGAAGAAATTACGGGATCAATTAGCCGCACGCCAATCCAGTGGTGAACAAAATCTCACTATCAAATTTACTAAAGGTGTACCGGGTATTGTTAATATTGATAAAATTGTAAATAATTCTCAACATTTTTAAGTTTACATGCTAATTACCAGAATGTTAGAGGTCTATTGACCAAATTGTTTTATTTTCGTAATTGTACAAGTGTTTTTGATTGTGATTTATTACTCCTGACTGAAACTTGGCTGAATAATAAAGTTAGTAATGCAGAATTAGGTCTCAATAATTTTCATATTTTTCGTATGGACAGAGAAAATGAACAAGAATCTAGGGGTGGTGGTGTATTAATTGGTATACGATCTGGTATAAAATGTAATCGAATTGATGTACCAATTATCACTGGAATCGAACAAAAATTAAAATTTTAGTTATTTGTGTTTATATTCCTCCTAATATCAGTAGAGACATTTATTATGAACATTGCGATTTGGTTGAAAACATTACCTCAAGTAACCCTGACCATAAAATACTTATTTTTGGTGATTATAATTTAAATAATTTTGATTGGACCGTGGATTACTCTCTTGTAATCCATCCTACTGCAATCGTTGTTGTTAATTCGTTTATTCAATATTTAAACCTAAAGCAATTAAATTTTATAAAAAATAAAAATGGTAGAACTCTAGATCTTATTTCTAGTGATATTGATAAAATAATGGTCAATAAAGGGTGTTCTTTTGTCCCCTTAGCTGATGAATACCATCCTCCTTTAGACTTAATATGTAATTTTGATCACTCATTTGTGAATGATGGTACAAATCAACTAACTTTTTATGACTTTCTTAAATCCGATTTTTATAATCTTTCTAAATGTTTATCTAGTATTGATTTCAATCATTCATTTAAGGATTTGAATATTGACTCTGCTGTGAATAAATTGTATGAAATTATAAACCATTTTATTGAATTGTTTGTTCCTAAAAGTAAAATATTTAACAACCAGTGTCCCTCTTGGTTTAATGCGGATTTACGTAAACTTGTAAAATTAAAAAAATTGGCTCATAAAAAATTCAAAATAAGTGCTTTACAATCTGATTATCTTGAGTTTTCCAAACTACGTAAAGAATGTAAGATTATGTCAATGCATTGTAGCTCAAATTGTATTCTTAATTTAGAAAATAAAATACTATCAGATATAAAACCATTTTGGAAATACATTAAACAGCTAAAATCTAATAAATCTTCCATTCCCGAAAATATGTCATATAATAATATTACGGCCAGTAGTTTTGAAGAGTCTGCTCAATTATTTGCGCAATATTTCTCAAGTGTATACGAAACGTCTGATTCACTTGGTAATGTTTTTACTTTTTACCAATTATGACGCTGATAATATTATTTCTAATTTAAATTTATCCTCTTGGTATATAAGTGAGAATGAAATTTTTGAAGCTCTAAGCTCATTGAATGTTTTTAGTGGTGCGGGTCCTGACGGTATACCACCAAGTATTTTAATCGAATGCAAAAATGTTCTTACTGAACCTTTACATAATCTTTTTAACTTATCCTTGTCATCTGGGTCTTTTCCAACTGTTTGGAAAAAATCATTTGTGGTCCCTATTTTTAAAAGTGGCGATAAATGTAATGTTATTAACTATAAACCAATTTCTAAATTATCTTTAATACCTAAGCTGTTTGAGTCTTTAATTACAAAAAAATTATCTAATTTACTATATAATTACATTTGTCCTAACGAACATGGATTTCGGCTTAAAAAATCTGTGTCTACAAATTTGTTGACTTACCATACCGATTTAATTAACTCCATTGAAAATGGCGTACAAATTGATTCAGTTTACACAGATTTTAGTAAAGCCTTCGATAAAGTAAACCATTATTTACTAATAATTAAGCTTCAATGATTTGGTATTTATGGTAATTTTCTTAATTGGTTGACATCCTACCTAACGGATAGATGTCAGTTAGTTAAATTGTTTAATTCATTATCTAAGGTCATTTTTGTAACTTCCGGAGAACCCAAGGGCTCGCACTTAGGCCAATACTATTTAATTTGTTTATAAACGATTTACCATTTGTTCTCGATTCTTCAGTCAATGTGTTAATGTTTGCCGATGACGCCAAATTTTATTCTACTATTAAAAACCAAGATGATGCACTTAATCTTCAAGCTAATTTAAATAAGTTTAGTATTTGGTGTGAACAAAATAAATTATCAATAAATGCAATGCTATCTCTTTCACTAAAAAAATGTATCCTTTAATTTTTAACTATCAAATTAATAATATTAATATTAACAGAGTGGAAATGGTTAAAGATTTGGGTGTTCTCTTAAATAATAATTTATCATTCTCTATTAATACAAATATGGTTATAAATAAATGTTTTAAAATGCTGGATTTTATTTTACGAAATACTAAGGAATTTAAAAATGTATTTACATTAAAGATGCTCTATTGTTCTCTTGTTAGGTCACATACTGAATTCGCTTCGATAATCTGGGCTCAAAATTGTACTGATAAATTGGTTGAGAATGTTCAGTATAAATTCCTTAAGTCTATAGCGTTTCGTTTAAACTTACCTATTTCCAGGGATTCATTTTCATTAGTAGCTAATTCTATTTATATTCAGCCTTGTGAGGTTAGGCGTAAGTTATCTGACGTCATGTTTATTTATGATCTTCTTAATAATTATATTGATTGTTCTGATTTATTAAGTAAAATTAGTTTTTATACTCATAATTATTCGATTAGAAACTCTTGTTTATTTTATGTACCTTTTTATAAAAAAAAAATATGTTCAGATTCATTTTTTCCTAGAGCTCTATTATTATGTAATTCAATTTGTAATGAAGTCGATTTCTTTTTTATGTCTCGTACTCTCGTGAATCTTTTAAATCAAAAGCTTTATACCTACTATCTAATTGAAATTTAATTATTTTATATATATGTACATTTTTGTTATAATTCACCTTTCAAACTGTATTAATTATTTTATATGTATGGTTGTTCTTCATTATTATGTATTATATCCTATGTAAAAGGGCTTGTCCCGTTAAACTTAATAATAAATAAATAAATAAATATTTATATTTGTAATTGCTTATATACCCGTGTATTAAAATTCCCCGTGTAATTAAGGTCCAGAAGTTTTTTTTTTTATAAAATTAATAATATTTCCATCTTATTCTGATGTGTGCTATACAACTTTCGTGTAGTTTGTTAATCGAAATTGCCCTATACTAAAATTGCCATTTACATATAAGTAGGCACCGGATTTATATGCACAAAAAATCCTCAAAATATGCTTCTAAAAATGCTGTAATATGTTATAAAATATTTTTAAATATGTACTTAGATATGCACTTAAAATGTTGTTTAAAACTATGTAAAAATATGTAAATGTATTATGTAAAATTATGTAACAATATTTATTAATTAATATGGTATTAAAATATATGGTATTAGCCATATTTCGGAAAAGTATCGTACGCGATGGAGCTTTTAAAAAAACTTTTTTGACGTTAGAAATAAGTTCATCAACTTGAGGGAATTGATTTCTTATTTCTTCGGCAACCCTGTGTAATCCATGTGCTACACATGTAGTATGAACGACTTTTGGATAAAATGATTTAATAGATTTACCTGATTTAATCATATAGGGTGCAGCGTCACTTAAAAATACCTTAGCAATGCCTCATTGTGCCGAATACCAGTAGGCCATAAAATTGATAGCGCCCGATCGAAAAGTTGAGCAATTGTGCTATGGTTTGCTTTTTCCAAAGCCTCGGAATGAAGTAAAAATGTTTGACTTGGTCGATCTATTTCTAATGTACCGACAATTACATTCGCTACATATCGTCCCTCACAATCGGTAGTTTCGTCGATTGAAATCCAGATATTATGATCCCCAATTGAACTTCTTATGTTGTTCATAGTTTCAGAGTAGCATTTTTTTACATAATTTTTTCGTAAGGTCGACTCATCTGGTATGTGTCGTTTAGTATATTTTTCTAGGAAAGCGCGAAGAGATGGATTTTGTAATTTAAATAAAGGAATATTTGCAGAAATAAAAGCTTGGCAAATATCTTCATTAAAGTTATCCACGTTCATATTAGAAATAAAAGTTTGTTTTTTATTTATTGAATGTGTTTCTTTTAGTTTTAAATTGTTCTTGTGTTTATCACGTGATAAATGTTGGTCTACCAAAAACTTTGTAGTCGCATTAACTGGAATTTCACAAATATTGCAATACAAAATTGAACCATCGGTTTTAAAAATATCTTTATGATCGTTTACGTATGTCTGTAAACGATTCCTAATTGGAGTTTTTACTTTAGGCATTTTAAAGTTCCGAATTAAAATTATATCAAAACTCACTAGACGCACTCGGGCACAATTTTAAACATAAAACGCAAGACACGGACTGACATCGAAAACTGACCGTCTAACACTTGAATTCTATTATATGAGCAACGAATTTATCTATATTTATATATATATGTTGCATATGCGTATATGACTATATGAAGTATGTAATCTTATCTGTGGAAATAACGACCGGTGTCCATTTTATCGATTTTATGTGTCTGTGAACGTGAAAATATGACGAAAAACGAATATATGTGTTATAAATAATAATATGCACTTTAAAACTACAAATATGCATTCAATATGTATGTAGTATAAAAGTCCTTACTGCCGACCCAGAGGTCGTCGGCCGACTCAGCTACACTTAATATTTATTTTAGCCAGTTTTTTTTTGTTATTGCCCCACGCTCCTATTTAATAAGCACCGCAACGCAAGACACGGAGGGAAGTGGACACTGTGTGATTAATTTGAGACTAGATGTCAATGAATAACAACAAGTAATACGTTCTTGTGACGGGCCAGAAGCACCGCCTTACTATTCATAAGAAAATTACAATATTTTATATTTATATGGGCGCCCACTAACTAACTCTACGGGGACAATTTATAATATTGTTACAAATAATATATAATGTCATATCATCAAAATAATAAACAATGATGTTTTACAATGATAATGAATAATATTGTAATCACCGGTCTCCTCGGTATCCGCTGATTACCATCGACAGTGTTGCCACTCGGTCCTTCTCAACGGTCCACTGGTCCACACGACGATCTAACGCTGGCTACTGGGAATCCCACGATGGCCCACGAAGAACAGGTTAAACCAATAAATCATGCCGTGGTCCACGGGAGGCACCGTGAAATGCACTGTTGGAGCCGCGGAAGACGACACGACCCGCACGTTGCCGGCACACAACGCGACACAAAATCGACGGCTACAAAACAAACGCGATCACGAGACAACAAGTCGTTTTAGCGTGCATTTGGTGCGTACAATTAGTACAATGTACCACAGGTGATCGGCGTAAAACTGTACCCGGACGGATAGACCAAAAGGGGAAAAACACGCAAAACCGCCACGGCCGATACGTGACTCGGCACACTCAGAACCACCGATCACGTGAAGGTAGTCTGTCGCGCGAAACCCGGACGTGACACAAGAGCCGGGGTTGCCGCAGCAAAAGTTGCGACGAACGGACGACAACGCACTGACGCGGCGGTGACGGGTTCGCGGTGAGACGGCAGACGGCGATACAGATGAAACAGGCGGGGCGGGGTATCGAATCTTCTCGATGTGGAGTCGACCGTAATTACCGATGACAATTTATTGTTGTCGATAACGATATGGCGGCCAAATTACGGTATTGGGTATTTCCACAGATATCCGACAATGTATTTAATAGGTAAAAACGTTGAAATATGCAAAATATGCAAAATAAAATTGGTGTTATTTTAATAAGAGTGATCGAAATCAGGGAAAAATTTTCATCAGATTTCAAAAAGCTCATTCCAATACATATATGCATTTGCATATAAATCCGGTCCCTACATATAAGCAAACTAGGTACGAAAACCTAACAAAATCTAGAGGTAATATTTAAAGCTTTAGTTTACGGATCGACGACCTTGAATTAACTTTAACGAGTATAATTGTTATTTAATAGTGAAGATAACAACATTATCGCAAATTCGTGAATACGTTTTATTAATATAACTTAAATAACGAATTTGTTCTTTAATTTTGAGTGCAGATATTATTTCATTTGTGTGTTGTACATTATCGTGTTCATATTATATTTCCATTTCCACTCTTCAATATTGTATTTATTCGTAAGATGAGTAATAATTGTAGAAGTTGGGTATGTATGTATGCTAAACGACATGTAAATAAAGCTTACTGTAATTTGTGTACCGGAAATGAAAACAATGAATTTATAGTTGTATTGGTGGAAAAACAGGATCTTTGGGAAGACATTTAAAAACTATACATAATATAAAACCCCTACAACTTTAACACGAAGGTATGTAGTCAGTATACGAATAGGTAGTTTAAACCTATATTATAATATTATGTATTTATGTATATTATATTCAGTGTTTGGCAAGTTCCTTATAAAAAGGAATTCGTTGCTTTGTCGTTCCTTTTATAGTTCCAAATAAAATAAAAACTCTTATTTATGTTTTTTTTTTTCATATGCATACTTCTTTAGTTTTTAATTATAATATATAGGTACCTACAAGTAAGTACACCTAAATATTTTATAATTCTAGTTTGAGATTTTCTTCAAAATAAAATTGCTAATTATAACTTATAGTCCGATAGTCGATAAAAACGTACTATTCATTTATAATAAAATTCAAGGGTAATTACAGATAAGATAATAAGGGCGCATATCGATTCCGCCGGCTACTGTTTAAAATATCTACATAATACATATCGATTCCGCCGGCTACCGTTTACAATATTTACACATCGATTCCGCCGGTCACTATTCATCCCCCCCTTTGTATATGTATTTTAAAATGTATAGTCTATTTAGTATAATTTGGACAATATATACAACTATAAATTAAAATATTAGTATTTAATTAATATGTGTATGTGAATATACATATATTGTTAATTGTATATAGTCTAAATTGTATAGTTCAAAATTAAAGTGTATAACTACTTTTGGTAATATTCGGAAACATTTAATAAGTGAATTTATAATATGCACTATCGTTCGGATATGTGGTTGAAAAATGTTAGGAAATTAATTTATTATTCGCTCCATCGAAAATAGTTTCCGATTTTGAAGAAGCTATACATATTGGTGCAAAAACAATATGGCCAGAAATACGGATGGTTGGTTGCAGATTTCATTTAACACAAAATTGGTGGAAACACATTCAAAGTCTTGGTAAACATATAAATTCAAATACACATACAATACTATTGTCTTATTGTCGTATTATATATTATTAATATTAATTAATTTATAATTTTTATTTTTTAGGCTTGTCAAAAGAATATAAAGACGCATCAAGTGAAATAGGTAATTGGCTAAAATGGGTATTTGGCTTACCATTACTAAATCCAGAAGAAGTAAACGATTGCTTTACGACAGATTTGATGTCAGTTTCTCCAGATGATGAAAGGATAATTAAGTTCTGCGATTATTTAGTTGAATATTATATTGATGAAGGTGCAAAATTCAATCCACGTATTTGGGCATCGAGAGAAATAACATCAGAACGTACTACAAATAGCTGTGAGTCTTTCCACTCAAAATTAAATTCACAACTCACAAAAGCTCACCCCAACATTTTCATATTCACCCATGTTTTACATAAAAAAATACAAACTGACACTTACATACATATAAACGGAATAAACATCGAGAAAAATAGCAAAAATAGTGCTTTTAACAAAAAAAAGGTGGATAAGTGGATGTCGCTCTGCTGTACAGTAGGTTACAAGTGGGTCACTATAATGGATGGTGTTAAATTTGAATTCAATGATATAATATCATTGTATAAGAAAAACGATTCTGAGCGAAAACGGTTAGTCAGCCTATGATATTACCAAGTATATTTGATGATATTATTGTGAATAAAGTAATTTATATATAACCTATTTACGTGGAGCCTTATATTACATTTTCACGCTTTTTTACCCAACAAAAAAATTTTTATTGATATTTATAGAAAAAAAAACTAAAAAAATTGAAAACTGACAATGTCCGTAAACAGCTCAAAAAGAGTCAAAATATTTTCAAAATTTTATGGTGTATAGAAAATGCTAATATAAACATTCAGTGAAATTTTCAAGTATCTACGGTCATTCGTTTTTCAATTACAATAAAATAAGAAAATTGTTACATGAGAAATCGAGTGAATATAAAATGTTGTAAAAATATAAATTTCAGACGCTCATAAAAATTTAATTTAAGTTTCTTCTAGACATTTTTTTTTTTTTTTTGAAAAAGGTAGACAAACTTATGAGTAATCTTATATTACATTTTAAAATCTTAGATTTAAAATGAAAAATTTTTATGAATTCTCAACTCAAAATAATTTGCTAATTTTCGTGATTTTTCCGTATTTTGTCAAAATTTGAACTTTAAAGGCTTATAAATAAAAACTGTGACTAAAGATTTTTAATTTTTTTCATCTGCTTTTGAAACAATAACCTAGGAGCCTTTTATTAAATTTTCAAGCTTTTTTACTCAACAGATAAAATTTTATTGATATTTATAGAAAAAAAAAACTAAAAAAATTGAAAACTGACAATGTCCGTAAACAGCTCAAAAAGAGTCAAAATATTTTATGGTGTATAGAAAATTCTAGTTTATACATTCAGTCAAATTTTCATGTCCCTACGGTCATTTGTTTTAGAGTTACACCAAAAACCAAAATCGATTTTCTCGAAAACAGATTTTGCGTAAAAATTCTCGTTTTTCTTAAAAGGTGATGACAGACGCAAAAATAAAAAAATAAAAAAAAAACACACATCATTGTAAAATCAATAAATTCATCGCTTCGCTCAGAATCTAAAAACAAAGTATTAAAAATTTATCAAATGATTTGAACGATAATAAAATTTCTAGGTTCACTTATTTAAAACATGTGTCCAAATATTATCAAAAGTAGTTTGATTTATACCTATATTTTTATTTTATACTTATATATTATTATTATAATTGTATTCAATTTACATTATACATTTTAAAATATCATATACATAATATTAATTAGAAAAAAATGATTTACATTTATACATTTTTATTTTAACCTGATATACTATTATTATCATTTTATTCAATATAGACATGTGACCAAATATTATGATCAAAAATATTTACATTTATGCATTTTTATTTTATACCTACATAGAATTTATTATATAATTGTATACAATTTAGGGCAAAATAACATTCATAAACAAGACTTTGGCTTAAGAAAATAAAAATTAATACTTAAACTCTCGAACTCTCTATGTATACCTACATAGAATTTATTATATAATTGTATACAATTTAGGGCAAAATAACATTCATAAACAAGACTTTGGCTTAAGAAAATAAAAATTAATACTTAAACTCTCGAACTCTCGAAACTCTCGACCAACCTTAAGTTATTATCACAAATTTTTATTTTTTAAATTATCAAATATTAAATGTAGATTTTATAAACAGTAGCGGGCGGAATTAATAGCCGGCGGAATCAATATAAACCTTTTTCCTAAGCAGGTAGTTTCGGCGGAATCAATAATTCCTCGATAATAATATAATCGATTACGCGATGTTCTGAGTATTTTATCGGTGTTTCGTCAGTTGTATGTCGTACACCAACTGGTAAAGTATTGTTATTATAAGTTATACACTATTTGTACATATTGTACTTTATTCAATACCTAATTATTAAAATATGAGTAAGTAAACATCTTTGTCAAAGTTTTTTAAACAACCCTCAACATCAAATTCATCTTTAGCAATTGTGAACGGTCCTGATTCAGATGTTAGTGAAAATGAATTAAGACCACCACTTAAAAAGGTAAATCTAACTACAAAAATTTTGAACTACGATGAAAGTTACGGGTTTACTTATTTACGTGAAAATAATATAGATTTGCCTCAATGTATTATATGTAGTATGGTGTTGGCCAATGCATCTCTAAAACCTAATAAACTTTTGCGTCATCTTGAAACAAATCACGTTCATTATAAAAATCGAAATAAAGATTTTTTTAAGAAAATTACATGAATTTAAAGAAAATAAAAAAATGATCAAATCTTTTACTACTGAAGATAAAAAATACTTAAAATGTACATATTTGGCAGCCATGCATATAGCTAAATCTAAAAAGGTATATACAATTGGTGAAAAACTATTGAAACCTTGCATGATAGATATTTGTACTGAGTTGTTTGGTAGTGAATATGCAACTAAAATAAACAGTATACCCGTGTCCAATGATACTATCAGAAGAAGAATAAATATTATGGCTGTTGACATTGAATATCAACTTATTCAAAAAATAAACAAATCTATATTTTATGGAATTCAAATCGATGAATCTACAGACATTAATAATGAAGCAATATTATTAATTTATATTAGATATGTAGATACCGATTTAAATGACATAAATGAAGAATTTTTATGTTGTTTAAATTTACCAACGTTTTGTACATCTGAGGAAATTTTCAAAGCTATTTTAGTGTACTTTGACAAAAATTATCTATCTATTTCCAAGTGTATTGGTATATGTACTGACGGTGCTGCAGCCATGACGGGAAAGTTTAATGGTCTTGTAGCACGAATTAAACAGATAGCTCATAAGGATATAATTTGAACTCATTGTTTCATTCACCGAGAGCAATTGGCCACTAAAGAAATGGGTGAAAATGTATTTAATGTTTTAAATACATGCATTAAAATTATAAACTTACAGCACGTTCTGATCAACTAATGTCAACCATCTGCTTGTATGTGAAGTATGCACACTGTCATTGTACACCCTTATAATAAACCTTTAACAAATATAATTATATTAACACCACAAAATATTTATACCGGCTTGTAAATGTAACTATTTGACACACACAATCAATGTTGTGTTGTTAGCTATAATATTAGTGATTTTACATATTATTAAACGTAATTATATTATCTGTATTAACAATATTTAATTTTTTATTGCATTTCTTAATTTAAATAATACTTTTACATACTATTAACATGAACAATGACTAAAAGGTAAACAAGTACAGAAAAAATAAACATGTGTCATGTATAATATACACCATAATAATGATAACAATAATGGTGGAAAATATAACTCACTATACATATGATGTCATGATCCATTGGTTGGTACGCTATATCATTTGATATACAATTACAGATTCATTGTGGCATTCACCAGTTCACCACATGTTTCATGCAATACACCCTTAAAATACTATAAATATTTAATTGATTACAACAGCAATAAAAAAAGTAATAATTGTTGATTTTATTCTGTAAACTTCAAAAGTACCTAAGATGGGAAAAATCAGGAGCACGGCATTGAAATTATCCCACAGTAATATGATGATATCATCGAACAAATATATTGATAAAAATTTCAGGATTTCCACTAACTCCTAGTCTAATAAATAGTGAGAATAGTAAGTATTTCGATTAATGTAGTGAGTATTACGTATACTCAAGATATACTTAACTATTGGCCATTAGTAAATAAAAAAAACCAAACCATTCAATTTTAAATATAAACCATATATTTATAATTTATTATATAACAAAAAAATTAAATACATAATTAAACTTTAAGTATATAATAATATAGTTATAGTATTAGAATATAATAATTTGCCACTAATGACTAATCCGATTTAGTAATGTCATCATCATATTTACAAAACTTATTTGGTAAAAAATGAGTTATATTTAATTTTTCTATCTTTTTAAGAGGACGTACCTAACACTGGTATTTGTTGTCTCGTATCTTACAAGTGCGTAACATAGAAAATGTACGCTGAGCAGATCACTTGTGGCTTCGTCAGTTTAAAAATTAAAGTGAATCGACCTATTATGAAACTTGATGTTAAGAACCTTATCTGTGTTTGTAAGTGGGTTTTTAAGTTCAATTTTTAGAAGTTTTGTATGTATAATAGGTGCAGTGTTAATTAAAAATGCTCGTAACTTTATTAATTAAACCTTATTAAGCATCATATATCCACTAGACATTAAAGCATTAATAAAATAGTCATTCATAATGCATACGATACAATAAATGTCTTACGTTTTTTAATGTGTCTGGTACATTTTTTAAGACATTTTTATTTAAATGTACCTAACTATTTTTAACAATAATTATTATTTTAAATAGTATAATAGCATTTATGAATTAATTTATAAAAAAACCTTTAGCAATGATTTAAATAGCTCTGTTGAAAAATATTGTATTCTTTTTTTATATGTATAAAGACTAATGAGTTTAAGAAAATAGACGATTGTCGTAATCGGTTTTATTTATAGTTCAAAAAACAGAATATAGATGCTAATTGAACGATGTACATTATTCATAATCCTACACTAAACCAATTCTAAAAAGACTAAAATACAGCGTATAAATATGCCGTAATTTATAACCCTAATTCAAAAATTGAATAATAGCACCTTAACGTTAATATTTTAAAGTGATAACACTGATAAAAATATAATATAATAGAAAAGGGATAATTTTCTACAGGGCGCATTTGATTTTTAATTTCGTGGCCTAAAACACAAAAATTTACAAAATCTTGGGAAAATTAGTCATATTCAACATCGTATTATAAAGTTTAAAAGAATTTTAAAAATCCAAGCTCAATGTCCCCTGTAAAAAATGTTTTTCTTTAAAAAAAAAATTATCGAAATCGGATCATGGAGGCGTGAGAGTTTTTCCTGTGAACAATGTTTTTGAGCAAAAAAACAGGTCACGATAGGTGACCTTATACTGAATTCGTTCCAATATTTCATATTCACATCTGTTAATTATCTTTTAATTCTCTAGGAAAACCAATGTTAAATAAACATATTAGTTTTTATAAAAAAAAGTATAAGTAAAACAAAAATTAATACAATGATTGCATTATAAGCGCTTAATTTTTTTTCTTATTGTAAAAAAAAATACTGTTCATATTTCATATTGAAATAATAAAGACTCTAGTTTACCTATGGTATCCTAATATCCTATCGAGTACATAGTAATGGTTTATAGGTACTCATATTTTAAAAATTATGTGTAAACTGAAAATATGTATTATTTAATTTGATTGCATTTTTCCTGATCTTAATTTTATTAATTTTAATAATCTAGATAGATTAATAATTTTCTCGTATATTGGACTGATTGGAGATTTGAAATTAAGCCCACCCCCCAAAAAAAAAAAAATATGTGCCTGGTCTTACACCGGTAATACCAAGAACATTTTCGTTCACCGGTTTCAATAATGTGCTGTTAATTTTGATATTGATGTGGATTGACATATTATCAAACTTTTTGGTAAGAAAATTATCCGTGTTCTCGCATTGGTTTTTTACAATTATCTTAAAAAATTAAAATATAGTAACTAGATGCGTGACCACGGGGCGAAAACGGCAACACTATCGACAATGTTATTAGTTAGTAAGAGGACGTCTAATCGTGTTCAACGTCGAGTTGTATCTTTATAATATGAATATTATAATACTATAATAGTCAATAGATTATATGAAAAAAAAATGTTGCGTGTAATATAATAATTCGACATAATAGAACAGCGGACGCGGGAATTATCGATATCGTTGTGGACTACTCGGTGGCTGCATCGTTGACAACTGGATTTTAAAAATATTTTCATAAACTTGTTACACCGCCGGCGTACGCCACTACACCACCATGCCAAGACAATCTAATACTATAAAATGATATAATAAAACGAAATTATTTGTCCGTATTATACATGAATATAATGTAAATAATGTAATAATATGTATAATAAAATAGAAATTAGAAAAGACAATATAGTAATATAAAGAACTATCACCTAAAAACCCAAACAATTCTGAACTCAATCTCAACCTTCAATTAATAATATCCAATCTTATGCAAATATGTATCCACATGCTTATGACCATAGGCGCAAATTGACTAAATTAATTGGGGGGACTCAAGCGCCCCTCTCCATAGCCATATTGCTTAGTACCAGTGTTCGGATTAGATAAGTAGTTTTTATCTAGATAAAGATAATGCAACTCTAATGTATGAATATAAAAGATAACTTAACTCATATTTATCTTATAAATACTTTTTTATCTAGATAAAAAAAAGATACAATTTTTTTTTAATGGGTTTTAAATTTAGGTATATTTTAGTTGAGCACTAGGAACATAATAATAATAATGATATAAATAAAAATAATTACATTATTTATAAGCCATAAACTTGGTTTGAGAATCTGTATAAATATTTAAAATGTGTTTGTACAATTTCGCGATTTTATCAATAAAAAATGTATCTAGATGAATTTATTTAGATTAGTAAAGAAATTATCCATATAATTATTATATATGTTTATAGTAAAAAATGATTACTTTGTTTATTACATTATAGTTTACTGAAGTTCTTGACTTATCACCTAAAGCTAAACTAACACCAAACAACCAGTTGACTCAAGGATGATTGCAAATTGCATAACCTAACTTAATCTAACCATTTTACATAAGTATAGTTAATAATGCAAAAAGTAATAGTAGAATATTTTGAAAAATACACAAATGTCCTAGTTAAATAGTTTTAACAAAACAACCATAAACAACTATTAATTAGGTAGGTTCTTATTTCATGTGGTTTTTTTCCGTTTACAATTTATTTATTATTTGTACAATATGATTTTATGTTTTAAATCAAAACAGATATGTTGTTTATAATAGTACTATAGACTTTAATGAACTAAAACATATATATAAATTATACAATATAAAAACAATAAAAAAAAATATATATAGATGTTAGTTGTTACATTAAGGAACAAGTATTTTGTGTGTTACATTATTATAAGTGTAAATATAAATATGTTTAGTACAAGTATACTATTTAAATAATTTTTAAGCTTGTTTATTTAATTTTTAGTCAATTTATATAGGTAGTACCAAAACCTTTTAATAAAACTGTAAAATTAAAAGAAAAGTTATAGATATTAGTAAAAACTTTGAGGCCCATTTACCTAATATACATTATATACATTATATAAAATATAAACACATACAAATAAGACTATAGAAGAAATATAGACGTTTATAAAACCATACAAAAATCTCAATGTTAACAGTAGCGTATCCAGGACTTAATTTTTTTTTTTTTTTTGGTGGGGGGAATACCCCCTTTTCCCCCTTGAGGTTTATCCCAATTAAAATTTGCTGGCCCTTGGCTTAGACTCACAACTAGCGTCCGTGGCTCAGCACCACATTGCCTGGGGGCATCAGCCAATGGATTGGGAACCGTTGCAATAGATCAATAATATTATCATATGCCAATCATTTATCATAAAATCAATGACACTGTGCAGGTATTGATGTTGGTATTGTACAATTTAACAAAATCCAAATTAGAAGCCTATTCGTCACTACCACCAACGACATACAATAAACTCTCAAATGCTCCATTATTCAAAATTTAACAGAGTTTAATCTCTGCTTTGATAAACCATCATAACCTCTTACATAAACAATTTAATTAAAACAAACTTGTGGAAAAAATCCCCTGGCCTCGGATTTGTTAAAAATTAAATATTATTTAAGAGGAAGTCAGCGCACTATTTGTTTTTTCTTTCTGGCCCACGTTTAACATAGACAAAACACATTAACGCAGAATCATTTTTTCTATGTTTTTAAGTAATCTTAGAGTAAAATCAACCATTACAAAAAAGATAGAAAATAATATTTTTGAGGGTATGACATATCAATCAATCAATCAATATTTTGTTATTTGACTTTGTATTCGACTGTCAAAATAAACAAAACATTTTTGTACATTTAAATTATGTTTAAATAGTTTTGAGACAATATTTAGACAAATTTATAGAGACAAAAATAAAATATTAGACAATATTCATTCCCTCAAAAATATTATTCTCAATCTTTTTTGTAATGGGTGATTTTACTCTAAGATTAATTAAAAACATAGAAAAAATGATTCTGCGTAAATGCTATTGTCTATGTTGCGTGTGGGCCAGAGAGAAAATAAATAGTGAGCTGACATCCTCTTAATGAAAATTAACAAAATAAGCTATACTTATATTGAAAATAAACACAAATTTAATTTACTTCCTCATATTTTTTATCATCATTTTTAAGCATATTTTAACAGTATTAAGAAGTAATAACATTAATAACATTATAGCTATAATCTTAAGCAAAAAAAAATTAAATCGAGTTTATTAAATGTGTGTTGGTAATTGAATTGAGTATATAAACAAATATTAATATTAGTATAATATTTATTTGTTAATTTAAAATTTTAATTTATCAAAATATTTTATTTTGTTGATTTATTCCGTGATTCATATTCTTCCATGAGGGGGATTATTTTTATTCCGATAACCATTGTAGGAAATATATTACAAGTTAAAAATAATTTAAAATAGAATATTAGTTAACAGCATAAAAAAACCTAATAATTAACAGATGCAAACCATTTGTTGATATATTAATTACATGAAAAGATTTAGGAGTTGAAACTAAGTTTGGTGGTATTGATGGTATTGAAAGTTTAAATAGTGCAGAGGTTTTTGATCGCAGTACTGAAGAATGGCGTATGGATACCAGACGCTATTCTTCAGTACTTACTAGCTGCGGTCAAAAACCCCTACACTATTTAACCATTTAATACCATCTACTTAGTTTCAGTATATAAATAATTATTTACTATACAAACTCCTAAATTTTTTCAATTAACTAACATGTCAATTTATGGTTTCCAATAAGGTGATATTGTAGATGAATCTAACACATCGACAGAAGACTTAAGAGGTGCTATAAAAACACCATACTGTTATCATTTAATACAGCTAGACCAGCTCTAAGCTTAATTTCTGAACTACTATCTGTGAATTTTTAGACCATACTATGGCAAGCATGGGCAAGAGGTATATTCCAGTTCAGCCAATTCACCGGAACTCCAGTCAGCTACTAGTTTCACTTCCAATGGTACTTTGTAGTTCATTGTTCACTGATACTGTTATAGATTTTACCTTACAGCTTGGCTTTTCATGTACTTCTAATTGCCTACAAAATTACGAAATAACATTTATTAATGAGTAGGTAAGTAAACATTAGAAAGTTCACAAAATATTTATTTTTATTTATTTAAAATGAAATATTTATAACCTATGTAAAATGTTCAGAACCTTACGAGTTGGATATTTTATTCAAAACCTACCAGCAACAGCCACCATAGTCTAAGACCCTGTCTTCATGTTACAATATTTATGGATAGCCATGTCGTACCCAATTATCTTGGTGATATTTGATGGCCCTTCTCTCTAAGGCAAAAAGCCTTCAAATGGAAGTTATTGTGCATCAGTAGTGGTTTAAAGAAAACAGCTTCACATACTGCTGTACAATCTTCATAGGCGTCATCAATATTGTACGACTGTTGCATGTCAATACAGTAGCATATAAATGCACCTACAAACAAAAATACTCAATGATAGAAAGAAACAAAAAACATTTTGGATGATTTTGTTACTAATTATCTGGATTTGTTAGCTTGTTATATAAAAAATAATGAAATATGTGCATACGTATGAATAAATATGCACTAAAAATAGCGTGAATAAGGGGTAATATATATATAATATGCACTTATTTTTGTATGAAATATGTTTTTTTAAAAGGGAATAAACTAAGAAAAAATTTTTTTTTTGAAACTTTAAAACTTTACTTAAAGCGCCATCATCGGAAACTAACTAATTTACAATATCACAATTCAAAATATTTGAAATAACTAAGTACAGCATTAATTTAAATATGCAAAATTGTATCAATTTAGCAAAATATGGAACATACATTTTTGTATTTCAATTCTATATATCATGAAACAAATTTGTATTAAATCAGATTTTGAATATGAGGCTTCTTAAAAAATATGCAAATGCATGTAGTTCTGAGCCCTGTAATTATGTATAAGCTAGTAAATTCCGCATATTGTTTGATATTATAATTGTATACACTAAAATGGATAATAATTGTTTGGTTAAAAATTTCACTAAATCTAACATACAGTGTCAGTAATGGACGGCGAGGAAATAATTGCCACTTTTATCATTTTCCTCATTACTGAAGTCCATGAGCTGCCACAAAGCAGTATTCAATATTCAGGCAAACATCATTCCATTCATCCTTAAATATGATTATATCTGCTGAATCGTCACTTGTTGCTGGAATGCAATTCAATATTCTCGTTTTTGAGGAGACATGTAGCTTATTGATTGTCGGAAAAATTACATTTTTAAAAAATGACCATCTGTAACAAAATATAAATTACATTTTCATAATAATTAAATTCTACCACATTAGATCTTTAGTACAACCAAATACTACCTAGCCATAAGTTTTGGTTCCATATGTTTAACGATTACATTAACTGGGTGATTATCTATGGGCTCAATATACACAACTAGCAATAGTAGGTATAGTAAGAGAGTCTACATAGAATATTCACAAGGAATATTCAGATATCCTAATCATACACTGCTACATATATCCAATGAATGCGAAAATATCCAGGAATAGAGGTATTTAAATATGATATACTAAATACTTACAGAATACTATAATATAAATATATGAATATGATGTAGGTACCTAATAACTACATACCTACAGAATACTGAATAATACCATATAATTCAAGTATATTATAAACTAGCCAATACCGTGCACTTAGTTTACCGTAAAAAATAGCAACTCTTCAAAAAATTATGATTGTTCAACTCTTTTTGGGTGTAACTCGCTGCATTAAGTGTAACTCAGCCACCCGAGTAGGCAATCCGACTACATCGGATCATAGAAAAAGGGCAACTAATTTACCTTGGTAGACAATGTTCAAAAATTTGATTTGATGCAAGGTTGTACCTGATCTACCCGTATAATGGCAACCAATAATTAATAAATACTAATTTCTACCCTAATTCAAATCTACACGCCGATAAAACACACACAAAAGAAAAAAGGACAGAGTACAGGTAGCTTGAAACCAACCAGCAGCTGTGCCGTATGTAGGTATACGATTTACATGTTTATTTTAATGATTTATTAACTTTATCAGACTAAATTTATGCCTATGCACACACAAAGAATGTAGGTTTCTATCGGTGAAAGAGTTTTTGAAATCTGTCCAGTAGTTTTTGAATTTATTCGTTACAAATAAACAAGTCTTTCCTCTTTATAATATTATTATAGATATTTTATATATGTATATTATATATGTATATATATGTCATTCTGAACTACTAATATAGTACTATATATACTAATAAAAGAATATTTAAAGAAAACATTTAGATTTAAGACAATTATTAAGAAGACCCGACAAGTATGGCTCGTAAGTAGAAATCAAAATGTAATACTAAAAAAAAAATTAAAATTATGTTTAAAATCTTATAAAAAATCAGAAAAATATTAAATTAATATTTTGGGATAATTTAAAAATCGTGAGCTAGGAGAGAAAACAAATAGTGCGCTGACATCCTCTTAAGTCAATCTATTAAAACTATTTTGTTGTGTTATGCATCGGCATCTCTATATACATAGATGTGGTCAACAAAAACATCAATCACCGTAAAAAAAACCTCTTAAATGAATGCTGATTCCTAAACTTTAGAATACAATATATATTATCGTAGATTGTTGTCCATACCCTATAAGCATTGACATTAAGATGTCTAGCGCCCACAAAATCTAAATCCAAAAAATTTGAATCATCTATGTAACGCGATAAATATTTTACTATTTTTACTAGCGAAATATTTATGATATTAATATTAACTCAAAATTCTGCGATAAACTGATTTTAAAACTATTGCATGTATGGCCATACCAGTAAACACGCCTATGATGTAGAACACTTATTTGATACAAAGAGATTCCAGTATGGACAGTTAAATATTTTTAATTATTTAATCAAAACCAATTAAACATGTAAATATGCTAAATTAATATAAGATTCAAAATCAAAAACTAAAAAATATTGCTTAAAAAACTACAAGAAACAGTGTTAAACTACATATTATGTTCACCCCGGTCGCCAAGATTTTTAAGAATTTGGAGTGGAGTGGATCGATACGTATCAGTTAATTTTTGAGATCTAAAAAAGTTACAAGTGAAGTTTACCAGTACTACGTATCGACCCGTTTCGGACTCAATACAAATCGGTATGTTTCCTTATTGATAGGTATCAAATTTTTCTTCTTGAAAATTTAGCTTAATTTAAACCTGTAGTAAACAGAATAAACATATTATACTAACGTCGTCGGTGTACTCGGTTCAACAGTCAACTTCTTCTTGAGTAGCCAAATTATGATATTCAACGTCGTGTTTGAGTGTTAACAATCTTGATTTGTTTTTGATAAATTTATGAAATATTTGTATCCGCAACTTTATTTCCTGGACCGGTAAATTCATTATCGAACTATAAGCTCGTTTTCGCGGAGGTAAGTACCTAAATACAACTTCATAATTCGTAATATATTAGGTAGTATCAGTAACTAAACAGAAAGCAAACCGTTTACGTTCGTTCCCTACGCGAAAACCCGTATTATGACAGATCCACACAGGATGAGAAAACAAACATTAACTTAACTTTTCCCAACTTAGACGGGACAATCTAATTTTTTTAAAAAACAAGTACGTGGCAGTGTGAAGCATCATGACAAAATAAATGGGTGTGACACTGTGACAGCAACTTTGAGATACGCATAAAATGGCTGCCGTCCTGCTCCCTATCAGTACGTTCGTTATCATTTACAATTCACGACTGTCTTTAGTAGTTATATTATAGTCTTTACTATATTATATAGTATATATACTCTTATAAGTTATAATATACATATTCATGTCAAAAAATTGGTATATTATTCTATTAAATAATAAAAAACATTTTATAGACTAACAAACATGGGTATGAAGTATGAACACCATAATATTATAAGACTGGATAGGACACGCCTATACTGGCTTCGTAAGAAGTTGCGATCTTTTTTGGGGAAGAGTGAAAGTTCAATATCTACGAGAGAGATGGACTACAAGAGGACTACATATAGAATATCTGAATATATATTATTTAAAACCCAATACTATGATTATCGACAGGAAAAGGCTTAGCAGTATTACAAGTAGATAACAAAAGTTAGGTCTCGCAAAATTCAACGATTAAAATTTTGTTATATTAAACACATACCGTCATAGGTAACGACAACACAAAAGATCAAATGGCAAGATTATCATACAATACTGCTTATTGGTAAAAAGAGGTCATGCATAATTTAGATACCTGTATAATATATTAATCATAGACATTTAAAACAACTAGATAGCCGATTATAATTTTTTATTGAAGCCCCGTCCGCTCTGCTTAAACGGCAATGTTTACACTTTTATATGATATCAATGATAAATATATATATATACAAGGCCGGACTGGAAGGGTTTCGGCCCACTATTTTCTGTAAGCAATCGGCCCATTTTCCTACATTTATCGGTCCAACTTAAACTAACAAAATTTTATATTTTTCTCAATAGTATAGTAGTCTACAAGAATTAAGATTTAGGAACTTTTAGATTCTGAGTGGAACGATTAATGTATTGATTTTACAATGATGTGTGTTTTTTTATTTTTGTATCTCCTTTTAGGAGAAAGTAAGTAAAAATGCTTAGATTTTCTTCAACAGTATCTTTTCTGATAGGAAAGTGAATCTAGTCGGTACTTAGGGAGGTCAAGAGTAAAAATTGCCCAGTCATTTTCAAAAGCGCCGTGAAAAACAAAAGAAAAATTAAGGATAAACGGGAATTTTTACGCAAAATTTGTTTTTGAAAAAAATCGATTTTGGTTTTTGGTGTAACTAAAACAAATGAACATATAAATACATGAAATTTTCACTTGTTTATATTTGCATTTTCTATACACCATAAAATTTTCAAAATATTTAGATTTGTTTTGAACTGTTTAGAAACATTTTCAGTTTCCAATTGTATTAGTCTTTTTTTCTATGAATGTAAATAAAACTTTATTTGTTGAATAAAAAAACTTGAAAATTTTATACAAGACTCCTACTAAATTGTTACAATGACATTTGAAAAATATTAAAAATCCTTAGTCACAGTTTTTATTTATAAGCATTTAAAGTTCAAATATTGAAAAAATACCGAAAAATCACGAAAATTAGCAAATTATTTTGAGTTGAGTATTCATAAAAATTTTTCTTTTTAAATCTAAGATTTGTAAAAGTAATACAAGATTATCCATAAGTTTGTCTACCTTTAACAAAAAAAAATGTCTACAAGAAAGTCAAATTAAATTTTTATGAGCATTTGAAATTCATATTTTTACAACATTTGATATTCATTCGATTTCCCATGTACAGATTTTCTTATTTTGTTGTAATTAAAAATGCATGACTGTAGATATTTCACTGAATGTTTATATTAGCATTTTCTATACACGATAAAATTTTGAAAATAATTTTACTTTTTTTGAGCGTTTTACGGACATTGTCAGTTTTCAATTTTCTTTAGTTTTTTTTTCTATAAATATCAATAAAAATTTTTTTGTTGTGTAAAAAAGCGTAATATAAGGCTCCTGATATATCGTTCTAATAGCAGTTGAAAAATATTAAAAAAAAATATATAGGCACAATTTTTTTTTATAAGCATTTAATGTTCAAATGTTGACAACATTTATCAAATTTATAATTTATTAATTATTTTTATAATGTTTATATTAGCATTTTCTATACACGATAAAATTTTGAAAATAATTTGACTCTTTTTGAGCTGTTTACGGACATTGTCAGTTTTCAATTTTTTTAGTTTTTTTTCTATAAATATCAATAAAATTAAATTTGTTAGGTAAAAAGTCCTGAAAATTTAATGCAAGGCTCCTGATATATTGTTACAATAGCAGTCGAAAAATATTAAAAATACATAGGCACGATTTTTGTATAAGCATTTAAAGTTCAAATTTTGACAAAATATAAATAATTTTAATTTTAATAATTATTTTGTAGTTAAAATGTATAAAATGTTCAACTTTTATAGCTAAGGTTTAAAAATTTATACGACAAACACATTGTAATTGTTGTGGCAGAGCGGCGGCTGCGGGCCGATAGGCGATAAGAAACATTAAAATAAATTAAAACATGAAATGTTTGTAGTTCTTGTTCCTGTGAGTCTTATTAAAAAAACAGAATAATGATATCTCCTTTATGTCAGGAGAAATCGCAATGGGTAAATCCTCGCGGGACACCCTGTAGAGTACCTACCTATTATGATTCATTTACTAATTATTATAGAATAATTATATATTCTCACCTAGTTAATTGAAACCTGAAATTTAGTATAATTTAGTGTTACGTCTATATTCCAACTTATAATAGATAGTAACATTATTTTTATACATTGAAAGCGCAAGTGCCCGCAAACAAAGTTTATATTTGTTGGTACTTGAGAATTTCCTTTACAATATTTTTGTATTGGGAATAGTGTAATGTTGAGTAATTTTTATTCAGTCTTTTAATTAGTTTTAAATGAAAATAATATAACAAATTATAATAACTCTTCAGTTATTTTATCTTCAAAAATAAATATGTATATATATAAATATTTTACGTATTGGTTTATGTTACAAGACCTACCTATTGCCCAAATAATAAATCAAATATAAAAGAAAAAAGAATATTGTTAGACCAGAAAAATAAAATAAATATCTTTCTTACAAATTCAGAAAAATTACGAATGTAATAAAAATGTATCGCATTTCAACGGTCATAACTTTGATTAAAAACATTTTTATAGACCTCAGAACCTATGTTTCAATTCAGTAGGAATGTAGTAAAAATGTGTTAAAAAAAGCGGGTAAGTGGATGTTGGTTTACTGTACAGTAGATTACAAGTGGGTCTGTGTATAATGGAATGTATTAAATTTGAATTCAATGATATCATATTAAAAAAATAATAAAAATAACGATTCTGAGCGGGGACGGTTCATTGGTCTGGATATTTTATATTGTTATTATATTTTATTATAGCTTATATGTTGATTTAATATTATAAATTACAACAAAACAACTAAAATCGTTATTTTTATTTTTATTTTTATATTACATTGTGTAAAACATTTGTAATGCACTAATATAATTGAAATACAATTATTCATAAACCTTATAATTTTAGGCATTGGCCCTGGCAGAAAGGGAATTGAAGTTTGAATACAAACTGAAGCCTAAGTCAACCTATACAAATATTATATATTTTCTGTAAGACATCTACAAAATGTAAATTTATTTGGATTTATTTTTTAGTATCTTCAATTTGTTTTTGTGGTGTATCACTTTGGCAGATGACATAGTTTCAGATTCTGATTTGGATGCTTCTAGAAGATTTAAACTGATTTGGGGTTCTGGCATCACTGGAGTGTCCTTTGATTTCACTAAAATAATTAAGTTAATGAATAATTGTATATGGTTATATAGATATAATATTAACCTGTTTGTAACTTCTCCAATTCAATTATTTTCTTTTTAAGTCCTACAATTTTTTGTCTCATTTTAAACATTGTTATAGCATTATTTTCTTCTTGAATTTGTTGAAATAACATATTAAGTTTTGCTTGATAATGTTTTTTTAATTCCATGAATTTTTTTTCAATTGACAAATGAAATTCTTGAAAATTATTATTCAAAGACATAATATTTTGCTTAAGTCTATCACTCGTTGCCTAAAATTGTTTTAAATTTATATTTATTATAAAGAAACTAGCTACATTCCATACAAAAATAAAATATACATTTGTTGATACATATACTCACATCAAGTTTAGATATAATTTCATCATTTTCTCGTCCAGATTCTTTTAAATCTACAACTTTGATAAAATAATGTACCAACAATTTCTTTAGTTCGTCAATATTTAAAGTTGACAGACACTTCCAAAAAATTTTTATTTCATTTGAATTCTGTAAACAAATAATATCCATATTATATAATTTTTTTTTTTAAATACCAAGGCACTATATTATAATGCATTATAATGTTAAGTATTACCGTTTGAATAAAATTTAATAAATTTGGATCTTTACTGCACATATTATTTTTTAATTCAATTAAATAATCTATGGAATCAATTGCTTCATCGTTTTCTAAATATTTTCGAACATCTTCTTTGAATAAATTATTTTCCTTGATAACAAAAGTATAATTAGGATTATAATAATTATTTAAGTTTATAAATTGGTCCATGTCTTAAATTAAGGTATGTTTAAACCCAATCATTAATAATACTTGAATATTAGTTACTTCAAAATTATTTTTTTATTTAGTTAAATGATACTACACACATTTTACATGTTTATCAAATAAATAAACTTAAAATTTTATTGAATAAAAACCTTTTGATATTTGGGATTGAACATTCCTCTAGGACGTGAACTTAAAATTTCATTCCTCGTATTTTGCAAATCCAAAAATTCTTTTTTTAAATTATCATTTTCAATTAAATTTGATGATGATGTACGGACTCTAATTTTTTCAATGCTCGTTAAAACCTGAAATCACATAAAATTTACAGCAATTTTGTTAATTGATTAAATAAATATAGAATACAAATTGTTTTACTAACCCCCAATTTTGATAAATTAATTTTCAATTGATTAATTCGCTTTTCATTTTGTATTAATAATAATGAAATTTCTTGTTTATTTTTTATATGGTTATTTAATTGGTCATAAAATATTTGTAAGCGATCGTTAGAAGTTTGTAATGCAATTTGATATTGTAGTAATCTAAAACAAAACATTCATTAGTAGGTATTCATTTAGACAAATTGACAATTTATATGTAAATACTTTTCTTTACTATCACTGGCAATTTTTATAATATCATTCATCTTTTTAATTTTATCTTCATATTGTAATATCCTATTATTTGTTCGCTCCCCGTAATCCATATATTTACTAGATCCATTAGCATAATTGGTTTTTGATTTGTTTAACTGACTTACAATTTTAATATATTTTTTGTTTGTTCTATTGTACTCTTTTTCAACTTTTTGCTTTGCTTTCCATCTGACTTCTGCATATTTGGCAGTTTCACTGATGTAATTTTTCTAAAATAATTTAATTTTTAGCAATATATACAATTTTGTTTTATAAAAATTAATAGTGAATAATATGATAAATATTATGACATAATTACCTTAATTGATATAATATCTTCTAATTGTTTAATATTATTTTTTAATCCATCCTCATTAATAGTTATTATGCTCAATTCTTTTCTTTTTACATTTACTAATTTTGTTAAAGTTTTTAATTCTTCTCGCATTTTTGTAACATTGTCTAAACTATTGTTACTATTATTAAAATGTTGTGAAATATGTTGACTTGCATTAAATTCAGAATCTAAAAATAATTTTAAATCAATTAAAATTGAACTAACAACAATTAATAACAATTGATCTTTTGACAACCAATAATATTTATATAAGTTTTTAAAAATGTTGTCATTGAGAGCATTCATGGGCGTAATCTCCGGTGGTGCAATACTATCATTTTGCACCCCCTAAATTTTCTATATTTATAATGTTTAACAAGTGCCAAATTTAAAAATATTTATAAAATAAATTTTAAAACAAATAGTTTTTGACAATTCCTACAAACACTGCATCATGTGAACAAAGATTTTCCTGCTTTAAAAGGCTTAAAATTAACCTATGACCAACTACGGGACAAGAAAGGCTGTCAGGGTATGTTACAAACTGAAAGAAATCCAGTAATAGATTCCGAAATTGTAATTGAGAAATTCAATGCAACAGCAACTATACATGGTAGACGTTTAAGTTTAATATAATATTTTTAATGTGTTAATTAATATGTATTAATATTTATTACAAGAATGTAATAAATCACAGTTTTGACTAATACTAGAATACAATTTACTTAGGTCCTAGTTCATATTAATGATAATGCTAAATGATGTATTCAATAATATGTAACATTCAGTGAAAATGTCATGTATTTACGATCATTTGTTTTAGAGTTACACCAAAAGCCAAAATCGATTTTGTCAAAAACTGATTTTGCGTAAAAATTCCTGTTTTTCCTTAATTTTTATTTTGTTTTTCCGGGCGCTTTTGAATACTATTGGGAATTTTAACTTTAACCTCTCAAAAGTACCAACTAGATTCACTTTCCCACCGAACAAGATACTGAAGTTGAAAATCGAAGCATCATTTCGACTACTAATCAGGTAAACACACAAAAATAAAAAATAAAATAAAAAAACACACATCATCAAAATTAGATATAGAAAATTGAAAATTATACACCAAAAGAAGGTTGTACAATATTTATACATGTGCAGGGACTGATTGGGCCGTGTACAAATAAATTAAAAGGGTTGTGCTCCAAGTAGGAATAACTAGTCTTGGACCATTTTTTATCTCATAGTGAGCATTTCAAATTAAGATAGCAAAAGCCAATACGAGTAATAAATATTATAAATGTAATAATTATTTCATGCACAAGAAAAATTTTTTTTTATTTATATATAATATATTTACTAATTATAAAATGATGTTTTATTTTTTAAATTGAATGCAATCAGATCAAAACAAGATAAATAAAGCTAGTGTTGAATGTGTTTCACACAAACTTACATTGTTTGATGATTAATGTTTGAAAATCAAATTATAAATTATAATTTAAAGTAAACAAATTGTTGAATTTAATTTCACAGAGACCTAACACTTATGGTCATAGACACAGGTAAACATAAAACACTCCAAGTATATTCAGAAGCCTACACTCACTAAATCTTAAACACTATCCACGCTTTTGGTTTTCATAGTATTATTGACAGGAGATTGTATTGCTTTTATTCCACAATAAATTATAAGGCCTCGAAGTTTAGAAAATGCCTAAGGCCTCACAAATTGTAACAGCGGCCCTGGGTATTCTATCCTATATATATATATAATTAATTTTACTAATAGTATTACAATAGATTTATTTAATTTTTGCTGAAAACATTGCATTTATTATAGGTATTATTAATACTTAATTATTGTTATTATCGAACTGTGGAACAGTGTGAATATGGTCATGGTGAAATGTATAATATGTGTACAAGTTTTGAGTCCCCACGTATAATATATTTAAGCTACAACAAAATAACTAAAAACATTACGCTTTGTTTAAATAATACCTATATAATTTCTTCTAAGCTTTGATTGAAGTTGAAATGTGTAAAAAACAAAATGACGATTGAATCTGTTTGAAAACATGACACTATTTGGCCTCATCAGCGGACAACCACACTGAACCCAGTATATTATGATTAATTTGAAATGTGTGATCAATTCGACAACATCTGGGCATTCATTTAAATAGACCGGTAGATAAAAATATAGTTCTAATGATTATTCATATTGCTCAAAAACGTTGTCTGGATATTATATATTTCAAACAATACTTTAATTTATCTATGGGTATACCTTAAATAGCTAGACAGTATGTTTTAATTGGAGTAATTCATTTTCATAAGCTTTTATAAATACTTGTTAAAATACGTACAAATGTCAATTAAGCATAAAATAAAAAGAAACCTAATGTATATTTGACTTCATACTATATTACAGTACAGAAAAAAACTTATAAATATTATGATTAATATTCTTGAAATTTAGCTTTATATGTACCTAATACATAAAGATAGATTTTTTCAAATTGCAATACAGAGATAATGAATAATTGTTAAATTCAATGATTATGAATTATGACCAATACGTACTGTCAACATAGTGATTGAGTTCATCTGGTGTATGAGTAATACTTGTTCTGACGAGATAGTCGAATCGATAGTTGATGTATTTGTTGTATGTTTCAAATACACTAATTAACTTCTGATCAAATTTTATTTCATTTATAATATTTTCAATGTTTATACCCATTTTTATTTTTTGACAGTCAGACAAAAACAGTTAACAAAAAGTTGAAGTTACAATTAATTACTCTATGTTTGATCTAATACGTAATGTAACAACCATTGTTTAAAACCTTTAAGAAACAACAGCAGTAAAATATAAATACATAAGTGAAAATAGTATTACAGTATCACAAACATTGAATAAAAAGATTAGTTTATGTGAGTAATAACTAATAAATATTAATAAAAAGTTATCACTTATCACACGGAAAGACAATAGAATCGAGTCGGTCGCGGTGTAATCACGAATCATCATCGGTTGGGCACGTACGTTATCATTTTAGTTACAGGTATGCGCAACGTTCCGTAACGTTTGTTACGTTTGTAAACCAATGACAATATTGTACGATTGTTTATCTTCGAATAAACGATTGAAAATTACATTAGGATAATATTTTAAATAATTATATTCATAATAATTAATATTAATAAATAAAATAATAATCAGCTCCGTAAAAGTGCTTGGATTTTCTTCAACAGTAACTTTTCTGATAGGAAAGTGAATCTAGTTGGTACTTTGGGGGGGGGGGGTCAGAAGTAAAAATCTCAAATTTAACAAATGACGGTAGATACATGAAATTTTGACTGAATGTTTATATTAGCATTATCTATACACCATAACATTTTCCAAATAATTTGACTCTTTTTGAGCTGTTTACGGACATTGTCAGTTTTCAATTATTTTAGTTTTTTTTCTATAAATAATTTTATTTGTTTGGTAAAAAAGCGTCAACATTTTATATAAGCCTCCTGATATATCGTTCGAAATAGCACTTGAAAAATATTAAACATACATAGGCACAATTTTTTTATAAGCATTTAAAGTTCGAATTTTGACATAATTTATCAAATTTATAATTTAATAATTATTTTTTAGTTAAAAGTTTATAAAATATTCAACTTTTGTAGCTAAGGATTGAAAATTGAAAATAAGGCTCCACGTAAATAGGTTATATATAAATTGCTTTATTTACAATAATTTCATCAAATATACTTGGTAATATCATAGGCTGACTGACCGTTTTCGCTCAGAATCGTTTTTCTTATACAGTAAAACCTGTGTAATATGGAACCTGAATAACGTGGAAACCTGACTTTTATGGAAAAATGTTACGGTCCTGGCGAACCTAATGTATTTTTAAATACATCGTACCCTGAGTAAGATGGAACCTGATTAACGTGGAAATGGAAACGATATTTTGTCATGTACCTGTATATCATGGAAATATGTACAACGTACATATACTATTTTAAAATTATCAGTCAATGAATAGAAAACTTGGAAAATCTTGCACTTCAATAGACGTTGATAAATCCAGTCCCGAAGACAAAACTAATAATGTACCATTGCACGGCAATGATATAAAAACGTATAAAAACGCCCTCCATGAAATAAAACGATTAGAAATGTTCGCATTGGATTAAAATAATGAAAATGAACTTCTTGAATCAATTCTCAACTTGAAAAATTTAGTAGAAAAGAAAACGGCAAGTCAAATAACAAAACAAAAAACATTGGATGAATTTCGGAGTATATAATTGTGTAGAATAAAACGTAGGTAAAATGTAATAATTAATATGTAAAATATATGAAATTAATAATAAATAATAAATTACATTTAATAAAAATCTATTAGGAAATTTTTTTTTTACAACCTGTATTAAACGGAAACCTGTCTAAAATGGAAAAAATATCCGGTCCCAACCGTCTCCATATTACACAGGTTTTACTGTACAATGATATTATATCATTGAATTCAAATTTAACACCATCCATTACAGTGACCCACTTGTAACCTACTGCACAGCAGAGTGACATCCACTTACCCACCTTTTTATTTTTTTGTTAACTTTTAAGTCAATTTAATTGAATGAACTTAACTTATTTTAGATTCTGAGCGAAGCGATGAATGTAATGATTTTACAATGATGGGTGTTTTTTTTTTTTTATTATTTTCTTTTTTTTTGTGTCTGTCATCACCTTTTAGGACAGTAAAAGTTCTTGGATTTTCTTCAACAATAACTTTTCTGAAAAGAAAGTGAATCTAGTTGGTACGTTGGGGGGGTCAAAAGTAAAAATTTTCCAGTAGTTTTCAAAAGCGACGTGAAAAACAAAAGAAAAATTAAGGAAAAACGGGAATTTTTACACAAAATCTGTTTTCGAGAAAATCGATTTTGGTTTTTGGTGTAACTCTAAAACAAATGACCGTAGGGACATGAAATTTTGACTGAATGTTTATAATTGCATTTCCTATACACCATAACATTTTCCAAATATTTTGACTTATTTTGAGCTGTTTACGAACATTGTCAATTTCCATTTTTTCTAGTTTTTTTTTCTATAAATATCAATAAAATTTTACTTGTTGAGTAAAAAAGCTTGAAATGTATTAGAAGGCTCCTAGGTTATTGTTTCAAAAGCAGATGAAAAAAATTAAAAATCCTTAGTCACAGTTTTTATTTATAAGCATTTAAAGTTCAAATTTTGACAAAATACGGAAAAATCACGAAAATTAGCAAATTATTTTGAGTTGAGAATTCATAAAAATTTTCCTTTTTAAATCTAAGATTTGAAAATATAATATAAGATTACTCATAAGTTTGTCTACCTTATCAAAAAAAAAATGTCTACAAGAAACTTAAATTAAATTTTTATGAGCGTCTGAAATTTATATTTTTACAACATTTGATATTCACTCGATTTCTCATGAAACAATTTTCTTATTTTATTGTAATTAAAAAACGAATGCCTGTCGATACTTGAAAATTTCACTGAATGTTTATATTAGCATTTTCTATACACCATAAAATGTTGAAAATATTTTGACTCTTATTGAGCTGTTTACGTACATTTTTTCTATAAATATCACTAAAAATTTTTTTTGTTGTGTAAAAAAGCGTAATATAAGGCTCCTGATATATCGTTCTAATAGCAGTTGAAAAATATTAAAAATACATAGGCTCAATTTATTTTTACAAGCATTTAAAGTTCAAATGTTGACAACATTTATCAAATTTATAATTTATTAATTATTTTGTAGTTAAAAATGTATAAAATGCTTAACTTTTATGGCTAAGGATTGAAAATTTAAAACAAGGCTCCACGTAAATAGGTTATATATAAATTACTTTATTCACAATAATATCATCAAATATACTTGGTAATATCATAGGCTGACTGACCGTTTTCGCTCAGAATCGTTTTTCTTATACAATGATATTATATCATTGAATTCAAATTTAACACCATCCTTGTGTCCCACTTGTAACCTACTGTACAGCAGAGCGAAATCCACTTATCCACCTTTTTTAATATGTTATGATTATTTAACAAAAATTAACATTTTTTTTTTGTAACTATATAATAATATTATCCATTGGGATGATTCCCGATAGGTCAATGTGCCCCTGCCTATATTTACTTTAGAATTCTCATTTATCGCATGTTATAATTTAAAAGAATAAAAAAATATCTTCTAAAAATAACTCAGACACCACCCCTCTTTCCCTACTTTTAGATAACTAAATTATAATTTGTAAAAGTAAACAGTTTTTTATGTATTATTTTCTAAATGTTATAATAGTTTTTTTAATACTCTTTCCTATATTCACTGTTAATTTTAATGTCTAACTTTAGAATACTATATTAGAATACTATTGCATAATTCTCGCATGCAATTAAATAAATGAATAAGTTACACAAGTGATGGGTACCTAGCAAGAAAAGAAAATTAAAAAACCAAAAATATAAAAACATACACAAAGTTTAAACAGAAAACGTTAAAATAATAAAACTGGTATAGACATAACACATAAAATGTAAATCATATGATGCCGGTAAAATTCATATTTTTATTTCATGTCAGATTTTATTAGTTATTACTCTAAAATGATATAAGTACAACATAGCCACATAAGTATTTACGTACTATAGAAACTGTAACTATATTTAATAAAATAGATAATTAGAATTAGAATTAGAATTATATTTTATATTTGTATGTATAATATATTAATATCTGTAGTTTATAAATTATAATTATAATATAGTTAATTTGTTGTTGGTTGATTCTGATTTTCTCAATAACCTTAATACCTAGAAAGATAAATATATGTTAAAATTAAATTACATTCTGTTGTAACAGCACCTACCTAGTAAATAGTAATATTTATTTGAATTACTTTGTATTTATAAGTTTTTGTTCAAATAATTTTTGATTTTACTATATCATCCTGTCTGCAAGTCCATATTAAACTACTATAGTTGCTATTCAAATGTATATACAGGAGTACATATTAATTTATTTTGTTAGTGTTTATTCATAGAACTACTTACTTTATACTTTACAGTAATTCATAATTGTAAAAAATAAAAAATAATATAGTTTAATATATAATAAACTGTAACTTTTGCCAATATAAACAACCTTGAGTATAATAATAATGGTTAAAAAAAAAGGCCTCAAACTTTAATTTTGCAAAAGTTTCTTAATTGGTTTAGTTACGGCTCTGGATAGGTATAACAAATATTTTTGACAGGTATTCGATCATAATGTTATACAAATACTATTATGTGGCGGGACAACAACAAATCAGTATTCAAATAATATTATAATAATATTATGAATGTCTATGGAAATAAAACTGTTTAAACAACATGACAAGGTAGATTGATCAATCAATCAATCCACCTTGCAACATACTATAAATATACAATTACTATTATTGATACAGAGGATTGTTATCAACTTATAATAAATATTATTTTGATAATGATATGTACACAAACTGTTGCTTATAATATAATTTACCCGTTTCTTATTCGAACGGTATAATTTGTAAACTACAATGTATGTTTTCAACATAACTACCTAGGACAATCATAATTTAAGTGTAGTGTAACTTATGTAAATTTTGTATAATTAGTAGGTATTTAGTAATGAGTCATGACTAATGGATAATGAATAATGAATGATAACAATTTATTTTCATTAGATATACAAATTTCTTCAGCCTCCATCTACCGATGGAGGCACACTATTTGTTTTCCTACTCTATCCCATACATAACATATCAAATGTATCTAATTTTGTGTTCTTAGCTTTAATATTAGAGTGAATTGATTGAAATATTATTAAACTTATAGGTAAGAATATTAACTAGGGTGCCTAATTATAGGATTTTTGATATTTTAATTTAAAAATAAACTATAGTTTATATAAGATATTACAATTTTAAAAAGCCCATAACTTGCTTTAAAATTAAAATATCAATAAAAGCCTATGGGGTATCCTAGATAATGTTCCTTAAAGTTTCATAATTTAGGTACCTATTAATGAATTATATATTATAATTAGGGCACGGATGTTGTAATAATAAATAATTACTAGTAAAATTGATTGCAGTATTGCACTAAAAAATACCAAAAATTGTACTTAAAAGAACAATGTTTCGTTAATGAGTAAATTCAACAAAATTGTAATAAAATGAAAAAAAGCTTGCAAGTGGATAACGCTCTGCTGTATCTACATTAGGTGTCTAGAGAAGTCACAATAATGGATGTGTTAAATTTGAATTCAATGATATAAAATCATTGTATACGAAAAATAATTCTGAGCGAAAACGGTCTGTCAGCTTATAATATTACTATGTATATTTTATGATATTATTCTGATTAAAATAATTAATTTTATTATTAGGCATTAGTACTACATTAGGTTAAATAAAATTTTGCCGAAAAAATTGCATTTTAAAATTTCATTGTGTGTACAAAATACGTAAATATATTTCAAAAGTTTCAAGTACCAAAGGCCAGGAATAATATTTTTAAATTACAACAAAATCGTTATTCTTCATTTAAATATATAATTAAGTCCAAATGTTTATAAAAAAAAACCTTGTTTATATATGATTATACAACAATTTGGTTACAATATGAACTACTTGTGGTGAATCTTGTTTTAAACTTTCAAACCTTAGCTACGAAAATTGAAAATTTTATAAGTTTTTTACTACAAAATAATTGCACATTTTTAATTTAACAAATATTGTCAAAATTTGAACTTAAAATGCTTATAAAAAAAATGGTGCTTATGTATTTTTAATATTTTTAAACTGCTATTGTAATGTGAAAGGAGCCTTGTCCTATAATTTGTCAAGCTGTTTAACCCAATAAAATTTTATTGACATTTATAGAAAAAAAACCTAAAAAAATTGAAAGTTAAAATGCCTTTAAAGAGTTTAAATTTTAAAACGAGTAAAAATATTTTGAAAATGTTATCAAGTATTTTTTTATAATTTTTTTTTCACAATAATTTGGTGTATATTTCAAATATCCACGGTTATTTGCTTTTGAATTACAACAAAATAAGATAGTTTTGTCAATCGATCGTTCCATAAAAAATCGAGTGAATATTCACAATTTCAATGTCGTAAAAATTTGATCTTCAAACGCTCATAAAAATTTAATTTGACTTTCTGGTTGATATTTATTTTTTTTGTTAAAGGTAGATAAACTTATGAGGAATCTTGAAATAAATGTTCAAATCTTAGATATTAAAAGTAAATAATTTTCAAATTTTCGTGATTTTGACGAATTTTGTCAAAATTCTAACTTAAAACGTACACAAAGAAAAAATTGTGAATTTACGTTGAACTTTTTTTTAATTAACAACTTATGAGGAATCTTTTATTAAATTTCCAAGTATTTTGACCGAGTGAAATTTTTTTATCGACAAATCTAAAATTTCATATGCTTATAAAATATAGTTCAACATGTGTCAACATATATTGAAAATCGTATGATGTTTTTAAAATGCAATATAAATATTCAGTGAACAGTTCATGCATCTATGGCCATTTTTTTTTTAAAGTTAAAACTAATATCGATTTTGTTGAAAACCGATTTTGCGTTTGGATCGTCCTCGCTCCGTATAATACAATACAAAAATAAAAAAAAATTACAATATAATAGATCAAGTATAATATTATGTATACAATGAAAATTGAAAATAAAATATGAACAATAAAAATTAAATAATGATAGTAATAAGAGAACACTTTCTGAAGCACCTGGTAGGTGATAATACTTAAAAATACAAAATACATTTTTACATACAAATTACATTTTTTTTTTTTTTTAAATATAATACTTAATTACTTACAAAATCAATCAGATGTGTGCTTGCACATCAACAACTTACATATCACTCAAGTGGCCGATGCGTATATTTTATCAGCACATACGTACAACAGTCATATCACTTGTATAATATTTTTATTTTACCGTGTGCATACACACAGGCATACAACACCACCGCCATATATTATTGTATAAGTTATAATATCGGAAAATTAAGAACTATTAACAATATCTCTCATTTCAGCAGATACTTTATGCGGTTTATTACCTAAATTTATAAATATACAATAATTAACGTAAATAATTTTGAATTTTTTATGGTTGATATACCAATAGAATAATATTATAATAGAACATATAAACAAAATATATAATTTTTTATTTTGATAACCCTTATTCAAGAAAAATAACAAAAAGAGATCAAACAAACTTTTTGACTAAGAAATAATCTAGGTTAAATTATTAATAATAATTATTAAAATTAATTTGTTCAATTATATTTATTTATAAATTTATTAGCTATCTATTTGATTATATATTATGTTGTCGTTGTCACACATGTCAACATTCACTAAATAACTATTGCGCATGTCAACAAATACTGGTAAATGTCCGCATTGTGAGATATTTGAAATAATTGATAACATTCACCAAAATTATTAGTGAATGTCGACATACACCGGTGACTGTCAACATTTACTGCCATGCGGTCATACACCTTAACATATATATGTTACGGTGAAAGACGAAAATTGGTAAATGTCGTCATTCCCTGGTCAATGACGTCATTAACCAAAATAATTCAATTATGTAGGTAAATGTTGTAAAAACACATATTTTAAACTCAAATGTACATCTAAAATTACAGCCATAATTAGTTAGTATTTTTATTAATTATTATTTATACATAGGTAGAATACGTTTTTTTAAGTTCCTACTATTTAAAATGCCGTTCGATACCGAACAATTTATATTAGCAATACAGGAAAATAACTGTATATGGGATAAACGTAAGTATCCTCTCATTTAATAATTATTTTAGTAATTAGTACTCATTAATTGGTAATTACACATAGATTAAAAAGTAAAAACATCATCTTTCTTTCTATACGTATTATTAAGATATTATATTATCTATTTATCTAATACCTATATGATATTATAATAGAGGCAAAAAGTCATCATGATATACAACAGCTACATGTTGGTTGGACCAATGTAGCCAAAAACTGTTCCGAAAATTTCGAAGACCTGGATGACGGCAAGAAGGCAGAAAAAAGTAAGATTTAATATTATTATATAAGAAAATTACTACATAATATGTATATTATAATCATATATTATATGATATTATATAGTTTGATATTATTATATTTTGTTCAATACTTGTTGGTTTAGATAAACTTAATATTTTAATCGTATACGTAATACGTGGATCCTTACTTACTAGGGACAAAGGTAGATAACAATAATTGCAATAATGATTGTTAATAAAAAAATAATAATAACGATTTTGTACTTTTATATATTATATTTTTAATTTTATAAAGGCAAGTATGTACCTCTACATATTTAATAATGACATGTACAATATACTCATATGTGGTATGAAATTATAAAATAAGGCCCAAAATAAATATAAGTATAAAATATGTAAATATGTTTTACAAAGAAAATAAGCAAAATAATAAAAACAATAGTGACTATTGGTTACTAAATTAGTAACACTATATGTCATGTACTCGTGAGTCATGTTATTACGTCTTATTGGTTTATTTACCAATAATTTTATTTTGCCAGCTAAGCGCGTGGTTTGGGTGGTTAACATAACTCACAAAATACTCCCTGACATCCTTCGCATTTGTCTGAGCGTTACCAACTCCTCTCCTTTCAGTTACGCTATCCATCCCACAATTCAAGCTATCCTCAAAATTAAACCAATCACGGCGTCTCACAAAATTGTGTAAAACACAACAGGCTTTGGTTATTTTGACCGCAAAATTTGGTTCAACCAACATACTCGTTTGAAAAATTCTCCATTTCTTTGATAAGATTCCAAACGAACACTCAATGTACTGACGGGCTCTTGACAAACGATAATTGAAAATTCGTCGTTCGTCATTTAGTGTTCTGCCAGGAAACGGTCGCAATAAATTTTTATTCAGAGCAAAGGCCTCGTCAGCCACGAGTATAAATGGTTGTGGTACACCTTGATCATCCCCAGGTAGACATCGTTCGGGAGGAAAGTTTACTTTGTCTGAATATAACTTCTTACCAAACGGTGACATCTTGAAAACATTACAGTCACTTTCTTTGCCGTAAGATCCAACATTAATGATGCGAAAACAATAATTTGAGTCGCAAATAGCCATAAGTATAAGTGAAAAAAAATTTTTGTAATTGTAATACAAAGACCCACTATTTTTGGGGCATTCGAATCGTATGTGTTTTCCATCAACCTGTAATTATTAATGAAAAAATAATTGTTATGTTATTTGCTGCAGTCAAACCTCAAATTATCAATTTGCTAACCTACATATTATTATTATTATTATTATTATTAATATCATTTAATTTATCAGGTGGGAACATGCAACAAAAAATTTAAAAACAATTAATATTTTTTGTTTTTTAGAACATTAAACAAGTAAAACAATAAATTTATGTTAGTTATTATACTCACCGCCCCGACTGTATTTGGAAATTGGGTCTTTTCAAAATATCCTGATGCAATATCCAGCCAATCATTAGTTGAGGGCTCTGACATCTCAATTGGCTGTAATATGTCCCATATAACCTCACATGTTTCCAGCACTATATTCGATATGGTCGACACTCCCATAAGAAACTCAAAATGTAATGCTGAGAAATGTGTTCTACAAGCCAAATATCTGAATATTATAATATTGTATGAAAATTATTGAAACAAAAATGTATATAATTTTAAATTTTGAGCGGAACGAAGAAAAATTTAAAATCCTTAGATTTTCTTCAACGGTATCTTTTCTCATAAAAAATTTAATTTAATTTAATGGTAGACATTTTTTTTTTTATAAAGGTAGAAAAACTTATGAGGAATCTTGCATTAAATTATAAAATCTTAGATTTTAAAAGAACAATTTTTATGAATTCTTAACTCAAAATAATTTGCTAATTTTCGTGTTTTTTCCGTATTTTGTCAAAATTCGAACATTAAATGCTTATAAAAAAAACTGTGACTAAGGATTTTTAATATTTTTTAAATTTTATTGAAACAATATAGTAGGAGCTTTGTATTAAATTTTCAAGCTTTTTTACCCAACAAATAAATTTTAACTGACATTTATAGAAATAAAAACTAAAAAAAAATCGAAAATTGGTAATGTCCGTAAACAGCTCAAAATATTTTAAAAATTTTATCGTGTATAGAAAATGCTCATATCTATGATTTGAAAATTTAATCCGATTTCATTCCTCATGAGTTTTTCTACGTTTATCAAATTAAATATTTATGAGCGTTAAAAGTTCAAGTTTTAACTAAATTTAATAAATTATTTTGTAATCACAAATTAAAAAATGTTCATCTTTTATAGCTAAAGATTGAAAATTGAAAAAAATGTCCCACCCAAGTAGATTATTCTGTAACCAAAAATTCTATAAAATATATAAACACAGTTTTTTTTAGTTATTTTATAGGGTTGGACGAAATTACATCTTAAATAATCAAGAATAACGTTTGAGTTATTTTTTTGTAATTCAAAAATATAATATGTGGGTACCTCGTACCTGGAACTTCTAAAGTTATAACAATAATATTAATTCAACTTACAGGCTCCTGTATTAATAATAACAATATATTTTGAATGAAAGACTCACAAAAAAAACACACATTATTGTAAGACATTGGTCAGAATAAAAAATGTTATAATTTTGCGATCGGTCAAAAAAATTGAAAATTGTATACATTGTTTCTTATTATTTGTATATTGTTGTATATTAAGGCTAAGGACTGTCACTATTGAATATTTTATGTTTTGGTTTATTAATTAGTAAAAGAACTAAAACTGAAATGTAAAAATATTCGAGATGCTTATAGAAAAAAATGTGTAACTAAATCTGGTCAGGCCACTACTAAAAACACTAGAAAATATATTTACGCAGATATTTTGGAATTCATGAGACCTTCAATGGAAAATAGAATGTAATAATATACACTTTATATTATATTTTAATATTTTAAACGTTCATGTTTTCTTTTTCATTTGCTTACTTATTATGTTCTACAGGACTGAAGGTAATGTGGTGGAAAGTGATTTGGATGAAAGGGATGAATCAATTTTAGTAGCAGGCGCGGGTGTTGATATATCAATACTAGACACTGAAGAAGATTTTGAAGTCCAACCAAAAAAGAAAAAAACTAAAAATACGTTTGAAGAAAAATTATTGACAGTGTTGGCAAATCGCCGTGTTGAAGATCCGGTGACTTCGTTTCTAATGTCCTTAGCTCCACAAATTAGATCGCTAAATCAGGACCAACAAAATGAAGTTTACATTGAATTTATAAAAACTATCAAAAAATTAAAAAATTCCAACAATGCTCATCAGTCCCAAGTACCATACATTCCTCCCTCAGTGAACAATGATTATCCTAGACCCTCAGACCATTCATTTTTGACCAATGACGTTTTATACTCCTATCCTCAATACCCACCTTACCATGGTATACCATTTTCTTCTTCAACTTCAACTATACCAACATCTGCTGTTCAAACAAATGTTAGTCACTCTGCCAACCCATACTATTCTCAACAAAATTATCCTTTATCGACTCCTCCATCTACATCTACATCTACTCCACCATGCTCTAACAATAATTATTGATTTTTTTTATAATTAAATTTTTGGAACCCACAGGTAGTGTGTTATGTTTTTTTTCTATACTTGGAAAGTAATTTTTTTTTTTGTTTTATAAACTAAAATAAAATTTTAAATATGTAATTTTTAACTATTTAATTTTAATTATTTTATAGTTAATAATATTTTGTTTGATTCATATTGTTATAAACACAAGTGACATCATGTTGAAGTTTTATTATTAAAAAAATTGTGTATCAAAGTAATTGAATTGTTTTTTTTTTTTAAATTACCAATTCAAAAATATCATCTATTACATATATTCTAATATATATATTATCTATAGATTCCTACTATTAAATAATTAATGTTAATATTGGTAAATGTAAATATTATCATTTACCTATCAAACATACGATTTACATTTATTCTCATAGAAACTAAAGCATTATTAAAAGTTTGTAAAGATTCATAAACATAATTACTTATGTTGTTTTTGTAGGTATTGTCCAGTGAGTAAAACCTGGTATTGGATATATACAAAATATAATTTTTACAACAATTTATTTATAAAAAATTGTAAGCAATTATAACTTATTAACTTACCAGTTCGTCAAAAGATTTAATGCTCATTCGATAATATTTCAAAAAATTTTCAGGGTGTGCTCGTAATGTCATAAAATGTATGTAAAATTGGCCTTCTTGGGGCCTTTTTACATTTAATGGATGTACCCAATAACGCCTTTTAACATTTTTTTGTTGCTTTTTGTGGCTTTTATTTAGAACATATGAGACGCATATTGCTTCGACATCGTCTAACGTATCCATTATAATTGAAAAAATATTGCTTTTTAACAAAAAATAACAAAAAAAGGCGAAATATCCCGGAATTAACTCTGAATAGCGTAGTAACGTCGTGTTTCAATCACGTTCTAAGCTCAACTGATTGTGTTCTACCTTTGTTACAAATTAGCGCAAATTCAAATCACATAATAAATTGGCGCGAAATATCTTAAAATATAAATAAACCGCATTCATAATTCACTTCGTGTGTAAGCAAACCGCAGACGCTGTCGCGGACGTGATAGCGGTCGAAAACCTCGTCCGCGCGCGGACGATCCGCCTCGTGTGTAACCAGCTTAATGGATGGTGTTAAATTTGAATTTAATGATATAATATCAATGATATAAGTATCCAACTTGGTAAATAAAAATTAAAATAAAACATTTCTATTTAATTTAAAGTACCTATCTAGACAGTAAAAAATGTTTATTATTGGTAATATTAACAAGAAAAAGTAAATTGTATAGTGAAGTGATATTTTAAAATTGTATTTAGCTTGTACAAAATTGTACATAAAAAAAAAAAGGTGGGTAAGTAAATGTCACTCTGCTGTACAGTAGGTTACAATTAGGTCACTGTAATGGATGGTATTAAATTTGAATTCAATGATATAATATCATTGTATAAGAAAAACGATTCTGAGCGAAAACGGTCAGTCAGCCTATGATATTACCAAGTATATTTGATGATATTATTGTGAATAAAGTAATTTATATATAACCTATTTACGTGGAGCCTTGTTTTAAATATTCAATCCTTAGCCATAAAAGTTAAACATTTTATACATTTTTAACTACAAAATAATTAATAAATTATAAATTTGATAAATGTTGTCAACATTTGAACATTAAATGCTTATAAAAAAAAATTGTGCCTATGTATTTTTTTTTAATATTTTTCAACTGCTATTAGAACGATATATCAGGAGCCTTATATTACGCTTTTTTACACAACAAAAAAATTTTTATTGATATTTATAGAAAAAAAAACCTAAAGAAAATTGAAAACTGACAATGTCCGTAAACCGCTCAAAAAGAGTCAAAATATTTTAAAAATTGTATGGTGTATAGAAAATGCTAATATAAACATTCAGTGAAATTTTCAAGTATCGACAGTCATTCGTTTTTCAATTACAATAAAATAAGAAAATTGTTACATGAGAAATCGAGTGAATATCAAATGTTGTAAAAATATAAATTTCAGACGCTCATAAAAATTTAATTTAAGTTTCTTGTAGACATTTTTTTTTTTGATAAAGGTAGACAAACTTATGAGTAATCTTATATTACATTTTCAAATCTTATATTTAAAAAGAAAAATTTTTATGAATTCTCAACTCAAAATAATTTCCTAATTTTCGTGATTTTTCAGTATTTTGTCAAAATTTTAACTTTAAATGCTTATAAATAAAAACTGTGACTAAGGATTTTTAATATTTTTCTTGTGCTATTTCGAACGATATATCAGGAGGCTTATATAAAATTTTGACGCTTTTTTACCAAACAAATAAAATTTTATTGATATTTATAGAAAAAAAAACTAAAAAAATTGAAAACTGACAATGTCCGTAAACAGCTCAAAATATGTCAAAATATTTTCAAAATTTTATCGTGTATAGAAAATGCTAATATAAACATTCAGTCAAAATTTCATATAGTCGTGCACGTATGCGAGTGATTGTGATTTCTGAATTCGAACCGTTGTTAATTATGAATTGGATGATTTTTAATGTATCTTGAGTTAAACAGTTAGCGTATGAAATCATCATATGATGTATAACGGTTTATGATGATAATGATAATAATTATATGTGTTTTTAATAAAATTACGATATTTGTATATGGATTTAGTATGAAAATAGTTTATATTTGAGGTATAAATATGCTGATGTTTATGAGAACTACAGAAATATAATATTTCCCACGTGGATGCATCTAATATGATTTTTTAATACGAATATGAAGTTTGTATATATTTTCATTGAAAATATGATATTATTATACAAATATGTGTACCTATCAATTATTTAGAGTAAAGTCGAATACAATAAAAGCTATATTTATATCAGCATTGTAGACTGTTGAAATTATACATTTTTGCGAGATTTTTAATATATACGTATCGTCTTATTCAGATAGTTTTATCAAGATCTGAATAGTGCCTATATGTGTTGGAGTATAAATATGTTTATATTTATGATCAGTATGTATACGTACGATCGAATATAAAAATATAATATTATATTATTATTATTTTATACCTATATAAAACCAAACTATGACTAATTATTTAATATCTACTAGAGATGGCAAGATATATCCTAACTTGTGATGGTAATATACGTGTGTTTTACATTATTTGTGAAGTAAATAGGTGAACGGGTATGGTTTCAGCATAAATACCCTCATGTATTTAGCGATAATTGGAGACAAATATATGATTTCTATGTTACATTGATGGAAAATCATAAAAATATAGTGGTCTTGACCGACGTGTTATAGATTTGTGTATTTCGAGACAGGTATAGTGATGAAAATCAGTGAAGATTGTAATGAGAGTATAGGTATATTATATTATATAGCTGACGAGTGAGGCTCTATGAATACAGTTTTTATGATGTTTAAATAAAAATAATAATTTTTAGCAAAAGTATCTATGAAAATACCGGTTTTTAAAGGTATGTATTAGTTATATATACCTATTTTTACAGTGAGATTATGATAATTGAACACATTTTTATTGAATTTATGAAATGTTTACATGTTTTAACATAATATAATGTATGAGTCATAAAACTTGAAATATATCTAATGCGATATGATTGATGGAATGATTTGCAGACTATAGTTATATGTAATTATAAGGGCTAGGGACTTCTAGGAGTTTGCATGTTTTTCAATAATCATTCAAAATATAGCTAAGTAATATAGAAATTTGTTTTATGGTAATACGAGTTCATATTTAAAATTTATAGTTGCATATTTTGCATATTTGACCATTTTTTAATTATAATTGCATATTTGAGCATTTTTATTATGAAAATGGTAGTTTTATAATTAAATAAATATTTTATAAAAACAATTTTAAATTTAGATCGATTTCCTAGACCAGAAATATTATTTTATGGTTTTATTAGTATTGTTGTTTTTCTCGCCGAACGCTCCCATTGTTATTTATGGACTATGGCTACTAAATGGTATACTTCACACGTGATTCCGATAGGCGATAGCCGTGTGGATAGGGGTGTTTGGCGAATGTTGATTGAGACGGCTGTGGTGTAACCTTATGTAGCATTATTACCAATAAATAAAAAAACTTTGTATCATGATCGGTGGGGGGGGGGACGAGCAGTTAAATATAATATATTCAGGGAGAATCGTAGGATCCTATAGATATAAATACCATAGGTTAGGGGCAGATATGTAAATATCAGAATCTTAAATAATATATTTAAATTACTAGGATTCCATTTCAGTTATAATTATGGTTTATTGTCTACTAAGCACTGACAAATAATAATAATACTCGCAATTATAATATTCCTAAGCTATGTTCTATTATAATATGTGACTGTATCGTAGTCATACATAGTCGTAGTGTGTATTGAGATATGAGGTGTATAGTGAACTGCTTTACTAATCCATGGTGTGTGTTGGTCATAGCCCTTGCAATTATGTGTGTGTGTTTTAATATTAATGTATCGATCAACAGTTAATCGTACATAAGGTAGAGTTCGTATTATATACATAAGTGTTATGAAACATATAAATATGTTATATTATTATATTTATAATTGTTACAACTTGTTTTTAAATATCACGGTTGTTTTTATTTTACACAAAAATTAAAATATTAAAATGAAAAGTAAGTATAAGCATATTTGTGTTTAATTCAAATATATTAGATTAAATGTTGTATTATTTCAAACATTAAAATAAATGTAGTAGGTATATAAACGGTGAAGTCGAAATAGGATACTATAATTTTTGCATTTAGTGACCAAACTATATACTCAAAGACGACGTCCAAGACCCTCAGAGTCGATATCCTCTATTCTCCTTAGTCAGTATACCTACTAGTTACACAAATTCATAATATTGTGTGTCATAAATATATAATTTTGTGTATGTTGTCGAGTAATCCTTTGAGCTGTATAAAATAGTTAGATCTATGTATTTTAATAGGAATTACAATTTTGTAGTCGTAATTGACGTGGGATGGCGGGGGTGAAAATACTTTCTAGGGTGGATGGATTGGAATGTTTAAATGCATCTACGTAATTGCGACTATGTTTTTTGTAAGTATGACTTTTGTGTCTTAATATATTGATATGTACCTAAGCTGTATAATATGTTTGGTTGTGTGTGTGTTTGTGATGTTGTATGTGTGAATATATGTACATAAACTAAATATATATGAATACTGCATATACATATATATTATAATATGTTTGGGTGTTTGTGATACCTGATGAATGTGTGTATGTATGTATATAATATGCGACTATGTAAGTATCTAAATATGTATGAACTATCCTATGGGTATATGAGTGTAAGTGTGTTGTGCTAGAGAAATGTGTGAATGAAACTCATCATCATCTGTAAACGATTAAACGATTCACCATATACATATATATATATATATATATATACACCATATACATATATATATATTATAATTAATATTTCCGTATGTTGTCGGGGAGAGGAATGTGTGAATGCAAGCGAATGTACCTATATTCCGACGTGTATATTTTGAAAATAAATATTTTTACGAGTTTATGTCTGTGTGTGTGTGTTTGAGATTTATTCTCATGTATAACGAAGGACTGGGCGGCTTGTTTGTATACTATATGGAATACTGGAATCGCGTGTGTGTGTGTGTGTGATGTGATGAGATATGAATGTATGTATCTATGCATGCATGCGTGTACCTATGTATGATAAGGTATATAATATATATGTTGAGCTTGTGTGTGTTGTAAATATTATTATATAAATTCAGAATGAAAACTGATGAGTACTGTATGGTGTGTAATACTATATTATAGTTTGTATGTGTATGGTTATATCATATTTATATGAATAAATATACCTATGCGTTTTATTGATATGTAAGTAATAAGTATATAATATTATGGTATAATATTTGTATATAGGTATGTGTGAATGTGTGATGTTGTAGGTACCTTATATTATATTATGAGCATAACGTATGTTCGTATATATGTATGCATGTATGTGTATGTGTGTATGTATGTATGTGTGTTTGTATGTAAGTGCGTATGTGTGTTTGTATGTATGTATTTATAAGTTCAGAATGAAAACTGAAGAGTACTGTATAATGTTTAATAGTATATTATAGTTTGTATGTGTATGGTTATATCATATTTATATGATGCGTTTTATTGATATGTAAGTAATAAGTATATAAATTGTATAATAATATGTTCAGGGGTTTGTGAAAATGATGTGTGTATAATTGTTTAGATATATGTAAGTACCTATGTATATTATATGTAGACTATATTATAATATATTTGAATGTGTGTTTGTTTGAGATGTATAACGTGTGTGTAATATATATATATATATATATATATGTATGTATGTATGTGTATGTGTGTTTGTACGTAAGTGCGTATGTAAGTAGGTATTTATAGATGTGATAACGCGGTGGCGGGCTCGATTGATGGTGATTGATGGTGGGGGGTATATGATGAGCGGGGTAGCGGGGGGAATGTCGTGTACGTATGTGATCCTGTGATCCTTAGTCACAGTTTTTATTTATAAGCATTTAAAGTTAAAATTTTGACAAAATACTGAAAAATCACGAAAATTAGGAAATTATTTTGAGTTGAGAATTCATAAAAATTTTTCTTTTTAAATCTAAGATTTGAAAATGTAATATAAGATTACTCATGAGTTTGTCTACCTTTATCAAAAAAAAAATGTCTACAAGAAACTTAAATTAAATTTTTATGAGCGTCTGAAATTTATATTTTTACAACATTTGATATTCACTCGATTTCTCATGTAACAATTTTCTTATTTTATTGTAATTGAAAAACGAATGACTGTCGATACTTGAAAATTTCACTAAATGTTTATATTAGCATTTTCTATACACCATACAATTTTTAAAATATTTTGACTCTTTTTGAGCGGTTTACGGACATTGTCAGTTTTCAATTTTCTTTAGGTTTTTTTTTCATTACATATAACTATAGTCTGCAAATCATTCCATCAATCATATCGCATTAGATATATTTCAAGTTTTATGACTCATACATTATATTATGTTAAAACATGTAAACATTTCATAAATTCAATAAAAATGTGTTCAATTATCATAATCTCACTGTAAAAATAGGTATATATAACTAATACATACCTTTAAAAACCGGTATTTTCATAGATACTTTTGCTAAAAATTATTATTTTTATTTAAACATCATAAAAACTGTATTCATAGAGCCTCACTCGTCAGCTATATAATATAATATACCTATACTCTCATTACAATCTTCACTGATTTTCATCACTATACCTGTCTCGAAATACACAAATCTATAACACGTCGGTCAAGACCACTATATTTTTATGATTTTCCATCATTGTAACATAGAAATCATATATTTGTCTCCAATTATCGCTAAATACATGAGGGTATTTATGCTGAAACCATACCCGTTCACCTATTTACTTCACAAATAATGTAAAACACACGTATATTACCATCACATGTTAGGATATATCTTGCCATCTCTAGTAGATATTAAATAATTAGTCATAGTTTGGTTTTATATAGGTATAAAATAATAATAATATAATATTATATTTTTTATATTCGATCGTACGTATACATACTGATCATAAATATAAACATATTTATACTCCAACACATATAGGCACTAAAAGATCTTGATAAAACTATCTGAATAAGACGATACGTATATATTAAAAATCTCGCAAAAATGTATAATTTCAACAGTCTACAATGCTGATATAAATATAGCTTTTATTGTATTCGACTTTACTCTAAATAATTGATAGGTACACATATTTGTATAATAATATCATATTTTCAATGAAAATATATACAAACTTCATATTCGTATTAAAAAATCATATTAGATGCATCCACGTGGGAAATATTATATTTCTGTAGTTCTCATAAACATCAGCATATTTATACCTCAAATATAAACTATTTTCATACTAAATCCATATACAAATATCGTAATTTTATTAAAAACACATATAATTATTATCATTATCATCATAAACCGTTATACATCATATGATGATTTCATACGCTAACTGTTTAACTCAAGATACATTAAAAATCATCCAATTCATAATTAACAACGGTTCGAATTCAGAAATCACAATCACTCGCATAAGTGCACGACTATATGAAATTTTGACTGAATGTTTATATTAGCATTTTCTATACACGATAAAATTTTGAAAATATTTTGACATATTTTGAGCTGTTTACGGACATTGTCAGTTTTCAATTTTTTTAGTTTTTTTTTCTATAAATATCAATAAAATTTTATTTGTTTGGTAAAAAAGCGTCAAAATTTTATATAAGCCTCCTGATATATCGTTCGAAATAGCACAAGAAAAATATTAAAAATCCTTAGTCACAGTTTTTATTTATAAGCATTTAAAGTTAAAATTTTGACAAAATACTGAAAAATCACGAAAATTAGGAAATTATTTTGAGTTGAGAATTCATAAAAATTTTTCTTTTTAAATATAAGATTTGAAAATGTAATATAAGATTACTCATAAGTTTGTCTACCTTTATCAAAAAAAAAAATGTCTACAAGAAACTTAAATTAAATTTTTATGAGCGTCTGAAATTTATATTTTTACAACATTTGATATTCACTCGATTTCTCATGTAACAATTTTCTTATTTTATTGTAATTGAAAAACGAATGACTGTCGATACTTGAAAATTTCACTGAATGTTTATATTAGCATTTTCTATACACCATACAATTTTTAAAATATTTTGACTCTTTTTGAGCGGTTTACGGACATTGTCAGTTTTCAATTTTCTTTAGGTTTTTTTTTCTATAAATATCAATAAAAATTTTTTTGTTGTGTAAAAAAGCGTAATATAAGGCTCCTGATATATCGTTCTAATAGCAGTTGAAAAATATTAAAAAAAAATACATAGGCACAATTTTTTTTTATAAGCATTTAATGTTCAAATGTTGACAACATTTATCAAATTTATAATTTATTAATTATTTTGTAGTTAAAAATGTATAAAATGTTTAACTTTTATGGCTAAGGATTGAATATTTAAAACAAGGCTCCACGTAAATAGGTTATATATAAATTACTTTATTCACAATAATATCATCAAATATACTTGGTAATATCATAGGCTGACTGACCGTTTTCGCTCAGAATCGTTTTTCTTATACAATGATATTATATCATTGAATTCAAATTTAATACCATCCATTACAGTGACCTAATTGTAACCTACTGTACAGCAGAGTGACATTTACTTACCCACCTTTTTTTTTTTATGTACAATTTTGTACAAGCTAAATACAATTTTAAAATATCACTTCACTATACAATTTACTTTTTCTTGTTAATATTACCAATAATAAACATTTTTTACTGTCTAGATAGGTACTTTAAATTAAATAGAAATGTTTTATTTTAATTTTTATTTACCAAGTTGGATACTTATATCATTGATATTATATCATTAAATTCAAATTTAACACCATCCATTAAGCTGGTTACACACGAGGCGGATCGTCCGCGCGCGGACGAGGTTTTCGACCGCTATCACGTCCGCGACAGCGTCTGCGGTTTGCTTACACACGAAGTGAATTATGAATGCGGTTTATTTATATTTTAAGATATTTCGCGCCAATTTATTATGTGATTTGAATTTGCGCTAATTTGTAACAAAGGTAGAACACAATCAGTTGAGCTTAGAACGTGATTGAAACACGACGTTACTACGCTATTCAGAGTTAATTCCGGGATATTTCGCCTTTTTTTGTTATTTTTTGTTAAAAAGCAATATTTTTTCAATTATAATGGATACGTTAGACGAGGTCGAAGCAATATGCGTCTCATATGTTCTAAATAAAAGCCACAAAAAGCAACAAAAAAATGTTAAAAGGCGTTATTGGGTACATCCATTAAATGTAAAAAGGCCCCAAGAAGGCCAATTTTACATACATTTTATGACATTACGAGCACACCCTGAAAATTTTTTGAAATATTATCGAATGAGCATTAAATCTTTTGACGAACTGGTAAGTTAATAAGTTATAATTGCTTACAATTTTTTATAAATAAATTGTTGTAAAAATTATATTTTGTATATATCCAATACCAGGTTTTACTCACTGGACAATACCTACAAAAACAACATAAGTAATTATGTTTATGAATCTTTACAAACTTTTAATAATGCTTTAGTTTCTATGAGAATAAATGTAAATCGTATGTTTGATAGGTAAATGATAATATTTACATTTACCAATATTAACATTAATTATTTAATAGTAGGAATCTATAGATAATATATATATTAGAATATATGTAATAGATGATATTTTTGAATTGGTAATTTAAAAAAAAAAAACAATTCAATTACTTTGATACACAATTTTTTTAATAATAAAACTTCAACATGATGTCACTTGTGTTTATAACAATATGAATCAAACAAAATATTATTAACTATAAAATAATTAAAATTAAATAGTTAAAAATTACATATTTAAAATTTTATTTTAGTTTATAAAACAAAAAAAAAAATTACTTTCCAAGTATAGAAAAAAAACATAACACACTACCTGTGGGTTCCAAAAATTTAATTATAAAAAAAATCAATAATTATTGTTAGAGCATGGTGGAGTAGATGTAGATGTAGATGGAGGAGTCGATAAAGGATAATTTTGTTGAGAATAGTATGGGTTGGCAGAGTGACTAACATTTGTTTGAACAGCAGATGTTGGTATAGTTGAAGTTGAAGAAGAAAATGGTATACCATGGTAAGGTGGGTATTGAGGATAGGAGTATAAAACGTCATTGGTCAAAAATGAATGGTCTGAGGGTCTAGGATAATCATTGTTCACTGAGGGAGGAATGTATGGTACTTGGGACTGATGAGCATTGTTGGAATTTTTTAATTTTTTGATAGTTTTTATAAATTCAATGTAAACTTCATTTTGTTGGTCCTGATTTAGCGATCTAATTTGTGGAGCTAAGGACATTAGAAACGAAGTCACCGGATCTTCAACACGGCGATTTGCCAACACTGTCAATAATTTTTCTTCAAACGTATTTTTAGTTTTTTTCTTTTTTGGTTGGACTTCAAAATCTTCTTCAGTGTCTAGTATTGATATATCAACACCCGCGCCTGCTACTAAAATTGATTCATCCCTTTCATCCAAATCACTTTCCACCACATTACCTTCAGTCCTGTAGAACATAATAAGTAAGCAAATGAAAAAGAAAACATGAACGTTTAAAATATTAAAATATAATATAAAGTGTATATTATTACATTCTATTTTCCATTGAAGGTCTCATGAATTCCAAAATATCTGCGTAAATATATTTTCTAGTGTTTTTAGTAGTGGCCTGACCAGATTTAGTTACACATTTTTTTCTATAAGCATCTCGAATATTTTTACATTTCAGTTTTAGTTCTTTTACTAATTAATAAACCAAAACATAAAATATTCAATAGTGACAGTCCTTAGCCTTAATATACAACAATATACAAATAATAAGAAACAATGTATACAATTTTCAATTTTTTTGACCGATCGCAAAATTATAACATTTTTTATTCTGACCAATGTCTTACAATAATGTGTGTTTTTTTTGTGAGTCTTTCATTCAAAATATATTGTTATTATTAATACAGGAGCCTGTAAGTTGAATTAATATTATTGTTATAACTTTAGAAGTTCCAGGTACGAGGTACCCACATATTATATTTTTGAATTACAAAAAAATAACTCAAACGTTATTCTTGATTATTTAAGATGTAATTTCGTCCAACCCTATAAAATAACTAAAAAAAACTGTGTTTATATATTTTATAGAATTTTTGGTTACAGAATAATCTACTTGGGTGGGACATTTTTTTCAATTTTCAATCTTTAGCTATAAAAGATGAACATTTTTTAATTTGTGATTACAAAATAATTTATTAAATTTAGTTAAAACTTGAACTTTTAACGCTCATAAATATTTAATTTGATAAACGTAGAAAAACTCATGAGGAATGAAATCGGATTAAATTTTCAAATCATAGATATGAGCATTTTCTATACACGATAAAATTTTTAAAATATTTTGAGCTGTTTACGGACATTACCAATTTTCGATTTTTTTTTAGTTTTTATTTCTATAAATGTCAGTTAAAATTTATTTGTTGGGTAAAAAAGCTTGAAAATTTAATACAAAGCTCCTACTATATTGTTTCAATAAAATTTAAAAAATATTAAAAATCCTTAGTCACAGTTTTTTTTATAAGCATTTAATGTTCGAATTTTGACAAAATACGGAAAAAACACGAAAATTAGCAAATTATTTTGAGTTAAGAATTCATAAAAATTGTTCTTTTAAAATCTAAGATTTTATAATTTAATGCAAGATTCCTCATAAGTTTTTCTACCTTTATAAAAAAAAAAATGTCTACCATTAAATTAAATTAAATTTTTTATGAGAAAAGATACCGTTGAAGAAAATCTAAGGATTTTAAATTTTTCTTCGTTCCGCTCAAAATTTAAAATTATATACATTTTTGTTTCAATAATTTTCATACAATATTATAATATTCAGATATTTGGCTTGTAGAACACATTTCTCAGCATTACATTTTGAGTTTCTTATGGGAGTGTCGACCATATCGAATATAGTGCTGGAAACATGTGAGGTTATATGGGACATATTACAGCCAATTGAGATGTCAGAGCCCTCAACTAATGATTGGCTGGATATTGCATCAGGATATTTTGAAAAGACCCAATTTCCAAATACAGTCGGGGCGGTGAGTATAATAACTAACATAAATTTATTGTTTTACTTGTTTAATGTTCTAAAAAACAAAAAATATTAATTGTTTTTAAATTTTTTGTTGCATGTTCCCACCTGATAAATTAAATGATATTAATAATAATAATAATAATAATAATATGTAGGTTAGCAAATTGATAATTTGAGGTTTGACTGCAGCAAATAACATAACAATTATTTTTTCATTAATAATTACAGGTTGATGGAAAACACATACGATTCGAATGCCCCAAAAATAGTGGGTCTTTGTATTACAATTACAAAAATTTTTTTTCACTTATACTTATGGCTATTTGCGACTCAAATTATTGTTTTCGCATCATTAATGTTGGATCTTACGGCAAAGAAAGTGACTGTAATGTTTTCAAGATGTCACCGTTTGGTAAGAAGTTATATTCAGACAAAGTAAACTTTCCTCCCGAACGATGTCTACCTGGGGATGATCAAGGTGTACCACAACCATTTATACTCGTGGCTGACGAGGCCTTTGCTCTGAATAAAAATTTATTGCGACCGTTTCCTGGCAGAACACTAAATGACGAACGACGAATTTTCAATTATCGTTTGTCAAGAGCCCGTCAGTACATTGAGTGTTCGTTTGGAATCTTATCAAAGAAATGGAGAATTTTTCAAACGAGTATGTTGGTTGAACCAAATTTTGCGGTCAAAATAACCAAAGCCTGTTGTGTTTTACACAATTTTGTGAGACGCCGTGATTGGTTTAATTTTGAGGATAGCTTGAATTGTGGGATGGATAGCGTAACTGAAAGGAGAGGAGTTGGTAACGCTCAGACAAATGCGAAGGATGTCAGGGAGTATTTTGTGAGTTATGTTAACCACCCAAACCACGCGCTTAGCTGGCAAAATAAAATTATTGGTAAATAAACCAATAAGACGTAATAACATGACTCACGAGTACATGACATATAGTGTTACTAATTTAGTAACCAATAGTCACTATTGTTTTTATTATTTTGCTTATTTTCTTTGTAAAACATATTTACATATTTTATACTTATATTTATTTTGGGCCTTATTTTATAATTTCATACCACATATGAGTATATTGTACATGTCATTATTAAATATGTAGAGGTACATACTTGCCTTTATAAAATTAAAAATATAATATATAAAAGTACAAAATCGTTATTATTATTTTTTTATTAACAATCATTATTGCAATTATTGTTATCTACCTTTGTCCCTAGTAAGTAAGGATCCACGTATTACGTATACGATTAAAATATTAAGTTTATCTAAACCAACAAGTATTGAACAAAATATAATAATATCAAACTATATAATATCATATAATATATGATTATAATATACATATTATGTAGTAATTTTCTTATATAATAATATTAAATCTTACTTTTTTCTGCCTTCTTGCCGTCATCCAGGTCTTCGAAATTTTCGGAACAGTTTTTGGCTACATTGGTCCAACCAACATGTAGCTGTTGTATATCATGATGACTTTTTGCCTCTATTATAATATCATATAGGTATTAGATAAATAGATAATATAATATCTTAATAATACGTATAGAAAGAAAGATGATGTTTTTACTTTTTAATCTATGTGTAATTACCAATTAATGAGTACTAATTACTAAAATAATTATTAAATGAGAGGATACTTACGTTTATCCCATATACAGTTATTTTCCTGTATTGCTAATATAAATTGTTCGGTATCGAACGGCATTTTAAATAGTAGGAACTTAAAAAAACGTATTCTACCTATGTATAAATAATAATTAATAAAAATACTAACTAATTATGGCTGTAATTTTAGATGTACATTTGAGTTTAAAATATGTGTTTTTACAACATTTACCTACATAATTGAATTATTTTGGTTAATGACGTCATTGACCAGGGAATGACGACATTTACCAATTTTCGTCTTTCACCGTAACATATATATGTTAAGGTGTATGACCGCATGGCAGTAAATGTTGACAGTCACCGGTGTATGTCGACATTCACTAATAATTTTGGTGAATGTTATCAATTATTTCAAATATCTCACAATGCGGACATTTACCAGTATTTGTTGACATGCGCAATAGTTATTTAGTGAATGTTGACATGTGTGACAACGACAACATAATATATAATCAAATAGATAGCTAATAAATTTATAAATAAATATAATTGAACAAATTAATTTTAATAATTATTATTAATAATTTAACCTAGATTATTTCTTAGTCAAAAAGTTTGTTTGATCTCTTTTTGTTATTTTTCTTGAATAAGGGTTATCAAAATAAAAAATTATATATTTTGTTTATATGTTCTATTATAATATATACCATCAACCATAAAAAATTCAAAATTTGGACTTGAAACAAAAAAAATGAAATGCGGCAAAAATGCCGCCGGGCGCATTACCATGTGATAATGACGGGTGCGCCTGGCAGAGGGTTAAATAAAAACAATTATCTTCCCTTTTTTTAAATAAAAGTGCACTAAACTTTTTATAAAAATATCTTTTATACTTTTATCCATTATTAGTTTTAATTCGAATATAATATTAATAAAATATTACACTAAGGCCCGCTGTATTACACTAATCTGTTGCGCTCGGTTTAGAATACGCGTCGATACTGACGAGGGTATATTTATATTATATTATCTAGCAAACGATTGACAATCGGATTGTCTCATGCGATAACATTACTAACGTCCAAACGTCTCCAATGCATATTGTGGCTGGGCGATAACATCTTAATAATTTTACAAAATAATACAAAAATACTTTTACATACATTGTGCTTCAAGTGTGGTCAACATTTACCAAACACTGACTGTAAATGTCAACAATCACTGGTGTATGAACGCATTAAGACAATTTCGTCAACATTCACTACGGTTTTTGGTATATGTCAACCTACACCGGTGACTGTCAACATTCGCCTACTGCGGTCATACACCTTAACATATATACATATAAAATTGTGGATGTAAGCATTATAACCGGTGTCGTGATATAAGTGTAAAAAAAAATAAATATATATGTTCATACGTAGGAGCGTGCGAATTTAGACATATACATTATAAAATATATATGCACGCCGTGTAGAGAATAGTGGGCTGGTCTAGAGCTGGCGGTATTTACGGTATACCGGTGATTCACCGGTATTTGGAACTAACGGGATTTAGAAATACCGGTATTTCAATATTCCGGTATACCGGTATTTTTCGGTGCGGCGACGGCAGCACGGCGGTGCCGATTACGTGGCCGTGCTATTTCAGTATTTCCGATAATATTTTCGTTGTATTAGTTTATTCTTATCTAACATGTGTTGTGTAATTATTCTTATTCTTATATTATGTCAAATATACAGGGTGTATCTTGCTCGGATGTATACTAACAATAAGTTTATATTTAATATTTATGTTCGCAGACTATGGTACACTCTATATTCATATTTTTACATACTGTTTATTACATATCTATTTTGATACCCATTAGTCTACGGACTACGACAAAATTATTACTACTTAGTAGTTGGTACTCTGCTATATAGTAGGTGTCAAGTATATCTTGTCATTGAGTAGGTCACTGTAATGTATGCGTTAAATTTGAATTCAATGATGAGTCATTGTTCACAAAAAAACGATTCTGAACAAAGACGGTCTGTCAGCCTATATTACTAAGGATATTGTATGATAGATTTATATTGGTATTATAATATCATAGTATTTGATATTACTATTAGAATACAATATAAATAGTCAGCTTAAAATTAATCAAAATACAGTAGAAACTCGATTAACTTTTTGAGTGGAAATATTCAGTATTTTACAGAGAAGTAAGACCTGTGTTGCATATGCTGGTTTTTTGGACGATGACGGATAACAGAGACTGGCAGTTAAAAGAGTGACAGTTAATCGAGTTGCTACTATACTTTGAAAATATGATTGCGTATTGTAATATATAATAATAAGCGTAAACATTTGAGGTATCGACAAATATATATTTTAATTTATACAAAATAACTAAAATCGTTATTCTTAAATTAAATTTTGAATTTTGTCTGTACAAAAAATTGTGCAAATATACTTTTTAAATTTATAGTAAGAACTATACTCTATTCAGTATAAGAAAGGTACTGTGCAGCGACCGGTTTTCGTCCGGCGGCAGTTAGATGCTTCTCTTACCTGGTTCTGCATTCAGAATGAAGCCAAGCCTATGCTCAAACGTCAGCCGCCCGGTACCTTTCTTATTCCTAATAGAGTATATAAGCTTTTTGACTGTGCAAACTACTTTTTTTAACAACATTCAAAGAAAAAAACTAAAATATATATATAATATAATATATATTTGTGGGATTACACTAAAATTTTTTTTCTTCCTATAATAACAGCTTATGATGAACTTATAAAACTTGTGTAACATTTTCAAATATTACATAATATGAATAACTTACATAATAATTAGTAATTCAAACATTTAAACTTAAAACGCTTGTAAAAAAATATTGTGAATTTATGTTTAACTTTTATTTATTTACATTTTTATTCCAGTAATAACAACTTATAGGGAACTGTGTGTTCAATTTTTAAGTTTTTGAACAAGCAAACTATTTTTTATCAACTTTTATAAATTATAGCAAATAATAAAGAATTTAGCTCAAAAACAATTAAAATATCTTGGAAATTATATGATGCATAGTAAATACTCATATAAACATTTAGTGAACATTTTAAATAGTTAAAAATGTCCCCCTTTTCCAATTATTTTGAATAGTCCTTAGAGTTTTTGATTAGCTATCAGAAACCACCTCAAAGTTGAAGACTGTAATTTTCTAATATGAATCGTGTACACGTACAGCAAAAAAAAACTATACATCTTGTAAAATCAATACATTCCTCCATCCGCTTAGAATCTAATGTCAAATAATAAATAAATACAATTCCTTATTATTATTATATACAAAAATTATTTTTCTTATATTATGCTGAGAAATTTAATGATTTATATAAATTGTTTGTAAAATTAATTATTTATTTAAATTAGTAAGTATATTTAATAAAAAAATGTATGCAAATAATTATCAAAATTAATATAATCTTAGGGAGGACTGCTCATAGGTGTGTCTAGGGATGAGTATCATGTGTGGATATTAGCCCCCCGTAATTATTGTTGACTATTTTGTGCATGTAAATAGTAATAATAGTAAAAATTTAATGTCTAAAAAATCTAATGAGATGATACTCGTGAATTAATAAGTATAATTCAATGATAATTCAATTATTAACTATATTTGTTAAAAAATAAGTCAATACAAACTACCCTACCCTGTATAATTTTATTTAACTTTTTTTTTTTTTTTTAAGGCCTTTGAGACCATCTTGCCATAGAACAAATCCTTTCCCATTCTTCTCTATTCTCCGCTACTTCCTTCCAGTCCCTGTGATCATATTCCGCTCCGCCAGCACTTAGGAAATCTTTTTTTATTCCATCTTCCCAGCGTAGCCTTGGTCTACCCAGTGGTCTTTTTCTCTTTGGGTTTTCTTGGAGTACCTTTTGAACCATTGAATCTTGCTTCCTAACTGCGTGTCCTGCCCATTCCAACTTACTCCGTTTGATCTCGTTCATAATATTTGGTCTATTGAAAAGCTCCGTCAGTTCTTGATTATGTCTTTTTCTCCATCCTTGAAGCTCTTGATCATATATAGGTCCATATATTTTACGAAGTACCTTCCTCTCAAAAACTGCTAATCTTTCCTTCTCAGTCTTTCGTAACGTCCAACATTGTGAACCATACATGACTATTGGTCGTATGATTGTCAAATACAGCTGAGTTTTAACCTCTTTTGACATGACTTTCGAGCTTAGTAGTTTGCCTAGTGCATAGAAGCATTTATTTCCCATTTTTATTCTTTGTTGAATTTCAATTTGACATTCATTCTTCTGCGTTACAATCGTGCCCAGGTATTTAAAATCTTCTACTCTTTTGAACTCGTACTGGCCAACTGTTATGGTTTCAGTTTCCTGAAGGTTATCTAGTTCCCTACTAACTTTCATGTACTGCGTTTTCTCTATGTTGAGGTGTAGCCCTACCTTCTTTGCCGATTCTATTAACCTGCCGCATAAACCTACCATTTTTTGTTCGTCTTCTCCTAGCAAGACTATATCGTCTGCATAGGCGAGCAGACTGAAGCAAGTTCTATCCATTCTTACTCCTTCATCTCTTCCAATATTTATTTCTTAGACTAATATTATTTCTTTTTACTTTACTCCAAATAAGATGTAGGTATATGATTTTTATTGTTATTTTATTTTTATTGTTTTTTTTTTAATGTGTCAATAAACTAAATGTTTTTACATTATTTAGATTAAAATGTGATCAATAAAAACCAACAAATAGTAAACTTCTGGTATAATATATATTTATTTACATTCTTGCAAATAATCATTTTGTATTAAAACCTTGGTTACAAACTTACAACTTTTATTAATATATGAATATTAGAATTAAGTAAATAAATAAATTAATATATTTTTTTATATAAGTATAATTATAACAATTAACAACTCACCGTAGAATTCCTAGAAGTTCTTCCTTTCATGGACTTATATAAAATTATTATAAATATTGAAATATAACTAATACGAGTATCTACCAATCCATAAATATTAGATGGAAATATTAGAGATATAATATTATATATTGACGGAAGTCTTTAAATAAGAAATTTGGAATCATATTTTCAACTTTAATATGTGCCTAATATTTATTAATAATGTAAATTAATTTTAAAAACTAATATGTTGACTGTTAACGTGTGTGCTGAGGTATAAGAAAAAGTATAAACTTTAAATGAAAATAAAAACACATTATCGGCCACTAATAAGTATCACTCGGACATTATTATTATAATAATATAATAACTTCTATAAAATACACTATACACTGTAGTGTAGCTATTCTAATAGTATAACTATTTTGTGGATGTTCTAAATAAAATGTATATTATTAATAATAATATAGGTTAACATTACATATTTATAACTCACTTTAAAATTAAAATATCGTAAAAAACCAACGAGGGAACACAGATAATGTTGTTAATTAAAAGTTTGATGATAGGTGAATTTACTCTAATATCAAAACTGACATCATCCTATTGAAATTAGCGAACGAAAATTTCCTATATCAGACGGAGACAACACATGCGGGTGCGTCGTCCTCTTAACTAATCTCGTTAACTGATAACATATCTGAAAACATATTTTAATTTGCTGTGAAGCTTAGTTAAATACAACTTTCTTACATTTTCATTTAAACTTTTTGAGAATTATTATTAAAATGTTGAGCTTTCTAAATTCAAAAAAGTAGAAAACTTATTCTTTAGCGGACTTCATGACAAATTTAAATATGTTTTCAGAAGCTTATATAAGTATTAGTTGGATAGGTATATTTAAGTAGACAGCAGGGATAAAATTCCCTTTAGGTAAAACCATTTTTAGGTGAACAAAATTAACTTATTAATAGTTTTTAACACAAAACATTACAATATTATAGAGATATTTTTAGTTTGTTACTAGAGTTATCTACCAAGAACTCCACAAGAATTGAGATTATTTAAGTGTTATAGTAATTAAGTTTATTCATGATATTCAAAAGATATGTACCACCTATTATGTGTATTAAGTATTTAAGTGTTATATATTATTATTATAATATGCGCCTCATTCATTAAATATCTATGTTGAGCAATATATATGAGAAATACCTGTATAATTTACTGTGTATATTCAGTGTATTATATTGTATTGATATTATTTAACATTTTTCAAAAAAGTTGCAGGCTTATCCTTTAGATATGTCTCAGTATACGTCTTTATTTAATAATACTCGAATTCCAATGACTAATCAAGATATCTTACATAATAATACATCTGGAAATCATATTGTTGTTATGAGGCGAGGACATTTTTATAAATTTGATGTTCTGGATAATCAAGGTACTTATTCATAAATTCATAAGTAATAATTTAATTTAATTTGTGATCAATAATTATTGACTAATACTTTTATTGTACATAATATCTACATTTAGGCAATATATTAGAACCTCAGTTATTATTATCCAAAATTCAATATATTTTAAATGATGATATTGCTCCATCTAATCATCCAATCGACATTTTAACAACCACTGAACGTGATAATTGGGCTGATTTAAGAAATCATCTTATCAAGTTAGGAAATGAAGAGTCGTTACGTATAATAGATGATAGTCTAATTATGATTGCTCTTGATGATGAAAAACCTGGTTCAGATCCAATATCTTGTGTTAAGCAATATCTGCATTCTGACGGAATCAACAGGTTGCAGCAATAATCAATTTAAAAATTATATGTATACAAAAGTTACATGTACATGTCTATTGAGAATATTTAATTACAGGTGGTTTGACAAGTCATTTACATTAATAGTATGTGCTGATGGAACATCAGGATTAAATTTTGAGCATTCGTGGGGCGATGGAGTTGCTGTGTTGAGATATTTTCAAGATATTTCTAAGGATGCTACAGACTTTCCAAGATGTCATCCGGAAAATTTAAATCAAGTATTGATATCAACAGATACATTAGGTGTGAAGAAATTAGGTGAATAATATATGCAGTATTTTGAGTATATACTTTAATAAAATTAGTAGTTGTTAAGAAGATGCACCCAGTACCCATGTATTTGTTGTCTCTGTCTTACACATGTACGACATAGCAATTTTTCATTCACTAAGTTCAATGGTGTGCTGTTAGTTTTGATTTTAGAATGAATTCACCTATTATCAAACTTTTAGGTAAGAACATTATCTGTGCTTGAGCATTGGAAATTTTTCAATATTTTAATTTTCAAGCTAGGTATGAGTATTTTTAATTTGTAGTATTCTTATCTGAAAATCATTTAATTTTATCTATGAACGTTTCACAGTAATAATTCTAATAACGGATTGCATAAACAATAACTAAATATTTAATGAATCAATTTTGTTATTCAACTCGGCATTATAGTGTTATACTTTCAGTATGTTCTCTACTTAATTTTTATAAACATATTTTTTAATAATATTTACCTTAAGTAAAATATTTTTTTAAATCATTGATCGTACATTTTATAGGTTTTTGATTATTTTTAGTAATTGGACTGGATTGTTGAATGTTTGTTGCGTAATCCAAACTGTGATGTCCTGGTATAAAATGGTTTTTTCTCTAAAAATGTTTTTTTAGGCATTTAATTAAAAGTTTCTCTAAGAGCTTATACCTACTTGAAAGGAGTGGAATTGATTGGTGGTGGACATGTGACATCATCCAGAGGGTTTCCTGGTTTAAATAACTTGATTACTTGTGCCCATTTCAGTTATTCTGGAACGCATTCTGAGAGCTAAATAGTATCGTGGATACATTATGGCCTTGTTTGTAAGCTCAAAGTATTTTTGGACTGGTTTAATTCTTTGTCTGTAGCTTATTTTTAGTTTATGTCATATATTTCTCTGAAAATGTCTAATGGAGTGAAATATTTAATTTATTCACATATTACATTGAGCGATTGAGCTGTTGACATTTCAGTATTTTTCAATGTCAAGCTTAGAGTCTATGGAGTTTGGTACAAATATATGTTCAAATTGATCAAGATTTGGAGTATATATTTAATCTTTTTCTTGTTTTCTCATTTTCTCCGTTTTCCTTGTGGATAGATCGTACTTTGACACAAGATCTCATATTATGTCTTTTATTTGTTGAATTTAAAAGTTGAACATTTTATACATTTTTAACTACAAAATAATTATTAATTATTAAATTTGATAAATTTTGTTAAAATTTGAACTTTAAATGCTTATAACAAAAAATTGTGGCTATGTATTTTTAATATTTTTCAACTGTTATTGTAACATTATATCAGGAGCCTTGCATTAAATTTTAACGCTTTTTACCCAACAAATAAAATTTTTTTGATATTTATAGAAAAAAAACTAAAAAAAATTGAAAACTAACAATGTCCGTAAACCGCTCAAAAAGAGTCAAAATATTTTCAAAATTGTATGGTGTATTGAAAATGGTAATATAAACATTCAGTGAAATTTTCAAATATCAACAGTCATTCGTTTTTCAATTACAATAAAATAAAAAAATTGTTAAATTTTCGTGATTTTTCCGTATTTTGTCAAAATTTGAACTTTAAATGCTTATAAATAAAAACTGTGACTATGGATTTTTAATTTTTTTCATCTGCTTTTGAAACAATAACCTAGGAGCCTTCTATTAAATTTTCAAGCTTTTTTACTCAACAGATAAAATTTTATTGATATTTATAGAAAAAAAAACTAAAAAAATTGAAAACTGACAATGTGCGTAAGCAGCTCAAAAATAGTCAAAATATTTTCAAAATTGTATGGTGTATAGAAAATGCTAATATAAACATTCAGTCAAAATTTCATGTCCCTACAGTCATTTGTTTTAGAGTTACACCAAAAACCAAATAAATACCTATGTACTACGTAATAATAATTATTGAAGTTTTAATAGTTATACTTTTTCCACTTTATATCAATATCTCATTGTTCCAATATTAGGTGACTTTTACATTGACTTTTCTGTGTACTAATTTCAAAGTCCAGTCTTAATATTATTATTTTATTATAATATATAAGTATATAACACTAATTAGGTTCAACACACAAATCTAAATAATAAAATCATTTTAACATTATAAACTATTTTCAATTTATTCAAATTATTATTTTAATAGTTTGTATTACTAAAGAATACAGAAATGTATTATTCTAGAAATTAAAAAAAAAAATCAGAAACTTACCTGTTTGGGAAATATGGCAATCAGTCAAAAATGTTGAATTGTAGACTGAAGACAACAACTAATCAAAATGTTACGGTGTATGGGAAATGCAATAATAAACATTCAGTCAAAACTCAGTTCATGTCCCTACGGTCATTTGTTCTAGAGTTACACCAAAAACCAAAATCGATTTTCTCGAAAACAGATTTTGCGTAAAAATTCCCGTTTTTCCTTAATTTTCCTTTTGTTTTTCACGTTAAACTACTGGGAAATTTTTACTTTTGACCCCCCAAAGTACCAACTAGATTCACTTTCCTATCAGAAAAGTTACTGTTGAAGAAAATCCAAGCACTTTTACTGTCCTAAAAGGTGATGACAGACACAAAAATAATAAAAAAAATTAAAAAAATTAAAAATTAAAAAAATTAAAATTAAAAAAAAATTAAAAAATTAAAAAAACACACATCATTGTAAAATCAATACATTCATCGTTTCGCTCAGAATCTAAAATTTGCTATTTAGTATTTTAATCATTAAGCAAAAGGATACTCTATGAACATGTTCAATTCTCAGTGGCGTACCCAGGAATTTAAAATAGGGGGGGGGGACAACATTTTTTTTTTAAACAAGCGCAAAAAAGCGGGTAAGTGGAAATCGCTCTGCTGTACAGTAGGCTATATAAAAGTGGGTGACTGTAAATTTGAATTCAATTATATATCATATGTGTGCAAAAAAACGGTTCTGAGCAGAGATTGTTTGACAGCCTAAGATGTTTTATATTAGACTTTTATTGTTATTATTAATATATATACAAGTAGAGTGAAAAGGGGGGGGCTATAATAATCCGGAAAGTATATGTCCGGACCGTATAATTCCGGAATGTATTTATCCGGACCGTATTTCGACGGAATCCAAAAAATATAAACCGTATTTTAACGGAACGTATAGTTCCGGAAAGTATATGTCCGGACCGTATAATTCCGGAACGTATTTATCCGGACCGTATTTCGACGGAATCCAAAAAGTATAAACCGTATTCTTCCGGAACGTATATGACCGGAACGTATTTGCCCGGACTCTTAAAAGGTAAAAACCGTATTCATCCGGACCGTATTTGCCCGGAACGTATTTGTCCGGAAAGTGTTGTAAATTGCCTATATTAAACCCCTTGCATAACACCAGATTACAATTAATAATCAGTTGGTGTATTTTTATGTTAAAAAAATTGTTTGTTTTGAACTGTTTTTTTCTGTTCAAAATGGTTTTTAAACAAAAAAAATTGTTTGAGTTTCAAGCAGTTCAAACAGTATATATTTTTAAACGGTTCAAAACAAAAAAAACTCAATATTACTTGGAGTTACACTGTTTTAAACATATTACGTTTTATTCGTTTTAAACAATTAACGAAATATTCAAAATAAATGTTTTGAATTTATGTTTTAAACATGTTTAAAACAAGTTGTTTAAAACTTGTTTTGTAAACATATTTGTAATTACGTAATTAAGTATTGTCGTATACTCCGATTGCTTTCGACGTACATAATAATTAAACTCACACCATGTCACACACGAATCGCGGACATTCTCCCCCCCCCCCCCCCCGGTACTGTTTCGGTGTAGTAGGACATTCCCCCCTTTTTTTAAAAGTTTACTATTTAAAAATATAATATTATTATTTAGTATAAATATATTTATGCCTAATTTCAAATATTTTCATAAATATAATAAATTATTAATTAATAAATTACTTATTATTTTTTAAATTTTTATTGTTTCAAGTAAGTAGTTCAGTTAATCAAACATATACATTTATAATCTATTACATTTATGAAAATAAAAACTATTTTATATATTTTATATTTTATTTAAAAAAAAAATTTCATATTAAATAATAAATAATATTATATTGTTAAATTCAATATTATTAGTCAATAATTAATTAAAAAAAATTGGAGAAAAATGTCCGCATCAAAAATATAGGGGGGGATGTCCTACTAAACCGAAAACAGTCGGGGGGGGGGGGGGAGGGAAATGTCCATTTACCGTCACACACACCGCGGCCCAATGTATTGATTTTACAACGATTTGTGCTTTTATATTTTATTTTTATTTTGTGTCTACCATCACCTATTAGGACAGCAAAAATTATGTGATTGTATACTTCAGCATTTTTTCTAATAGGAAAGTGAATCTAGTCATTACTTTGTTGGCTCAAAACTCAAAAGTAAAAAATTCCCAGTAGTTTCAAAGCGCCATGAAAACGAAAAAAAATTAAGAAAAAAAGGTAGTTTCTACACAAAACCAGTTATCGACAAAATCATTTTTCTGTCGTACTCAAAAATGAATAACCGCTCCACCGTAGAAACTTTTAATTTTAACAACATTTTTATATGATATAATATGTGCATTAACACAACAAGAAAACCAACTGAACATAGATAGGTACTTAAAATTGTCACCAAATAATTAAAATAAAATATTATAATTTATAATCGTCTGTACCCAGTGTCGGCTGGCTAATATTGGACTCCCACGACAATAATTTTCAATAGGCCCCTTTACACAAAAAAAAAAAAAATTAAAAAATGTTTTTTACATAATATGTAGTTTTACTTTTCGTGTAAGTGCGAATAAAATTAATTCATAACTATAACAATACTAGAATCCAAAGTCCAAACTTATGAACATGGTGTTATAATTATGAGATAAATAAATAAATAAATAAATAAATGGTTTGACAATGGTTTTGGTAAAAAATATATTGGTACTTTTTATGTTTAAATAGATACAAAATAAAAATAAAAATAGTTAGGTATACAATTATTATACATCTACGGTATATTTAATAATTGGAAAGTCAGTTACTCTAATTCGATAATATATAGATATTCTAGTACAGTTTTTTTTTGTATGTGTATCGTATGAATAATAGCCTCCTTTTCCCAATGTCTAAAAAAAATATATTTTTAAAACGTTTAAAATCTGTTATGTAGATTTAAATATGGATAAAACACAATTTTAAAATCGGTTTAATTTTGATCGAACTAAAGCAACTTATATTTTCAAAAATACTATATAATAATATAACTAGTATTGTAAAATTGTATATGGTTTAGACACTTTTATAAGTAATGCTAATCAAATAGGTAAATATTAATAAAGAACACATACAACTTGAATTCAATGATATAATATTATCATTGTATAAGAAAAACGATTCTGAGCGGAGATGATTTGTCAGTCTGGATATTTTATATTGAAATATATTTATTTTTTTATTCGTTTTTATGGTGATAAACAAAGCGTTAGAAATTAAAATCCCAATTTTAGCGGTTTTTTGTAATTTGTCGGTGGTTTTTCCGTGTCATTAAATAACTATTGAGAAAATCAAAAAATGACGTCCCTAAAGTACCGCCTTGATCCAATTTGCTAAAAGATAAGATACTACATATTGAAATCAAAGCACTCCTTCTAGTAGAAATTTTGTATACAGGATAAAAAAAATAAAATAAATAAACATCATTGTAAAACCACTAGCTTCATAGCTCCGCTCAGAGAATTTGATATAGTTATGTTATAACTTATAACTTTTATAAAAATATTTCCTAAAATACATTACTTCATTCATTGTTGATCTTAGATAACTTTTCAACTTTTAACTTTTTAAGGTTGAAAAAAATCGCCCTGGCAATGTACAAAACTACAAAATATTTGATTTAAAAAAAAAACTCGGTATTTTTCAACCATTTTCGGTACCAAACTGATAACGGGCCGGGAGAGGCTGTCTATACCTACTACCTACATGATAAAATGTTCATAATAGGCAATTTAAATGTTGAAAACTTTTTTTTCTTATTATTGATCAATGAAATCTAAAATCTTGAACAATTAATACAAGGTTCTTCATAATAGTTGTTATGAAGATAAACAATGAAGATTTTAAGTTCAGATTTCTACAAAATTAGTCAATCTCAATATCACGAACATTTGCAAATCATTTTTCGGTTCAAAATGTATAAGATGTTTAATTTTTAATGCTTGGAAATTTAAAACGAGATATCTCATAAGTGGGTAATATTGTAACTAAAAAATCTAAAAAAATATATAAGCACAGATTTTTTTATAGTTATTTTAAGTTGAAACTTGGAGAAAATTAGATGTTTAAATGAATATTAATGATATTTTTTATTTCATTATAACTCAAAAACATTATTTTTGGTGACTATTATAACTTTTACCTATAATATTATATTTTATACACACAATGAAATTGTATAATGCAATGTTTTCTGCAAAATGTAATGGCACATGGCGTGTACCCTACAAACTCCTGTTTTTTTATGAATGTACATATAATCATACATAAATCATGCATGAATCATGATATACCATTGTATGTAGGTACACAGACCTGCTCAGGACGTGTTAACGTTGGAACAATATTCTAGTTTACAGCCTTCGCTTGTAAGTTAACGGCGAAAAATTTCAAAAAATATTGTTTTCCCAAAACGCGATTTTGTTAAAAGAGCACTTAGAATTAAATTTGAGATGAATTTGAACTAAAAATGAGATGCAAGTACTTATTGCCTATAAGAAAAAAAATTGTCTTGTTTCAGGTCTAATAACACCCTAAGATCCCAAAGTAACGTAACTTTTTGTTATATATTATTATATAAATGTTTTATGATCTTCATTCTTAAATTTATTTTATTTAGTTAAAATACATATATTATGTCAACTAAAAAAATAACAAGAAGTACATATAGTAAAGTAAATGTGTTTAAAAATTAAACAAATTAAAACAGATAATTATTTTTAGGTTCTATTTAATACTTGACGATACCAGTTACATTGGTAAAAAAAAAACTTTTATACTGTAGGTACCATGGTCGTTTATTTTTATTAAAAACTATAATTTAGAACAATGCAAATATGTAGCATAAATTATAAATTTGTCGATCGCAACGTAGTGTTGTCGAAATAAACCAAGAAGACAAGATCGTGATAGCGCAAGGCAAAACGTATTAGGTACCTTTAGACAAGGTAAAAATTAAAACTAATAATTTGTGTTAAGTTATATTATTTTATTTTATTTATTATTATTAATTAGTCTAGACACATTTAATGTAACAGTTACCTAGAATGGGTATCATTTATTAATTTGAAATAGCGGATCCTTGGAAATAATAATATAATATTTAATTCCACGTAACCCGTACAATTGTAGGTCTATAAAGGTAAGTAAGCATAATGTCTAGACTCTTTTGTTTTGTTTTTATAACAATTTTAAATCAGTTATAATATTTACTTATACCTCTTATATATATAATTAATTTATATATATCAATACGGGTATATAGTTATTTATTATATTTCTTATTTTTGAGTTTTGAAATTTGTCATTCTTCATCAAGACTTCAAGGAGGATTAATGTTGGTAGTTTAAAATTTTGAATATTATAAATTATAATATTCAAAATTTATAATATTATATTTATTATATCTGCTCAAATATATACACACTTTTACAATGAACCATGATGGATACCGATATGACAATAATGGTAAAAAAAAATGGAATCACGTAAGTACCTAATCACACATCATATTATAATAAAAATATACTATATATATAATATATACCGATTTTTTTTTAACCATAGTTCATTAAGCTAATACACATTATAACTATTACATTTTTTTATAAATAATTTTATGTATACATTATATATTATTTTATATTAGATTCTGAGCGGATGTGTTTTTTTTATAAAATTTGTTTCCGTGTACACGATAAGTAGGTAGTTGAAATAATGCTTCGTTTTCCAACTTTGAAAGTTTTACACTAGAGTGAATCTATATTGTATAAATCAAAAAAAAAACCCTTCGTAAACTTCTTGTAAAAATGGCTAAGAAAAAAAATATTAGATCATTAAGCACTATAAAGATGTGATATAATGAATTAATGCTAAGTATATTGAATTTAAGTAAACGTATTTTGTTTCAATAATTTATTTACTTGGCGAGGAATTAACAAAGTGTGATGAACAAAATAATTAAATGGCCAGTGCCGTATTTCCCAGTAAACACTTTAAGCTAGTGCTTTGGGCGGTAAATTATTTTTAATATTACATTTTTATTATTATATGTTACTAGAACTGAAAGCAATGCAACTAATTATAAAATGTTTTTAGAGCAACGAGATTGTGGTAATTTTTATTGTAAGGTGATTTTTAATTTCAAATTTGTAGAGTTTATCACCTTATAATAGCATTGCTGCGTTAGATATTTATGATTATTTTAATAATATTATTATTAATATTTATATTAATCAAAATTTTTTTTTCAGAAATAATTCCTCGCCAAGTAAATAAATTATTGAAACAAAATACGTTTACTTAAATTCAATATACTTAGCATTAATTGATATCACATCTTTATAGTGCTTAATGATCTAATATTTTTTTTTTACTTAGTCATTTTTGCACGAAGTTTACGAAGGGTTTTTGTTGTGATTTATACAATATAGATGGTTATGACCCGCCGACCGCAGACACTCGTCGTCATTTGCTCCCACCTAGGCCTCGAGCTGCATACACGAAATTGAGTGGGGGAACCGGCCGATGCGACGACGACGGCTAGCGTGATTCTGAATTTAATATAAATTTCCTTTAAAAATGCCGCACTTTTTCATGAATAACGTAAGCGCCGCCCCTAATCGAATCTATTTTTCTACTACAGATTATCCAAACAAACACAAAAAAATTAAATAAATATCACTCCATTGTAAAATCAATACATTCATTGTTCCGCTTAGAATCTAAAATCTAATTATTATATAATTAAATAATTTTAAATATAACAAAATATATTGTGTATAATATGATATTATAAAATTGATATTTTAAATTAAATTATCCTTTGGTGTGCTTAAATGTGTGTGGATTGACTGTTAATACTTTTATTTTTTAACTCTCGATCCTTTTTATTATTTTGAAATACATAATAGGTACCTAATACTATATTATATTTTACAAATTTTTTTTTTGCTTTAAATTTTTAATTATTAGAAAATATAGCTTATATGAATTCTTGTAGTTCATAAATATTGTATATTGTTATTCAATAGTTATTACAAATGTAGCAAAAGTACCATGCACTTTAGTCCTGGAACCATGAAAAAGATGGCCGACGGAACAATTATAGTGATGAGGTCTCACTCTAATCATGAGCGTGAAGATGATACCCCTCAGTTAATAGATGCTTTAAAAGCAGTACTAAAAAGAAGAGCTGCTGCTGAAAATATTTTATTAAAAGAAATTTACGACGAAGAGTGCTTAAGGTAAATTTTAGAAGTTTTATTATTGAAAAATTAATTATAATTGCTTATACTTATTTATTGATTTAGGCATCCAATAGCAGCTAGCTTATATCCATAGCCTACAGCTGAATCTTTAATGCGTTTGGCCCGTAGGTCAGTAATGCCTAGATTGCCTGGGAACCTTCAGGAACTAGCATCCTTATTTGATAATGGGCATCTTCAAAGATTCAATTGTTGTGACATTACGATATTTAGGAGCTGTATTCGTGACCTTGATGGTAAAACTAGCCTGATATTTGCATGTCCAGTTTTGTCACAAAGTTTTTGTGGTACTGGAATTGAGGAGCTTCATGTAGACGCTACTTTTAAAGTGGTTCCAGTAAACATGGGCTATCAATTATTGAGCGTACATGCTATGATACAAAATTATGTAAGTATATTATACCTAAAACAAAAATTTAACTTACAATTGTTTTTATTATATTGATGTTCATTCATTTATTTATTTATCTATAGTCAATACCAATTATATTCGCACTAATGGAATCAAAGTCTAGGAATTCATATGACAGTGTATTTCGATATGTTAAAGATAATCTTTTAGCAAACATTTCTCCAAGGATTATCATAAGTGATTATGAATCTACACTTAGAGATGTTCTACAATCATATTTCCCTGAAGCTCGAACATCTGGTTGTTGGTTCCACCATAATCAAGTACCTACCTAAAAAATACAAATTTTTATTTTTATTATAATTTTGCTTAATGATTAGTATACTTAAGTTATTTATATTTAAATCTTTTTAGGCAGTTTTTAAAAATATGAAAAGTAAAGGATACTATAGGCTTGTAAATACTAATCAATTTGCACTGCAAAGCTTAAACCTTTTATTTGGCCTTCCACTGCTTCCATATCAGGATATAGAAAGAGCATTTCAATTAATTAAAATGTATGCAATCAACCATGGAGTAGCGATGCATAATTTATTTGACTATTATGAGAGGTAATTAGTTGTTAATATTTAAAAATCAATACATATTGGATTGTTGTAAAACTATTAATGTACAATGGTTTTATGTTTTTTTTCTTTGTCATAATTTTTTGGAGCAGTAAAATATTTTGATGTTCTACTTTAACTCAGTATTTAAAGGTGTTTTCTAGAAGAAAATTGGATCTAATTGGTACTTTGGGAATTAGGTCGTTAAAAGTAAAAATGCATAGTATTTTTTTATAAATATTTAAAAGGTTTTTTTTGCTATTTGTAGATATTAAAATTTTTTTTTTATTAGCATTTTTTTTTTTTGTTTAGGTAGTATAAATTTAGTTTTTGGTTAAAAAGTACAGTAATAAGTAGTTCTGATTGAAATTCAAAAATCTAATAAATATGTATAGGAAAATACATTTTTTTTATACACATTTGAAGTTCAAATTTTAACGAAATTCGATATTTAAACAAAGTATATCAACTGTATTTTTTTTTTTTTTTTTTAATAATTCAAAAGAAATTTTTAGTAGTAACTTGAAACTGTTATGTATATTTTGTATTTTACTATCACAGTGACTTTTATAACTTATATTTAGATTCATTTAAAGGTGAATATCTGTACACTATACCCTAAACCTAATTACTTATAGTAGCTTATTAAGTAAATACTTGGTTTGTAATGTTTGTATTGTACAGTTGAATATTTGAATACCATAAATAATACTTATTTATTATATATTTATACCTGTGTTAACTATAGGTATTGGTTGCGCCGTGTGGGAACTCAGATAATTTCAGTTCATGGACTTCCTAGGCGTACAAACAATAATATTGAAAGTTTCCACAATAAATTAAGATTAAAATTTTCAGTGACTCATCCCAATCTATGGATATTTTTAAGTATGTTAATCAATATGATTAATTAAATACTACTTGTTTTAAAAGTTATTTTTAACGTTTGTAAACTGAAAATACTAATTATATATATGTATGGATTGTGATAAATATTTTATAATATAATTTATATTATCTAATGTATTACCAAACAAATAAGTATGCATCTTCTGATAATTTATGTTTCTGAAATTTACTTATAACATTTTTCTTATAGGTAATTTGAGTAATTTATTTAATAATTACCATGTTATAATGAGGCAGCTTGAAAATAATCTTCAACCTACTAGGAGTCTGAAGGCAAAATATTTATTACAATCCAAAAGACTTAAAAATGCCACAAGCCAATACGATGCTGGGATCATAAGTATGTGGCAGTTCATGCAATTGACTTCGTATACCACATCAAGATATATATCTCGACATATAAATTGGATCAATGAGGTAGATCCAAATTCTGAGCCAGAAGTGGAAGCTGCTGCTGTTGTACAGCCAATTCAGGAACCACAACTGCCAATAGCTCCACAAGTGTCAACGTGCATAGTATGTTTGAATGCAAGAGCAGCAAATATTCAACAGCATATTGTTATTCCTTGTGGTCATGCATGGGTTTGCAACAATTGCATTACATCCCTTCCAGCACCAACAAGATGCCCATTATGTCGAATGGAAGAAGTCACTTTTCAAAGAATTTTCTTAAATTAAACTTTTCTATTAGTTTTAAAATATTTAATTGTTCATCAAACAAAACTACACAATATGACATACAAATTAATTGAAAAATGTTGTGATAGCTATGAAGTATTTCAAGAAACTGTTGATTTTTTCTTGGAAAACAGCCAACATCTTCTAGCATTTCCATGTGCTGATCACAAAAATGACATTTTTTTATTTATAATTACTTATTATATTACCATGAGAATGAGACAATACTCACGTATATCTAATCAAAAGCAAAGTTAGAAATCACGCAAAAAAAAAAAACTTTTAAAATTGATAGCAACATAGTAACTAGTAATACGCATTCATTTATTTAGAAATAATAGTGAATATAAAAAGTTCGTCGTTGATTTGAATTTTTGAATTTTTGATCGTTGTTCAGTTATCACTAGCATCCATGACGAAGTATTATTTCGTCATGGTAACCACTAAATAAAACCTTATCAAATTGTTATAAAATGTTTATAACATTATAACACCTTTATTCGTGCAATAAAATGCATTTTTGGAAAAATGTTAGTTAACACCTTTGTCCATTGACCCCTTCAATTAAGAATAGTTTATCACCTATAATATTATTTTTTTTCATATTTTTATTCAAGTTGCAGTACACAATAATAATATGACATGTCTGTGTTGCAATCAGTATTTTCGATCAGTTATTATCGGGCATATACTTTCCGGAACTATACGTTTCGTTAAAAAACGCGCGTTGTTGTCCTGTTAATTAGGTATTTAGGAATAGTGGAAAATTAAAATATAATGTATTAATTGTTATTATACGAATATTAACATGATAAGACGTTATAATAATAATAATATGTACCTAAGTATTAGCCATTAAGGCTTTAAAAATTTAAAGTCCCAAGCTAATAATACATAGTTAGCTATTATACATGTTTAATATTTTAAAATATATTACAATTTTCTACTATTTTTTGAACCATCAAAATAACTAAACTGGATTGTTTTTATTTAATGCAATACCTATCAATAAGAATTTATTTATACCTATTTAAGATACAATTAAAATGAATATAAAACCCTTTTGGTTATTAATAAATAATAATATAAATATACAATTGTTGTAGGTACTTATGATACTATGCATTTTTTGACTACATCATCCTATTTTATTATAACATCATATAATATATTATATATTATATTATATCAATGTAATGGTTAATGGTTATGATGATTTAATAAATAAATAATATATATTGTTGGAAAAATTAACTGCATGTGCCAATTAAACAGGAACTTCATAAATTAATGAATTAAACAGATTGCCTGTTTAAACTATTTGAAAAAATATCCATCGAGCTCTCATAATATGGTATGTAATATGGTAATTTGTTAATGTATCTGCATCTTATTTTTAAGCTCCAAATTATATAGTTCTGAAGCGTACTGAATGGTCCACAATGTTCGAAAGTTTACTTTCTTAAAAACAAATTACGCGTTCATCCTGGAGTGATCATGCGACATACGTTTTAATTATTATTTAATTCAACTCTGTGAAGGTACTAAATGTTTTAAAAAAAGTTGTTTTTTTAAATATCCAATGATTATAAAAATTCGTCAAGTATTTAACAGCTTTACTGTAATGGATGTGTTAAATTTAAAGCACACGACAAGAAATTATTCTGAGTGAAGACTGTCTAACTTTTTGGTAGATACCTAACCTAAGTTACAGAGAAATAATTTTAATTACAAACAGATTTAAATAAAAAAACTGACATTTTTGTAAAGTAAATTCATATTCATCGCTCCATTGACCACTAATAGAATAATAAAAAATATATTGTATTATGGGTATTATTTATTTTTATTTATACAAAATTTATTATAATATAATATGACCAAATTATGATCACATATTATCTTTGTAATAAATAAAAATGAACACTGGCAATAAAGATCTAGCAATAAAGTTCTCAACTTTCTTTTTCAGGGGTTTCAAATAGGCAATTTACAATACTTTCCGTAAATATACGGTCCGGATAAATACGTTCCGGTTAAATACGGTTTATTAGATTTTTTTAATTCCGGAGGTATACGTTCCGGCCAAATACGGTTTTTAACTTTTGGATTCCGGCAATATACGTTCCGGAATTATACAGTCCGGATAAATACGTTCCGGGAAAATACGGTTTAGTATTTTTTTTAATTCCGGAGGTATACGTTCCGGCCAAATACGGTTTTTCACTTTTGGATTCCGGCGATATACGTTCCGGATTTATACGGTCCGGAATTTATACGTTCCGCCCATTTATTTTCCGGATTAATACGGCCTCCCGTGAAAAGGCCGCTCCTGGATACCCCCCGCTTCACCCCCCCCCCCCCCCCGTCTATACCAACCCACCCCACCCCGCTCATGCCTCGGTAACGTTGATCGCGGTTGATAACCCCCCACCTCACCTCGTACCTATCATACGTCATCGCCACCCCACCCCGCCCATACCTCGGTGGCGTTGATCGCGGTGAATATCCCTCCACCTCACCGCCTAACCTAACCTGTACGGATAGGTGGTGCAATGGGTAAATAATTTTTTTCTCTTATAATAATAACGACACTATCTTAATATTAATAATATATGTTAGGTCGCGCTTCTGTCATATGCTGGGCACCTCCCCCTGCTACACCGCACGCTCAGCCAGATGTTTTGACTCCGACGGTCATCTCGCCTCGCCGCCGTCGTGCGGACATACCTACCCCCCAACCACAAGCAGCACCATCCACATCCCGCACGCCGGTTATCGTTTCCCCGCCACCCGCACAGACTATCTTTGACGGACCCGACGCAAGATCCCCCGTGAGCCCCGCACTACCACTTTCGCTTTCACCACCGCCAGCCGGGGAATTTGTTGCTCATACGGAAAATTCAAGGAAAAATATTAAATTGAAAAATGCTCGCATGCAAAAGGTTAATACTCCGGGCTTTATCGAAATTGAGTCTTCGCTTAACCGTACGGTCGTGTGGTATTTTAGGAAAAATATCGATAATGTGACAAGTTATCGAGCTTTCCTAAATTCGATAGAGTCCGAATTAGTCGCGAAATTACGTGAGCGCGTGAGTATTAACCCGATCAAATACAATCTGAAATTAGAGGCCACATACGTCGTACCCAACTTGCATAATTCAGCTCAAAATCGTGCATTTAAAACTTCGGCCCGTGAATTATACGTGCACAGTAATGTCGAGGGTTTGGTCGATCGCGATTTCACAAGGCTCCTGGGCAAAGAAGACTCATATGCCGGGAAATACAGCGGGTTCACTTTATCGTGCATCGACGGATTGCTCTTGGGTGTGTACGAATACACGCCTATGGGGGGATCGTCATACTTACCGTTGCCGGAAAGTATTTTGAATCAAAAGGCAGTCGTCAACCCTAAAAATATCGACCGACAATGCTTCAAGTGGGCGATCCTCGCCAAACACGTGCCACATGACAATCGCACGGTAGTAGGCGCTAATTATTTGAGGGAAGAACACCGTTACAATTTTTCAGCACTATCTACCCCCACTCCGGTGTCGGAGATAAAGATATTCAAAAAATCGAATCCCGGCACGAGCGTTAATTTATACGATGTGAGAAAATGCGTAAAGAATAAAAATAACGAAAAATCGAGTACGCAATCTGTCACATACCCTTTGCGCATCGCGGACGAAGAAAATGTTAGCCATTTTGGCTTACTGTTAATTAGCGGGAAAGACAACATGAATCATTACGCGTTTATTTCAAATTTTTCACGTCTAGCCGCACCGCAAAAAAATAATCACCAACACCGCTTATTTTTCTGTAAACGATGTTTCACCAGTTTCGAGGACCGCCCATTGAAATATAAATTACCCGGTGAGCAGGCGTTGGCGAAGCATCGTTTGTCGTGTGGCGCGCACAAACCCGTATTACCTCTGATGCCGAAAGAGGGGGATACGCTCGAGTTCAAGGCGTGGTGTAAGACCGAACGTCTGCCATTCGTAGTATACGCAGACTTCGAAGCCTTACTTCTTAAAATGTCAGAGAAACAAGGTGCAAATACCACGGCGATGCACACGCACCACTCCATGAGTTACGGTTTCCTTGTTGTCGCAGCGGAGGGGGTACCGATAGATTTATTTGATCAGTTCGACATTCCGAGTGCTCCCGTAATTTTCCGAGGCTCGGCGACTGAAGACGATGTAGCCAAGCGTTTTGTCCGCGACGTCCTCGATGTGGCCACCAAGATAGGCAGATTATATAAGGAAGTTAACGTGCCGATTTCTATGAGTGTTGAGGATTGTCGCGTGCATGACGCCAAGGTGATGTGTGACTTGTGCAGCGGTCGTTTACCGAGCGTAACTGTAAAACTGCACATCACGATCACTTGTCGGGGCGTTTTGTAAAAACATTATGTAACACGTGCAACCTCAAATTGAAAACACCGAAATTCGTGCCGCGCTTCCTGCACAATCTGTCAAACTATGATGCGCATTTCATCGTGACGAATTTGGCGAACGACGGGGGGAATAACAGAATTTCAGTAATCGCGAGCACTGAGGAGAAATATATTTCATTCTCAAAGTATATAGACAACTCTTTCTCCGTCAGGTTCATAGATACGTGCCGGTTCATGGCGTCGAGCTTGGCACACTTGGCGGGGAATCTCTCCTCAGTGAACTTTGACAAGTTTCGCGAGGTCTCGAAAGTGTTCACCACGTCGGAGATGGGCATGACCACGCGGAAAGGCGTTTATCCGTACGAGTACACGGATTCGTGGGATAAACTGTGCGAGACGTCGTTACCAGACAAGTTCAAGTTTTACAGTGCGTTGACAGAGTCGCATGTTAGCGATGAGGATTATGACCATGCGACTCGGGTTTGGAACCATTTCGGCTGCACGACGCTAGGCGCATATAGTGACTTGTACCTGAAAATCGACGTGCTGATAAGCGCAGACGTCTTTGAAAATTTCAGGGATATATGTATGTCTACATATCACCTGGACCCCGCGCATTACTACACGTCACCAGGATTCAGTTTCGATAGCATGCTAAAGTTTACGAAAGTTCAACTTGAACTTTTAGTCGACTTTGAGAAAGTTCTCTTTTATGAGTCTGGAACCCGCGGCGGTCTGGTGCAGGCCAGCAAGCGTCATGCGCGAGCCAACAATTTCGAGACGCCTGGATACAATGCCGATGAACCTAGCACGTCGCTCATATACCTAGATGGTGATTATAATATATAAATTATATACATATTATATTGTCCGTGCATATTAATTCATATGTTTTTCCGTATTTATTTATCAAACAATTTGTACGGGTACGCGATGTGTAAATATATGCCGATTAGCGATTTTACATGGTACCCAGGGAATCCTGAAGTCGCGCTGGCCCAGCTGGAGTGGATGGGCGAGACGGACGATGTGGGTAGAATTTACGAAGTTGACATTTCGTATCCGCAACACTTGCACGGCGCCCACAACGATATGCCGTTCCTGCCCTACGCTAGCATACCACCAGGGTCGAGTGTACGAAAGTTGATGGTAACATTTCTGCGGAAAGAACGCTACGTGGTCCATTATATGAATCTAAAACAGGCCATGGCCCACGGAGTCGTAGTCGAAAAAGTGATTATTAATATTATTATTATTATTATAATTATTATTGTTATGTGTACTGATCGTATCTTTTTCGTATATTTCAGACGCACAGAGTGTTGGAGTTCCGTCAAACTCCATGGTTAGCACCGTATATTAATTTAAACACGGAATTACGCAAGCAGGCGACAAACAAATTTGAAGAGCAATTTTTCAAAGACTTGAATAATTCGGTGTTCGGTACGTTTTTTTTTTTACAAATTTATTTCGTGATTTAAGCATTTACTATACGATTTGTTATTTCCCGAGTTTTAAACAGCTTAAGGTTTATACATCATAATTATTGTATGTATTTGCGCAGGGAAATCGATTGAGAACATGCGTAAACGGTTTAATTTGGAACTCGTATCATGCCCCGTAAGGATGCGTAAGCTGATAAACCAACCAACTTTCAACTACTGCACAACTTATAACGAAAATCTCTCGGTGGTGGTTCAGCATAGCAAAGAAGTGGATTTCTGCAAGCCGATCTATATAGGATTTACCGTACTAGAACTCAGCAAAGTTCTAATGTACGGATTTCATTATGACGTCATGAAGCGCCATTACGGCGATAAGATCGACTTGCTGTACACCGATACTGGTATGTATATTATATAAAACGTGTGCAGTCTAACACAGCTTTTATATTATAATATTATTATTATTACATGTTTCAGATTCGTTATTCTACCGCGTGACGACGAATGATTTTTACGACGACTGTATTAACAATTCGAATCTGATGCGGTTTATGGACACCTCTAATTTACTGAAAGACCACAAATGCTATTCAACTGCGAGGAAACGGATTCCGGGGCTGTTCAAAAACGAAACCAATGCCCGTACTGTATATGAGTACGTAGCTCTACGCGCCAAGTCTTATGCGTACGACGTGGAAGAGGAGGTTACAATTCGCGCGAAGGGTGTCATGAGACACGTTATTAGAAATCACCTAACTTTCGCCGAGCATAAGAGGTGTATGTTTGCCGACGTGGACGACGGTGCGGAATCCGACGAGTGTGACGACGAATTCGACGCAAATATGGGGAAAATGATCGCAGTCGACTCCGCGCTGAAAGCTGTCGCCCAAATACATCGGAACGCCTCAACGTCTGCAACAAATTCACCGTCGACCACACATCCGTCACACTTTTATTGCTATATGCCTTTTACACCGTATAGAGAAAATGTCTCTATACAGTCGTTTAAACACGAAATGCGTACGATTAGGACTATGAAACTAGTTTTAAACAGGGCCGACGATAAGCGTCATGTGTTACCGGACAACATTTCAACGTACGCGCACGGTCATCACCGCATAAATTATTAAATTGTTATTATTGTTATTACTTATTATTATTATTGTTATTGTTATTATTGTTCAATGATCTCATATCTGTATATATATTTATAATCTATTAAAATATCTATTAAAGTCTCTTTTTTTTTTTTCCAAATCTAGATAATAGATTTTCACCGTAGAATACCTATTATTATTATTATTATTATTATTATTATCATTATGACAGAATAATTATATAACTTGTTAAATGTATATAATTATATTATACTACTCCTAAATTCGTATACAAATGTCGACTATTAAATAATAAAACCTTATAAATATAAAATATTTCACCATCCCGTATTTGCGAGGATAAACCTTATAATAATATTATTAAATATTATATTTTTTAAAACCAACTCATTGATCGGACAAAATAATTACATAACTTGTTAAATGTATATAATTATATTATACGTCCCTTAAAACTATAGGATCTAGATAAAATGAAAATAAAAACATATTTTTAAATTATTTTATTAAAATAATAATATAGTGAATATACAATATGAACAAATGTAATATTCATATTAAAGAGCTCCATTAGAGATTTCATTGGAAATCTATAATGAAACTCTTATTATTCATCCCTCTATAAATGAGGCTCACTACGGGCAAATTCCCGATATTATACGCCGATATATCCCCGTCACCCATTTGAACTGACTTCGGTAAAAATACGTTGATCGTACCAGTTCCCGCGGGGTTGCACAATATGCACGTGACAGCTGTCCCGTACTTTGTCTCCACGTTTTTCATGGTTTTCACAGGATACGGTGCATCCTTCATCAACTCCCCGATTGACATATTCACGTTGTTTACTTGGGATTTAAGCGATTCTAAAAATGCCATTTTTAATAAACTGCAAACAGAAAACCAATTGTTAGATAAAATAATTTGTTTAAACGTGAACGCATAGCGAGAATAGTTATTTTTATTATTAAAGTAAAAATTAACTCACTTTGATTTTAGGAAGAAATTTGAATAAGTTAGAAAATTTGATGCTGGCACTGAGTTGGTGGATATTAATACTGAAATTTTTAAAAATATCGACTGTTAATATTGAATAAAAATGACGTTTGAAACAATTGTATATACAATTATTTAATTGATTAAATTAACTCACTTTTTTAATTAGAAGACATGTGTGCAGAGTCGTGTGATGATGTCGCCTTGATATAGTTGAATGGTTATGAAATAAGAAATAAGAAAAAAATAACGTCTGTTAATTTCATATAATATATAAAAATTCTTCATTGTGAAATATAGTCATTATACTCGTGTAATACGACCGCATAATATAATAGTATCGCTAGTATCGTGTTCGGAAACAGCGGGCCATGTCTCGGTGGACGCGCCGCAGCCCCGTTATTACATAACGATAGCGGGTCGATATTGTCGACTTTGAGCTTTATCACTTGGTCTACGAATCGCATTATATAAATACACGTGACGTTCGAGCGAGGTGCTCATATAATGTTGTCACGTTCGAAGGTCAAGACCAATAGTGGTGCAGGTCTGCTGAACACCGTAATAAATAGTCTACCGATCGAGCTTCATATCCCCGGGTATCAATATTGTGGTCCTGGGACAAATTTAAAAAAAAGACTCGCTCTTGGTCAGCCAGGAATAAACGGTTTGGATTCGGCGTGCAGAGAACACGATATAGCTTACGTTAAAAGTGATTCTTTGTCCGTACGCGGCGTGGCGGACAGAATTTTGGAAGAAAGTGCTTGGAGCAGAGTGGGGGCGCAAGACGCTGATTATAAAGAAAAAGCTGCCGCGTGGCTTGTAACTACGGGTATGAAGGCTAAACGGAAAATCGGTGCCGGATGTAGGTTTGCTAATATTGTCGGTGTGTGCAAGAAAGCATTAAAAAAATCGATAAAATCGTGTGTCGGAACACCGAATATGAGCAGCTTAATTAAATCGACTGTCCGCGTCGCGCGAAAACATGTGAAGTCTGCGGGCGCCCGATCGAAAAAAAATAAGAATAAACCACCTCGTGTCATTAGAGTTCCGAAAACAGTAGGCTCTTTAACTTTAATTCCGGTTTTGGCGGGACTTTCAGCACTCGGAACGCTGGCCGGCGGTGTTGCTAACATCGTTAGAACTATTCGAGGCATTAGATCGAAGACCGGCTCATCCGTGCATTTAGGTAAAGGCGTATATCTAAGCCCGTATAAAAGCGCGGGCTCGTATACTATCGCGCGGGAATCTAACGCTATTGCTTCGCGGAAATGTGTCGGCAGCGGGTCTGGGAAAAAAATGATCAAGAAACGCAAGAAACCGGCCGCGGGTAAAAAAATAAAAAAGAAATTGCGAAAAATTAAATCTAATAAAAAATCGTCGACGTCAAAAAACTAACTCTACCCAATCGAGCCCTTTACGATTTCGAAATTAGTGAATACGCTAAACTCTCGAAAATACCTCATTTCAGAGGCGTATATTGCATCGACAAGTTGCCCGCCGCGCCTAGACACGTAGAAGCCGCGGTCGTCAATCTAGACTTTGAAAAAAATAAGGGTACGCATTGGGTGTGCTATAAAAAAATCGGGAAATTAGTTATATACTTCGACAGCTTTGGCAATCTCCGCCCACCGTTAGAGTTGGAAAAATATTTTAAAGGTTGCGATATCGAATATAACTACGCGAGTGAACAGACGTACAATACTTTTAACTGCGGGCATTTATGTTTAAAATTTTTAACCGCAAAGCAAAAATAATTATATTATTATCGTTATTAACATTTTCGATAAATTGCATAGTGTCTGCGAAATGTCGTCTCAAACAGTTTCGTTGAGCGGTACCAGCTCCGAATTGGAATGTAATTTTTTCCCGCCCGTAGAAGTGGGGAGTAAATCAGAAATCGGTCTTCTGAGTATACAAACATATAATTCCATACCCAACGTTGGGGCTGGATGCTATACTCTGCATGTTATTCACGGTAGCCAGCGAGTGACCATTAAAATTAAAATTCCAACCGGTTGTTACGAAATAATTGCTTTGGAAGCTAAAATACGGGAACTTTTGAAAGACGTCGGCGTACGTTTTTTTAGTTTGTCGACCGATAACAGTACGCTGAAATGTACACTGCATTGTAATAGTGAAATCGACTTAAACGTTGACGATAGCATTGCACCGTTATTGGGCTTCGACAGGAGAATTTTGGCATGCGATCGTAGACATGAATCCGATCGTGTGGTGAAAATTATGAATGTCAACACGATAAAAGTCGAATGCAACTTGGCTTTGGGTTCATTCGACAACGGGCGACAATCGCACACGATACACGAATTTTATCCGGTCGTCCCGCCTGGATATAAAATAGTCGAAATACCGAAGTATTGCGTGCTTTATAAACTGAAAACAAATACGATTGATTACGTGCGAGTGTCGTTGACTGACCAAAACGGAAAATCGATTGATTTTCGTGGTGAGACTGTGAACGTTCGGCTCCTTATAAAAAATGGGTTTGAAGTTTAATGTTGATAAATACGCGGTCGTCAATGGCGATGCTCGCATTAAAGCTACGGCTGTCGACAGACGAACACCGCAGTACATCAAGGTCCCCGTACGTAAAAAAGTTAATAATATTAAAAAAAATAACAATTTGACATTAGTTAATCGTAAATTTTTACGCTTAATTGCCGCCAAGTAAATATATATTACGTATTAATATTACGCGCACACTATGGAAAAATCATTCTTGGATGTGGGTGGAGCGTACGTCAACGAATCTCCGATACGGGAAATGTTTTTACATTCGTTTTTACCGTTTTCCTCGTCCGCGCTAAACAATGGCGATGAAATTCGCATTTCAATTCAAAATCGAGATGCACACACGCAGCCGAGCGATAGTTTTATCTATATAGAGGGTAAAATAACGAGGCCTGAAGGACTTAAAACTGAGATATTCGGTTTCTGCGAGGACTATAAGCGTATACTGATAAATTGCAGCCAACAACTGATATTGAACAGATCGATGTCGGATGCGAGCGCGCTACACTACACCAGCGTGGTGGGCGGCGACATGGCTACCGAGGCGGTTAAGGCTATGGTGGCTAAAGTCAAAGTTCAGCTAACGCGAGTGTTGTGGAAAGTACCAGTGATCAAAGTCGACGATCGGGAGAGGTTGAAGCTGATGAAAATCATTGATAGCCACCATAGTCACCGAGGCATGGGCGGGGTGGGGTGGATGAGAGTGGGTCTGGGTGGGTCAACGTCACCGTGGTATGGGTGGGGGTGGGGTGGTTATGACGCGTGGTAACATGGTATAGATGGGCGGTGAACCGGGGGGTTATCCACCGCGATCAACGTCACCGAGGTACGGGCGGGGTGGGGTGGTGATGGCGTATGTGTTGGTAGGCGGTGAGGTGGAGGGATATTCACCGCGATCAACGCCATCGAGGTATGGGCGGGGTGGGGTGGCGATGACGTATGATAGGTACGAGGTGAGGCGGGGGGTTATCCACCGCGATCAACGTTACCGAGGCATGAGCGGGGTGGGGTGGGTCAGGGTGGGTTGTTATTGGCGGGGTTGGTGGAGGGGGTGGTGGTTCGGGTGGGTCTGGGTGTGTCAACGTCACCGTGGTATGGGCGGGGGTGGGGCGGTTATGACGCGTGGTAACATGGTATTGATGGGTGGTGAAGCGGGGGGTTATCCACCGCGATCAACGTCACCGAGGCATGGGCGGGGTGGGGTGGATGAGAGTGGGTCTGGGTGGGTCAACGTCACCGTGGTATGGGGGGGGGGGGGTGGGGCGGTTATGACGCGTGGTAACATGGTATAGATGGGCGGTGAACCGGGGGGTTATCCACCGCGATCAACGTCACCGAGGTACGGGCGGGGTGGGGTGATGATGGCGTATGTGTTGGTAGGCGGTGAGGTGGAGGGATATTCACCGCGATCAACGCCATCGAGGTATGGGCGGGGTGGGGTGGCGATGACGTATGATAGGTACGAGGTGAGGCGGGGGGTTATCCACCGCGATCAACGTTACCGAGGCATGAGCGGGGTGGGGTGGGTCTGGGTGGGTCAGGGTGGGTTGGTATTGACGGGGGAGTGGTGAAGCGGGGGGTATCCAGGAGCGGCCTTTTCACTCTACTTATACATTTTTAACTACAAAATAGAAAATATTACAAGATAGTTAGATAAAATTTTTTAAGAATTTCTAACTCAAAATAATTTGCACATTTTCGTGATTTTTACGTAATTTGTCAAAATTCGAAATAAATGCTTATAAAAAAAAATTGTGACTGTATTTTTAATATCTTTGAACTGCCATTATAAGAATATATTAAATTTCAAGCTGGTTGACTCAAAGATGAAAATTGATAATTTAGAAAAATGAATGACAGCTGTACTAATAAGTGGTTTTCTATAGGTCGGTAAAAAAAAAGACAACGGGGGATATAACCCCTATCCCCCATCCTGAGCACGCCACTGTGACAATTCCTGATTTTTATAACTATAAATATTAGGGTATCAACACATTGTTTGTTTTCTCGGGTGTTGACCAGTTGCCCCCACAACTGTTATCGGGATTTTATAATATACCAGTTGCCCTCGACCAAATGTACCAGTTGCCCCCAACCGAATGTACCAGTTGCCCTCATATGTTAATATATACACGATTACAATATATAGCCTGTAAAATAGGGGAGGTAAATATACAAATAATAAATAAAATTATTCATAAAAATATAGTAAAATAGTATAAAATGAAAGAAAAAAATGCATATACTTATAATAATTACTAATAAAATAATAAGAAAAAGTCAATGAAATAATAAATATTATAATTATGTGGCATTCAATATTATAATTTGACAACAAAAAAATTGTGTTTGGGTTCGATAACCGATTTTAAAAGCACCGTTTCATCTTCACTCACAAACAGCTTTGAAGTACACGACTTTAATGTACATCGCCATTTCACACCCGCTTTTGATATGCGATCTTTATAAAAAGTATAATTATTTAAAACTAATAAAACCTTGCTCTTTTCACTATACACTCGCGTAATATTTTCTATCGTGTTAACAACGTCAGTGCTTTTCGTCTACTAAAATGTACCTATGAAAGACGTAGGTTGTAGGTATATACATCGTATCATATAATAATTTCTAACAACCATAAAAATACTAATAAAGATAGGTTTAATAAATGGTAATAACTAGCGTATTCTGATAAAGCCTAATATAATAAATTGTTTTTACTTGTTACCCACGCGATAAATCGCCTATCCACTTAGACGCGCCTAAATTTACGCGTTTTGGTAAAATCCTTGCTTTGCACCAAGTAGTAGGCAGCTATTATTATTAATACAATTTTCATTTTATCCACATTATTTGTATAATATATTATATTTATTATTTATTATAAAATACAATATCATATATAATTGCAAATATCAAAATTTGATTCTATCATTTTATACTATTTTACATTTTTTTTATAAATAATTTTATTTATTATTTGTATATTTACCTCCCCTATTTTACGGGTTATATATTGTAATCGTCAGGCCCGGCTCAAGGGGTAGGTGACATAGGCCCATGCCTAGGGCGGCACATAAGCTGCACATTAGTAAGAGGGCGGCATTTTCAAAATACTGATAATATTCTATTGTTAAGGGCGGCAAAATTTGAATTTGCCTAGTTCACTGTTTTCCATTGAGCCGGTCCTGGTAATCGTGTATATATTAACATATGAGGGCGACTGTACATTCGGTTGAGGGCAACTGAAACATTTGGTTGAGGGCAACTGGTACATTTTGCTGTAGGTAGTTTGGGGGGAATCGGTATAAAAAAAGGCACATTTAGGGGCAACTGGTACATGCCTGTTTTCTCAGTCTGACTTATGCGCAACATATAGACAAAACATGTTTACGCAGAATCGTTTTTTTTTTCGAATAATTTTCGAGTAAAATAACCTATTACAAAAACGATAGAGAATAATATTTTTGAGGGTATGATACATCCATTTGTCTAAATATTTTTAACATCTTTAAATAACAAATTTTTATTTTTATTTGATAGTCAAATACAAAGTCAAATGATAAAAAATATTAAACTGATATTATGTCATACCTTTAAAAATATTATTCTCTATAATTTTTGTATAGGTAATTTTACTCTAAGATTACACAAAATCATAAACAACGATTTTCGGAAAAAGCGTTTTAGCTATGTTGCTTGTGGGCCTGAAAGAAAATAAATATTGCGCTGACATCCTCTTAATATATTATACAAATACGTAAAAACGACAATTACATTTACATTTGTTGTCTCTGTATAATTGAAAGATATCGAAGGAGAAGAAAATGTATTAAGTTTATTATAAGACAGTGTATAAATAATAGGAAAATATATATAGATATTAACAGATATTAACAGTTTAATTTATTTTTTTTATTTCTGGGAACTAATTATCATTGATTTGTAGATGAATTAAATTATTAAAATAAAGGTACTGACATTTTCCAATTGAGTAATTTAATGTATTTTGATCTTCAATCTTTATTTAGCCACTATAGAATAAAAACAAAAAATAAATGTTCTTTATACCTTACCACCACCGTTATAAATAACTGCATACAACAATATTTCTAGTGGGCGATTGTCCCACTAACTCTTCCACAATTTTATTACTCTATAACCTTGTTTACAATTAATATTTAAATTTTTACATGACGAAAAAGTTTTACATTTTGTAAATTCCCGTCCACAACAATATAATATTATTATTATTATGGTCCCGTGACTACTAGCGCTTTAGTTCATGAAAACACCGTTTAGGGGCCACAATTCTTATCTCGTCTTCCAACCTGAGTAGATAACCGTGGTCTTGATTCAAATATCTTGGTTCAAATCACGGTCTTAGAAGATAAGGTCGGACAACTATACATTATCAGCATTCCGCTTAGTGAGGTAAATCCATTTCAAAATTTGGCCGCTGTTCAATTGAGCGCTGCCCTGCAGACTTTTTTTTGAGGTAATGGCATTATACTATTATACAAGTTTAAAATAACCTTCGACCATATAAACTAGCTAGTATATTATAAACCAACTAGTTTATATGGTCGGATAAAATAATATAATAATATAGTTCATAAAAATAAACCCGAATGCCATATAAATATTGTTCTTAACCTCAAAATAAGTCTAGCCGGCAGCGCTTTTGCGGTAAATTGGGAAATGTTTTTGCCTCATTAAGCGGAAATAATGAAATAGGCGGGAGGGTGGGGATTTGTCCGACGTCATCTTCTAATACCGTGGTTCAAATTATGATGATATAAACTTTGAATGAAAACTGTTCCATCACTACTATCCACCTAATACTCGCTACCAGCAAATAGCGACGAATGTATTACATTTATTGAACAATTATAACTTTGCCTTATAGGAAACACTAAAATATTTACCCTGTTATGAACAGTATGCTGGATTAGGGATGAGAAATGGCAATAATTTTGTTGCTACCTGCCAGTCGTTCAAACAAACAAATCTATAATATAATAGGTTGTAGTATTGCAATACATGGACATAATAATTAAGAGGACGCAATAGTGGACAAACTATGGCATAAAAACATGGTTTTGTAATTTAAGTAATACGGTTTATTGAAGCAGTTTACAGTAAAAAATAAAAATACATATAATAAAATTTTTAAAATACAATAGTAGAGTAAAATTTTTTAAATAATCATAAGAAGCTCAATTTTTATTAATTAATTAAATAATTAATCGATAAAAAGTAAAAAAACTAGTTAATTTTAAATTTACCATGTAATATTGTATAATCGGAGTATGATATTGAAAATCAGGCTTTTTACGGTTATTAAAAAAATTCTCCTATACAATTTTTATAATATGTATTTTAACTGTTAACTGCAGCTTCATATTTGAATTACGAAACCATGTTTTACGGTAAAAAAAATGTTTGATTACAAAAACAATTTACAAATGATGGTATTGTATTTAATCATGAACATAAGTGTTTTAATCATAAAACCAAAAATTATTCAGTTTCATTAAGCGAACATCTTAATTTAATAACTGCGGCCAAATAGGGTGAAAGACCCAGCTGGCTGCCCACATTCTGGATGTATACACTGGTCATTGGATTTCAATATATCTGATCCCTTGGGCTGTTCAAATGGCACACATAACGACTTTGCTCCCATTGTCGAAGCACCAACATCTGCAGTACCATCGTCCCTACGAAATAATTAATACAAAAACATTAAATTATAGTAAATTATAAACTAACGAGTGTATAATATTATCATACAATGTGGTATCCCGTTTGATGTTATCCTCGCAAATAGGACGTCCACAAAACGGTATCAATAATAAACGTTTTGCTGCTAACTGCGCAGCACACTCTGACCATTTACGACATATCACAACATTTTCTTTCATTTCCTGTTCTGCTTTATTGTACATATCTTGTTGTATTTGATTCAATAACTCGGTTATTCTTACAACCATCTTGTCGTTTCCACCATCATTTGGACGTCCCTCTAAGGGAATAGTTAGTTTATCTCCATTATCTCGCCGCACAGCTACCATTTGGTTTCGATCCAAATCTTTTGGTCCAATTTCTAACCTCAATGGAACCCCCTAAAAATCAAATTTTACAATCACAACTATTTTAGATCAAACATAATTCAAAAATTAATAAATAAATACCTTCAACTCCCAGTGGTTGAACTTCCATCCAGGTGAATAATTATCTCGCAAGTCAGTATCCACTCTTATCATTAAGGAAGAATTACGATGTTGGATAACGCTATTGTCATTTTCATCATCAGTTTCTATCAGACTATCTCCTTTTAATCTGTTACATACATCTAAACAAGTTCTAGTCAAATTATCTTTGACTTCGTTTGCTGTGCTAACGCCTACACCACATGGTACAATAATTACCTAAATTTAAATGTAATATGTTTAACAAAACAGCAACCGATAGCTAATTTGAAATTAATGATCAATTATTGAGAACTCTATATTTACTTGAATAGATGCTATGCGTGGAGGTAAAACCAGCCCGCGGTCATCACCATGAACCATTACCATAACACCTATAGTTCTAGTTGTCATTCCAAATGAAATCTGATGAACAAATGACTTCTCGTGTGTGTCTGGATGTTCAAAATGAACATCAAACATTTTAGCAAAATTGGTACCCAGATAATGTGAGGTGGCACCTTGAATTGCGCGACCGCTAGATGCTACATATGCTTCACAAGTAGTAGTAAATATTCCTCCAGCAAACTTTTCTTTTTCAGTTTTTTTACCTTTTATCACTGGTACTGCCAGCATATTCTTATATACATACTCATAATAACCTAAAAATATCGCAAATCAACAATCAACCAACAATATCATTAATTATAATAATTTTTTCCAACTAACCTAATGTTATTAATACATCACGTTCTGCTTCTTCTCTAGTTGCATACGCATTATGACCCTCTTGCCACAAAAACTCTCTAGTTCTCAAGAAGGGTTGAGGGTGTTTGAATTCCCACCTCTAAAATAAATAAATAAATTTAAACAGAAATTCTCCCTAATATTTTATAAATTAAATGGAAAAAAATAATGCACCACAACGCTGTTCCATTGATTGAGTTTCAAAGGCAAGTCTCTGTACGACTGAATCTATTTCGCAAAAGCTGGATACATCCCAGTCTCACTAGTTGGTCTTATAGCAATAGGTTCAGCTAAATCCGTTTCACCGGATTTGGTAACCCAAGCTACCTATTAAGACATTAATTTCATTATATGAGTTAAATTTATCTTATTTCATATACTATGTTTTTGGATTACCTCCGGTGCAAAATCTGCAATATGTTCTTTTTCTCTTTCTAATGCTCCTTGTGATACAAACATTGGGAAATAATAATTCCGCACATTAAGAGGCTTTCTCTTAATCCGTGCATCGAACCATTCTTGTATTAATTCCCATATTCTGTAAGCCCAAGGCCTGAGCACGTAACATCCACTTACATCATAATATTCAATCATTTCGCCTTTAACCAACACTTGAGAATACCATTCTCCAAGGTTTTCAGATACCTTTAGAACTTCCAACCCTAATTTTGTTACTTTTTTGGTGTTTGTACTATCTGAAGTTTTAGTAGTGGCCACAGCAATATTCTCTTTTTTCTTCGATTTTTTATCCTAAAATGTTTCATTTTTCATGTTCAAATTAAATAATATATTTTATAGATTGTGTTTTAATATATTTCTTCATTTGTATTTATTTATTGTTTTTGATTTTTCTATTATCTATTTTGTTAATCTGAGTTTGAATTATTTTAATTAATTTAATTAGCTTTAAGACTTCAGTGAATAATTTAAAAAAAAGTTATAAGACGGTCGTAAAATAACACTTAACATATTTTATTCAATAAATGTTGACTGATGAACAGTTTTCCAAACTCCCAGTAAAATACATAGAAAAATTAAAAAAAAAACTTATATGAGTAATAGAAATATAAAACAAATTGAACAAAAAAAATAAATAGATATTCATAAATTTGGATGACAAAAATATAATTTTAAAAAACAAAGAAAACTATGTTTATGCAAATGATGCCAAAAATCCATCATGTATATCAAAAACTATGGTAAGCTGATGATTGGTGAACAGTTTTTTTTTTATTGATATAGGCATAATTAGTTTTAATTACCTTAATATTACTTGTGGTGATTGGTAAAGGTACGGTAGTTATTGGAGTTGCTGATTTAGTGTGACCATCAGGTATGTTAAACAATACTAGTGGCGTTTCTTTTCCCGTGTGAATGCTTCAAAAAATCATTTATTTTATCAAACATTGAAGACAAAAAAATTTCTATAACTAATTCTTACCTGTATGTCTGGTATGTAGAATCACATATAAAATAACCTCTACGTTGTAACTGAATCACATCTCCTTTTTTTAAATCTTTCAACTCTGAATCACCTATCATTTGCAATTCCCAACGACTATTTTCTGTATTTAAGTATTGCTTGAAATCATCATCTTTGGCCAATACTGCTTTACTAATTAAGTGATCAAAATAAACACAAACAACTGGTACCAGAATAGGCAAAACTTCTTCAGATTCTGAATAATTGGTTTTTGGTAACCACGTAACTTTGACTGTAGATTTAAAATCTGTGTTTTCAAGATCAGACACTGCATGAATTCTCTCTATTTTATTATTATTTTGGTTCCTAAAGAAGCAAAGATACAATTAATGATCTATATGTTATTATGATTTCCTATCAATAAGTATTACCTTTCTTTACGGTTTATCAGGAGATTTCCCCAGTTAATAAATGTTGCTCTTCGTCCAGCTTCTAATAACTCTGCATCACTATAATCTATAAGAATTTTAGGTGCGGCCCAGACACAATTCTTTAGTCCTAATTGAGAATTTTTAGGATGTTTAGGGACATTGTCAATTTTATATGGTTTTTCAACATTCTCTACAACAACTTCAACTGGTGGATAAGATAATGCTACATTTTCTTTATTTGAATTGGATAATAACAAAGCAGTATGCCTTGGTGCTATTGAATCAACGATACTGCGGTTCAATGACCAAATTTTATCCCATTGCATAGCTGTAACAGTTCTGGAAGATCCTTGGGCCACTATGAATTGTTTCAATGCTTCCACCTGCATTCCTCTCCTGAAGACACCACGGACAGTCGGCATTCGTGGATCATCCCTTAAACGTAAAAAAAAATGTATGTATAATTAAATGTTGTAATAAAATTAAGAACCTATCTGTAATTTCAATTAGTAAACTATAAAAGAAACTAATTATATACATACTAGGTAAATTATTAAAGTATTTATATTTATCAATTATACTAACCCTCCATCTACGTGGCCTTGTTCAACAAACCAAGTTAACTTTCTTTTCGATAGAACAGTATTAGTCATATTTAATCTTGAATACGACCACACATAAGGTCGGGTTTCATTGCTGCGAGTACCAAGCTTTAATGCATCACAAAACCAATAATATTGAGCATCGCGATCAGTATACTCTGTGGTACGTAAACAATGAGTAACACCTTCAAAACTATCCACAATAGGACAAGCAAAGTCATAAGTTGGATATACCCTAAAAGAACATAAATAATAATTATTCAAATATATGTAATTCATACATAAACAACATATTAATGAACAATAATTAAACAAAATATAAATACTAATTTGTAAATTAAAGAAATAAGAATTTCAAATAAATATATTACATTTACCATTTTTTTTTTAGTTTTACTGATTTTAATTATAATTATAATGAATTATATTTTTGCAACAGGTTTTAGATCTAATTATACAAATGAAAATACAATATTGCAGCATTCAGATTTTTCACATTTAGTTCTTTAAATATTATTGTTGTACTAGTTAAAATAGGTAGATTTAATAAAAATTGTATGATACAATTTATAGTAATATTAAGTTTATTTAATTATTATAAAAAGTTCCTCCCCAAATAGATATATCATATGAATAAAAAGATTGAATCAAAGTTAAATATATATTTCTTTTATAGGAATTATTAAATAGATAACTAGTTTCTTTGAAAATAAGAAAAATGTGCGTAATTTATTGTTAATTGAAATAATATGCTTATCCCATTTTAATTTATAATTTAAAACTAATCCTAGATATTTTATTTATTGTACTTCTTCAATATTAATACAATTTGAAGGGCATAAACAATTAAAATTGGATATACATTTCAATGAATAGACAGTTAAATTGTAATTTATAAGAATAATAGATGAATTTATTTCAAAAAACAAATAAATTGAAATTTAGATAAATTCAATTTTAATTTATTTTTACAGAACCAATAATACACATTATTTAGGACTTTATTTGATTCACTAAATAAATTATCAATTGATTTGTTAGTAACTAATATAGCTGTGTCGTCAGCAAAACTGAATAATTCAATATTAGTATTATTTTGTATTTTTAAAAGATCATTTAAAAAAATAATGAATAAAAGAGGACCGAGTACTGTACCTTGGGGAACACTACAAGTTATATTAAGTAATTCACTTAATTCACATAATGTTATTCTGTTAATGAACTATATAGAATTATTTTTTATTTTAGTATTATTATTTCTTGAATTCATAAGTTTGTGTTACAATTTACAACAGTTAAATATAGGTACACCAGTATGGCAGTATATCACCATATTATAGATTAAATATAACTATTACTTTTATTTGTTTTTTCAGTGTTTAATACATTTTTATGAAAAAGAATATTTTTGCATATAAAAGATTATTTTGATGAAATAATAGAGCACAGAAGCATCTCATTTTCAAGATTTTAAGCGCATATAAATCCGGTCTTTACTTATGATCTTATGATAATTGAATAGATCACATTTAGTTCAATTCCAACGGTCATACAGAAAGGTTGTCTGTTCGTTATCGTTATGTCGTGCATTCAGTGCGATAAAGTTGTTTCGCCGAGCAAAAATATATCGTGCGCTGAGTGTAAATCTTGCTTCCATCCGCAATGCACTAAACTTGTTTCTATTTCCAATTATAATAGATTGGGAACTGATAAAAGGTTTTGGAAATGTGACAGCTGCCTTCGATCTCAAAACTTAACTATACGTAAGAAAACAGATAAGTCAGATACTAATATTGAACCTGAAACAATAACTGATCTTTGCAGTATTCAGTCGTCAATTAAAACAATTTTAACTAAACTCGAAAATCTTGATAAATTGATTATTTCATTTAATGGATTACAAGAATCGATGACCTTTTGTTCTAATAAAATTGACGATTTCTCTTTAAAGATTGATAGTTTAGTTACTAATGTTAAGCAAAATACTATTAAAATTCAAGAAATTGAAAATAAATTTACTAAAATGCAAAATGAAATTGATTATTTAAAATCTAGCTATAATACTGCTGAGCAGTTTAAATTAATAAATAACCTAGATATTATGAATATACCTAAAACGGCTAATGAATCTTTATTTGATATTACTTCAAAGTTAACCAAACTATTAGATATTGAAATAAAAGAAGTAGATATTAGTAAAATATAACGCATTAAGTCCAAAAGTAATGATACTGATAGAATTATTATTGGTTTCAATGACAAAAATTAAAAGGAAGCAATATTATCTGCATTTAAATCAAAGTTGAAGACAAGTCCAATTACTGCCAATCAAATTCACACTTCGTTTACGGACCGTAAAATTTTCCTAAATCATCAACTATCAACTGACAATAGAAAATTGCTTTGGATGACAAAACAACTTGCAGCTATCTATCATTTCAAATATGTTTGGACAAATCAAAGTGGTGTGTTCTTAAAAAAATCCGATGGTGATACTGGCGTTAGAGTAAGTTCGTTATCACAATTACAGAATATCGATACTATAAAAAAAGTTGATTGTTTATGGTCGACTATAAACTAAAACTTATTATTTTTTATTCTATATTATTTTATTTGTCTTTTCTTTAATTATAATTTAACTATATTAGGTTGTTGTTAAAACATATCAACCTATAATACTATGGATAGGTTTAATTTAAACAATTTATTTAATAGTGTAAATAGTATTAACTATATAAAAACAGTATCAGTTGAATCTATAAATGATATTAGTTTAAGTAGTAATTCTATAAATATTTTCTCTATGAATATTAGAAGTTATAAAGCACACATTCATGAATTAATAATGTTACTTGAAAGTATTGAAAATGAATTCGATGTTATTGTACTTTGTGAGACTTGGTTGAAAGAAGAATATAATATACCAATCAAAAACTATCAAGTTTTTCACTCGTTAGGTATAATCAACCATTGTGACGGGGTATCCGTCCTAGTGAGCAATAATTGTAGATTAGATAGTGTTGAAATACAATCTATAAATAATTGTAATTCGATTAAACTAACTGTCAATAAAAATGATTATAATTTTACTGTTACTGGGATTTATAGGTCACAATGCCATAATAAAGATCAATTTATTACCTCATTAGGTGAATATCTGCTAAATGAGAACTTTATAGGTGATCATATTTTATGTGGTGATATTAATATCAATTTATTTAATGATTCAAGTGAATCTAATTCATATGTGAACACTCTAGCAAAATTTGGTTATACTTCTGCTATAAATGATTTCACTAGAATTACAGATAACTCTAAAACATGTATTGATCACATTTTCATAAATAATTATTTTAACCTTAATGATAGTCAAAATACTGATTCGGACGCATTAAAAGCGTATATTCTTAAAACTAGTATTAGCGATCATTTTAGTACAATTATCACTCTTGAAAAGTCAAACTGTAAATCTAATACCAATGATCACCAATTAATAGAACGAAGACGGATAAATTGGAAACGTCTTAACTTTTTAATTACCAGTGAAAATTGGAGTAGACTATATGAAACTAATAACGCTGATTCTGCCGTTGAGGAATTTAATTTAACAATTAATAGACTTATTTTATCTTCCTCTAGTACTTTATTAAACAATGAATATAAAAACAAAAATAAAAAAATCAAGCAATGGATTACAAAAGGGCTTATCACTTCAATTAGAAATAGAGAAAAACTATATAATAAATTACGTAAACAACCATTTAATACTATTCTTAAACAAAAATATACAAATTATAGAAATTTATTAAATAATTTAATCAAATTGGCTAGGAATCTTTATTATGAATATCGCATTAATCTTGCTGGTAATAACTCTAAAGTGTGGAATCTAATCAAAGATGCAGCTGGTATTAAAAAAAATAACAAAATAATAGTTCCTAATATTTTAGATAATGATGGTACTAAATTAACTGATAAAAAAGATATTGTGCAACAGTTTAATACGTTCTTCTCTAATGTTGGGGCTGATATATCTATGAATATTAAAAATGGTTATTTTAATAAAGTTCCGTTTCATGAACTAAATAAAAACTGTTTCATCTATAACTCAATTTTTTTAAGACCAATTGAACCATCTGAAATTGTCAATTTAATTAATAAATGCAAAAATTTTAACTCCTTTTGTAATAACACTTTAACAAATACTGTTTTAAAAATTACGGCCAAGTCTATCTCTCTCCCTTTATCTTTTTTATTCAACATTTGCATTAATAAGGGTGAATTTCCTAGTTCATTTAAAGAAACAATTTATTGTTATTCCAATTTATAAAAAAGGTGAAAGAAATAAATGTTCTAACTATCGACCTATAAGTCTAACTCTTACTATATCCAAATTATTTGAAAAATGTCTAAAGATTAGGATTGTTGAATTTTTGGATAAGCATAATTTTTTTCATAAGAACCAATTTGGCTTTAGGAGCAATATGTCAACTAGCAATGCTTTATATTACACTACTAAATTTATTTATGATAATGTTGATGATAAACAAAATGTAATTGGTATTTTTCTGGATATAAAAAAAGCATTTGATTCGGTTGACCATGAAATATTACTAAAAAAATTATTTTTATGTGGTATTCGAGGTGTTACTTATAAATTAATTAAATCCTACCTAAAAGGAAGGACTCAAAGAGTGAAAATTGATAATAAATCGAGTGATTCTGCTAACATAAATTGCTCAGTACCGCAGGGTACTGTTCTTGGACCGTTACTGTTCATAATTTATATTAATGGCCTTCTCAATCTGTCCACACAGGCTAAACTGATCTGCTTTGCTGATGACACAGTTATTTTAGTAAATAATCGTAACATTAATGATTTATTTAAAACAGCTGAGAATTGTTGTTCAATGGTTAAAAACTGGTTTGACAATAATTCTCTAGCAATTAACATGGAAAAAACTAAATATATTCACTTTAGAATAAAAAACACTTCTTTTTATAATGATCAAATAATTAAGGTCCATTCGCACAGCTGCCGTAAAAACATCGACCCAACAATCTTATGCAACTGTGTTACACTAAATCGGGTAACTTCATTAAAATATCTGGGTGTTTATTTTGATGAAAACCTTAAATGGAACATTCATATTAACCATATTAATAACACGATTAAAAAATTGTTTTATATATTCAAATCGCTCAAACACATATTAAATCATAAACTTAAAAAGTTAACTTACATTGCACTTGTGCAGTCAATCATCTCATATGGTATTTCTTTTTGGGGAGGTACTTACCATACACATCTTTATAACCTTGAAGTAACACTTAATTCACTGCTCAAATTCATTTTCAATATACCTTGCATGCATCAAACTTCGAGTTTATATAAAGAGTTAAATATATTAAACCTTAAGTCTTTATATTTTAAAAATATTTGTTTATTAATGTATAGTTTTAAGGAGGACATAGCTGTTCCAAGCCATGATTATTCTACCCGACTAAAATTGAATTCAAATGTCATTATACCAAAAATTAGAACTGTTTTTGGACAGCAATGTCCTCAATTCAAGTTTGTAAAATTTTGTTGTGATCATAATTTAAACATCAATAATTTTAAAAGTTACTTAAGTTATAAAAATTATGTTAATACTCTGATTTTGTAATTTTCCTTGTTTTACTTTTATTTAGTCTATCTAATATCTGTTTTTTTGTTTTCTGTTTTTTCTCTTACGTTAAAATCTATATCTAACCATTAATTACGTTTGTGAACTCTCTCCTCTAGCACAGCCATCGGCTTTTGAGGAGATCCATCAATTTTTAAACTTCAGCTTAGGCTAATACTATTTGTAATCTTATTTGATGGTAATAAACTTATTATTATTACATTGATTCTATAAAATAATATGTTTTAATATCCTTACTTATATTTATCACCAATTCTAGGATGGTGTTCAGGCTTGCAACGATATATTGTTGGATCTCGCAAACATCCATTTGCAGATTGCATATCAATTTTAGCCCGAACACAACACTTAAGACCAATTTCTGTACCTAAAACCATTTGTTTCCACAATTCTAGGTTCTTCTCAATTGCTGAAATGTGAGTAAATTAATTTTAAAAATTGCATAACATAGTCGGAATCCAAACAATACGCTCCAATAACAAACTTTCTGATAAAGTTGGACTATTATAGACTATTATATTATAATTAAATTAATAGCCAAGACTTTTAGAATTGGCGTGCACAGACTTTTAAATAGCAGATTTGGCTATTTTTTTTTTACCACCCACTCCTTTATACTGTCCCAACTCTTATAAAAAGTAAAAATACTAAAAAAATTATAAATAAAACATACAATAACGGAAAGTTATCATGTATTATAATTTAATGAAACTTCCAAATTCCAGCAGTTTCGTAGCAGTTTTTAGAAAATTATTTAAGTCTTTTTTGACCCATTTTTTGGTTTGTATATAGGTACTAAAAAAAAAAAACTTCAAGTGTGTGTATATCCTTACAAGTCATTTCAATGTGCACGCCTGTGATATTTAGTCAATGCTATTGTTTATAATAACCAAGACATTAACTTTAATTCAAAACTCTGTAAGGTACTTAATTATTAAATATTTGAGTTCTTTATATTTTTTATAATTTTTAAATAGATTTAAATCATAAGACTTACAGTTGTTTCGATTTATTGAATCTATTCTTTGCTCGCGTTCCAAACGTATTTTATCTCCATCCGTGTCATCCACATAAGCTAAGCCTTCTTTCAACATTCCATTCTCACATATATCTAACATTTTATCAAAATGATCAGAAGTATATGTAAAAGTATCGGGTTTAATTTTTAACATATCAACATCTTCTAATAACCTTAAACAAAGTAAAATATTTATGATTAAATCTCATAACTCATTATTTAATATATGGTTTTTATTTTAATATTTGTTTTAAAATAGACAAAAAAAAAAGGCAAACCAGACAAATTAGTAAAAATAAGAAGATATTGAATTTGATGTAACATGTATATTATTTTCTTTTACCTTCTCAAAATCTTCCTTCTCCTTTGCTGGATTTGTATCATCAAAACGCATTATAAGACAGCCATTAAAAGCCAATTGATAGTGTTGATTTAATAGAGCAGCTTTTGCATGACCAATATGCAAATATCTGAAAACAATGTATTATTAATATTAAATTAACTATAAAGCATATAATATGAAAATATACATAACACATAGGCACTAACCCGCTTGCTTCTGGAGGAAATCTAACAACAACCTTTCCCATTTCAGCTCCCGGTAATTCCACAAACTTTCCTTGTTGTTTACTATTGTCTTCAACAGACTTTTGCGGTTTTGGGGCTCTTTCATTCTTTTTGGTTTCCGTTTTCTTACTTTTGAGAACAGAAGTAGATCCTATATAATAATCAATATATTATTAATTAAGACCTATATTACTTTAACAACTTATTTACCTATTGTTTTTAATTTTTATTTAAATGAATTTAAAATTTTTGAATACTTAAAATTTAAGAATTATAATATAGACCATTTTTTTATGGAGTTAAGTGTCTATAATAAAACGTAAAAATTGTTACAATACAATATTACAATATATGTATTATAGATGTTGAATAAAGTATTGTATCTATCATTGTTATAAATTCATAATTAGTCATATTATTATAACTACAAAGAAATAAATACATTTATGAACTAAAGAAATATATTATCAAATGAATAGGCCATAGAACTAATTTACATATAACAACATTTCTAAGCTATTTACTGATAGAAGTTTTCTTTAAATAATTTTTTTTTTTAATTAGTTAATCAATAATACAATAACCAAATACCAAAAACATAAATCGATTTAAATTGACATTAAGCAAGTACAATTTACAAATGTTATAGACAGGTTAGGTATTATTTTAATAGACATTGTGTAATTATATCACAAAATATAAAAATGAATTATGTGCTTGGAGGCTAGTGCTGTAATAAAATTATTTAAGAAAACTTTTTTATTTTTATTTTTGAGAGCAAGTTGTGATTTAAATATTTTTCAAGTATTTGAAATTGTAATTCTTTTATGAAAGGTTTTTTTTTATTATAAGTTATTGAAATTATAATGCTTAACGAAAATTGAAGCCAAAGGTTTGTCTGCCTAACCTGATTGGTAGCTATGTCAGAATACTAACATGGAAATACACTAATAAAATATTCATCAGTAAATAGTTATCGTCAGATACTAGAATAATTTGATTAAGATATTTGTATTTATATTAACACAAATAAAAAATATATATACAGTCTTGCAGCCAGATAAATAATCACAAAAATTAAAATGTCTAATATATTATGTCATAATAATTGCATTAAATACCAAAACTTACCTTGTTTTTTTGCATATGTATTTTGCAAGTCTGGAGCAGCCAACTACAACAAATAAAAAAAATAAACAGATAAATCATTATTATCTGTTTTTTATTTGTGTATAATGTAATAAATTGGACACAGATGACATCTTTCCAACAATTACAGTAGACTCTCGATAATCGAGTCCAGTAATCTGGCTATTTTTTTTTTTTTGCTATAATAATCATAAGTTTATTATCATGAATGATAAAACTAATAGATTTAATTTTGAATTAATCGATTAGACATTTAGTTTTTATTCCGTTAACGTTGATGTGTGTATTGTGTATTGGTTAGTTAATGTGTTGTATTAGGTACGTGTTCATTTAAAATGTTGAAAGGATTCAGGTTTTGCAATAAGTAAAAATGTTTTTATTTATGAACTTCAAATAATCCAGCGTTTCGTTATCTGCCGGATTACCAAGATATTACTGTACATATCAATTGGTAACTGTTATTTCAATGTCCCGATGAACAATACTTTTAGATTTCATCATGGTACAGACTAAAAATTAGCGTCAAAACTACTGTCTATTGCACATATTACATACATTGTCCACGTCATAATTAATATATTACTTTTTCCGGATTATAGATTTAATTATTTAAAAATGTTTAAAAAAAATGTATTATGAAATGCAGTTCGTCTTACCTGCTGCTCCAGACTGGCCAAATCTTTTTCAGGAGCGTTACTCATGTTCAATCGACCAACACGAACGAGAAATCACAAGAAACGAGAATACCACGAAAGGTATAATACGCTTCCCTCAATCGGCAAAAGCGGAAAAAAGAGAAAGCAATATTGAAAATAATGAATATAAAAATATCAAATTACAGCATGTTAATGTTAATTGCTTAAAAGTTATTATTGATAACAGCGACGCGTCGATGCACAAACATAATATCGCCTGCCGCAGCAAAAAAGGTCGTATCTCACTTTTTTTCATTTTCGAGTTACGACCGTATTCGATTAAAGAATAATTTTCTTTACTATCCAAAGACCTTAGAAAAACAGTGCACCGATTATGTGATTACCAACGAAAACAGATGTATGTTTAGATACGACTTTTGATAACAAATATTTCCCGCGAAAAACGGCCTATCTCATATCACAAATATTATAGTGATGTCAATTATTAATATTTTGTAATTAATATTTAATTGTAAGTAGCTTACAAGCTAACTAGTTATACTAAAGAGTCGATGAAGAACCAATTAGGTACAATAGGATATTAATATAGACTTTAGCGATTCAGACTGTGATAGCATACTCAATACCTATGTTTATGGGAATATCAGTAGTGATCCCGATGAGCATGAGGATGATGAGATTAATAACAATTGCAATATCCCAAAACCAGATCAGGTAATATTAATATAACTAAAATATTATAAAAATGTATTTTGTTATACTTAGGTAATAATAATAATATGCTTATAAATTATATTATTATTATATTGATTTTTTAACTACAGGGTTTATTTTGCATTGAGGATAGTGGTTCAGATATTTATGATAGCGACAAAGACCCAGAATACACCCCTGAATTAGACAATTTAAGTGTAGTCAATAATGATAATACTTTTGTAAATGATGACTATGGAGTTGGTGATAATGATAATATAAATGATGTAAATTATTCAAAATCTTATTAGTATTTAATAATAATAATATATTATATTGAATTATTAGTAATAATGGTCAAAATAAGTAAACAAATAATTGTTATAATAATATTATTATTATTTGAAGTTTTGAATTCATAATAGGTAATTTTAGTATTTGTTAATATTTATTTAAATTATTTGTTAACATAATATTATACTAATAAATAATATAATATATTATTATTATATTTTAATATTATTACATTTTAACAAAGGTACCTTTTTTAATATTTTATACATATTGTATTTTATTTTGTTATGGTAGAACCCTAGTAATGTTGTGGATGTTCCAAATAAAAGAATAAAACGTGTTATGACTCCCAGTGTAAAACTTCAGAGGAAGCGCTTGAGAAATGTTGCTAACTGGAAGGATGTTAAATCAAAAAATGAACTTAATTTAGGATTGGAGCATAATAATAGATCAGGCAAAAATAAAAATGCAAAAATCATGGGTCCACCTTGTAAGTGCAAGATGAAATGCTTTGATAAAATTAGTGACAATATGAGAAAAACCGTATTTGATGAATACTGGGGTTTAGGAGATCATGTCCGACAATGGGATTTTATAGCCAGGTGTGTTAGGATAAAAGAAAAAAAAGTAGCAACCACATCATCAAATTCACGGAGAGCATTATCCAGAGAATATTATATTATACCCATTAACTTCGTTGAAATAAAAGTGTGTAAAGTGATGTTCTTAAACACTATTTCAGTATCTGAAAAAATCATTAGTACTGTTTCCAAAAAACTGAATAGGTCTCCTGTAATAGAACATGACATGAGAGGTAAGCATACAAATCGACCACATGTGATTGGTGCAACAGTAATTGATTGCATTAAGGAACATATTGCAATGTTCCCAACAGTTGAATCACATTATAGAAGAGCAACATCTCAAAAGAATTATTTGGAAGCAGACTTAAGTACAGCAAAAATGCATCGCCTTAAGACAAAACTCTTTGTGTCAAGGCTCAAAATGCTACAGTCAGGCAATATACAGACATATTTAATACTTTTAACTTAAGTTTTTTTAGACCAAAAAAAGACTTATGTGACAAATGTGAAGAATTTAAACTTGCTACTGAGGAAGAAAAATTGAAACTACAACCAAGCCACAACGAACATTTGACAAACAAAAATATAGCCAGAGATAATACAACTGTAGATAAAAAGCGAGCAGCTAATGATCCAGAATTGTGTGTTGCGGTATTTGACTTAGAAAAAGTATTGACCACACCACAAGGTGAGGCCAGTAATTTTTATTACAAAAGAAAGTTTGCCGTTTACAATTTTACGGTGTATGATATTGTTAACAAAGTTGGTTACTGTTATATTTGGGATGAATCTGATGTAAAAAGAGGTTCCAATAAAATTGGAACTTGCTTGTTAAAATTTTTAAAAATGATGAAGGAGAAGGGTTTCAAAGAGTTTAGTTTTTACTCAGACAACTGTGGTGGCCAGAATCGCAATCGTTATATCTATGCAATGTGGGAGTATGCGGCCTTTACGCTTAAAATAAAAATTAGTCATACATTTTTAGAAAGAGGCCACACTCAAAATGAAGGTGACAGTATGCACTCATGTATTGAACGTTCAAAAAAAGGGAAATCAATCTATGTTCCTGCCCAATGGATTACTCTAGTAAGGTGTGCTAAAGTTACAGGCAATCCTTATATAGTGTTTGAGATGGACAATACTGAGTTCTTGGATTTTAAGCCTCTTGTCGAAGAAAATAGATTTAATTTTAAAACAACCTGTGATGGTGACTTAATAAGGTGGAATAACATAAAACAAATCAAAGTGTCATTTGAAACTCTATTTGAACTAAACATTAAATATGATTTCAATTCTCCAGACTTTATAAAGATAAATTTCATAAAACAAAAACAAAGGGGAAGATTTCAAAATCATAGTATACCTGAAAAAGTGTATGCTGGCTAAAAGCCAAACACAAAGATTTACTATCACTATGTTCTATGGGGCTTATCCCAGCCACATACCATGATTTTTATAAGTCTCTTCCATCAAAATAAAGATAATATTCTGTATACAAAAAAGACTAGTTAATATTAAACGATTAATAATATTTAATACTTTTGTTTATATTATATTTTGAAAAAAAGGTTTTTTTAAGTTTTTTTGTTTTAATTTTATTATAACTTTGTATTGTTATAATGTTTGTTGTTATTATAAATATTATAAGGCTGCTATTACTTTTATTTTATTTTTAGAAACAATTAAAACTACCTACTACTAGTCTTAACTGTTTAATAATATTTAATATTTATACTTCAGTTTATAGTAAAATATTTTAAAAAAAGTTTTTTTAAGTTTTCTGTTTATATTTATTATAACTTTTTATTGTTATATATTTTGTTGTTTTTTTCTACATTGTTTTATATTATTTTGTATAAAACAATATTGTCAACACTAATACAATAAAAAATGATAATAGTATTGTATATTGATTATAAAATTGGTACAGTTTTAATACAGTATTTATAGTCAATGGTAGTTTACAGTAATATGCCATGTCATAAGTCTTTGGGTGGTGAGGTCTGGGCCGATATAGTCCCCCTGAATTTAATTTTAAAATAATGTAGGAAATAGTAAAAGTTATGACTTATTATAAAATAATTATATAATAAATTATAATATTATTACTATCATAAATTATCCATATAAATTTCCAACGAAAAAAGTCGTAAGTATAGATACGATTATAAAGTTATATTAAGTTCCAAAGTAAAAAGTCGTAAGTATAGATACGATTATAAAGTCTTATAAATTTCCAAGGAAAAAAGTCGTAAGTATGATACGACTAGGTACAACTTCGTTCTAAAGGTCGTATCTAGTTAAAAAACACGATCATATGATATTTAAAAAAAAACAATAATATAGTATTTAGAGTCAGCTAATTGGTGATGTAAAATTATGCATACCAAAATTTTAGAAATTAAAACAGAATTAGAATTTATATAACCATCATAGTTTTGCTCCTCCTGAAAAGTTGAGAAAATAGAGTTACGACCTTTTTCGCTGCGGCAGGCGATGTATTATTTACCGAATGTATACGGTATTTACCGAAGAGACGGTATATACCGAAGGAACAGTATTTATCGAAGAGACGGTATTTATCGAAGAGACAGTATTTATCTGAGGGACGGTATTTACCGAAAAAATTTGCGGTATTTACCATACCGGTATACCGACAGAAACCGGTATGTAAAAACATACCGACTACGGGTGAGTGAATTTCACATACCGCCAGCTCTAGACTGGTCGTTCCATACGGCAATAATACCTAACGGCTTAAATAATAAGGAGGGGTGAATGTCGACGGAGGACTCCAATGACGAATACCTCCAACGACGAATACCTCCCGGGCGCTGCTTATGATAGTGACGACAGTAGAGTAGGGGCAGATTCTAGACCGAGCAGGGCCGTAGCTAAGAATTTTCTATGGGGAGGGTTCAGTTCCATAGATAGAAATTTTATAGAGGATATTACTATAGGAAATTACATTGAGTAAAACATCAAAATAGTGAGAATAAAACATTATATTTTCATTATAACACTATATCAATTTTTCTCGGCTTCTTTGCCATTTCGTTTAATATTTCATCTGGCGTGATAACAACATTTCTGTAATAACTTAGAAGCACTAAACCATTGAGACGATCCTGTTTGACAAACAATTCAATAAAATGAAATCAAAATAATCAGGTTAATTAGAATTTATTGTTTATACATAATACATACCTCTTTCATACTGTTTCTGAGGTAGGTTTTTATTCTTTTTAAGCCAGAAAAAGACCTTTCTGGTGTTGAAGTAGAAACAGGTAGACAGCACAAAATTTTTAATAACATAAATATATTAGGGAATATGATTGGGTCACAACACCTGATGGCAGTAATATCAGTTTAACCGGGAAAACCATAGATCGTTTTATTAATAGACTGGCCTTGCCTATAGAGTAGTTGTTGTAGTAACCGGTCAAACATACTGCAGTCTGCAGTAATTCACAATATGTCAGTATAATATATATTATAATTATATTATTGAATATATATATTATATATATAATATATAATATTAATATTGTGCAGTCACAAGTCACACACGAAAAGTGCCCTCTATCTATGAGTTATGACCGTTCTACGTGTACGAAAGGCTCCGTAATTCGACGAGAAGATACATATTTATTATTTATTCAGTTCAAAAAAAAATGGTTTAAAATTTTTTTTTTTAAATTTTAGAATAAACTAGAAATTTTTAAATTTTCTATTTTTCTAAAGGGGGGGGGGTTTGAACCCCTTAAACCCCCCCCCCCCCCCCGTAGTTACGGCCCTGAGACCGAGGCCTTTCGTTACGAACCGTCCTCGCACTAGAGCATTCGTCAGTAATAATCCCGACATACCATTAGCGGTGCAAAGCGTAGGAACCAACACCGCGAGCCCCCCCTTCAGCTGCCACTAACGACACATTCGACGACGTCGTAGCAGCGGCCGCCGCCGCGGTTTCCGGCACTACTAACTACGAAACGGACCAGACGGTAAACAATAACACGCGCGATAACACTACTGACCTACATACCAACACACACGCCGACGAGTTTACAGTAACAGTGTGTTGCCAGGTTAAAAAGGCCGAATGTTCAGACAATTATTGTAAATTGTTCGTTTTGTTCGTATCGTAAAAAAAGTTGATAAGTACCTAAAAATGTTTCACTCGCTTCGCTCGGTAACGCAAATACTATAGTCTATAAGTATATTGATACTATATTATATTATTTTTTTTTTAATAAGTAACTTAACTTAAAGTTCTTAACTCGAGATAACAACTAAGTCACAATTGATAACTTTGAACAACTATTCTATTTAATTGTGATTTTTAAGTAGGTACACTATGTGCCATACTTTTTTTATCAACATAATTTAAATGAAAAATAAATCTAATAATTAGAAAAATGTAGGATTGAAATAAATACTCATTATTATTGAATTACATCAACATTTTTAATTGTTTATAATAATATAACAATAAACAAATATATAACCATTTAAACAAAATTAACTTGATCTGATAATATAAATAACAATAAACAAATATAAATGTATTAACACAATAAATCATCCTTTGATTTGTTTAATAGCAAATGTTAAAAAAATATACAATCATACTAATTTAATTAAAGATAATATAGGTAAATTGGTTAATATGTTTTTAGTTATTAAGTACAAAAGTTTAATATTAATTCACTCTCTCAAAACAACTATCCGTCAAAACAAAACTCATCGTTACTATTGTTGTCATAAAGATTACTTGTTGTCATAGAATCTATCATTTTTTTAGAAGGTACAAAATCTATACAAGTATTATTTTTTATTTTTATTTCTTGCGAGGCTAATAAGCATGCTTGAATTGTATCTGTATTTAAGCGGTTCCTAGTTTTGACTTTTATCAGATTAACCTTGCTAAAAATACGCTCACAATCGGCATTAGAGTGAGGAAGAGATAAAGCTTCAATAGCAAAATTTGCCAAATTTACAAATGGATACTCTTGATTTCCCATCTGTAAATTAGATAATTTAAACCAAAAAACATCAGGTTCTTCTAAATGATTTAGTATTTCATTAGGAATTTCAAAGTTAAACAATAATCTCCATTCATCATCAATTTGTTGCAATAATTTATCATTTGATTGTGTTAATCGAGGTAACACAATTAAAAGGGGGAAAATAGAAGCATTTTCTCTAGATACCTACTTTAGGGTCAATTAACTTTAGTTTTGACATTAATGGATCATTAAAATTATACTTTTTTTTAATTTGTATGCAAGAGATTTTTAGAAAATGTTGTGTTCTTAAATAAAAGTCATTTAACAAGGATTTATTATTTGCAATGTTAGGTTTTTCTATTTCTTTTAATACTTTTATGCCGAGATACATTTGTGTAAAAGGTATATATTGTTTATCATTTTCTGGATCAATGTCGTTAATAGGAGTTTTTTAATATAATTTGGTCTCATAAAACATGATAAAATATCTTTATAAGTAGAAATCATTTTATCGTGTAACTGAGTTATCACTACAGAGGAACTTTGGAAAAAAGAATTAAGTGAGGTGAATTTTGGCAAGACCCAATCTAAAAACAAAAATACAAGTCTTATGAGAGGGTCTGTGAGTGTGCTGTATATTGATTCTGCTATTGTTAGGCGTTCATTTAAATGCTTATCTTGGAAATATAAAAGTAATGCATCCCATTGTTCTAGCACTCTGGTGTTGTGCTGGTGACCTCCGCCGTTGATTCTGGTGTTGGAGTTTGTGTCCATTTATTTTCCATCATGATAGGACACTCCCATGGCCTGGGTGGTGGTGTTTTTGTTGTTTCCTGTCTGACGAACCAGACGATTATAATGTTTACTGTTATAATAATCATTATAGAAGCTCCCCCAATGACGACATATATATATATTTTTGTTTCGATTTGATCGTACCGATCTTCATGTTGTCGTTGGTTCGTGATTTGTTCTTTAGTATAAGTTATTGCGTTCATGTCATGCATGAGTATGAATCGTTGGGACATATGTCCATTGCCCCTTGTCCAGGTTCATACTTCATACCCCATCATCCGGTGTTTAAGGGCTCGCTAACTTCGAGGAAGATACGAGTTGTTTTCGATGCATCTGCAACGGCATCAAACAAGCTTTCGTTAAACCAATGTCTGCATACCGGCCCTAAGTTGTAACAAGATATCATCGATATTCTTCTACGGTTCCGGGTACACAAGTACACTTTCACTGCTGATGTATGTAAGATGTACCACCAGATTCTGGTACATCAACAATACCGGTCATTTCAACACATACTTTGGCGGGCGTCAACAACGGACGAACTGAAGGAGTATCAGCTTAACACGGTCACCTATGGCGTGAATTGTGCCCCCTACTTGGCCTTAAGAGTGCTTCAAGACATAGCTGAACAAGAGGGCAGTGACTTTCCGACAGTCAAAGACGCGTTGTTGCATCAGACATATGTCGATGACGTTTGTGTCGGAGCTGATACTTCCAATGAACTCGTAAAGTTGCAGTCAGACTTGCAATTAGTCCTGGGCCGCGCCGGTCTGGACCTCAAAAAATGGTCAAGTAATTTGCCATCTATATTGACAGCCGTGCCTTTGGAGGACCGTGCTTCTGACGTCATTCATTTCGACGATAAGGAGGGTGGTGTGACAAAGGTTTTGGGTCTTCAATGGAATCCCTCGATGGATGTGTTCGGATTCAACGTATGTCCATCATCACACACTCCAACCAAACGTACTGTTCTGTCCACCATCGCGAGAATTTATGACCCGATCGGATTTCTCGCTCCAGTCATATTTTATGCTAAGCATATCATGCAAAGGATTTGGAAGGCGAATGTATCCTGGGACGACCCTCTACCACCAAATTTGGTCAATTGTTGGTCCGTGTTTGTCGACAGTCTCCCGGCACTATCAAATGTAAAGGTTCCTCGTTTCCTATCCACGCAATTGCAGTCTCGCGTTCAGCTGTGCGGCTTCTGCGATGCGTCAGAAAAGGGTTATTCGGCAGTAGTGTACTTGCGCACAGTCACACACAATCACTCTGTCTCTATTTCGCTACTTGGATCCAAAACCAAAATGGCTCCTGTAAAGACTTCCACTGTGCCTAGACTCGAGTTATGTGCCGCTGTCCTACTTGCTCGGTGGCTGTACCGCCTTCTGACGATATTGCAGGATAAACTGAACGTAGACTTTACCTTTGCTTGGTCTGATTCACAGATAGTTTTGTCCTGGTTAGTCAAACCTCACTCTATGTTCAAAGTGTTTGTCTCCAATCGTGTGCATCGAATACATACACTTCTTCCACATTGCCAATGGGGATATGTTCGCTCTGCTATCAATCCTGCGGATTGCGCTTCCAGGGGAATGCTACTTTCCGAGTTGATTAGCCATTCGTTGTATTGGTGTGGCCCGAAATTTTTATATGCTAATGTCGATACTTGGGACACGTCTCCAACTCCCATTCCAGTGGAACAATTACCTGATACTAAGATCGTATCCCTTACCGTAACTTTTGGTGAACCATCTGAATGGATTTGTCGATTTTCCTCGTATGAACGCATGCTTCGTGTCATATCGTGGGTACGCCGTTTCATTTTTCACTGTAAGCGTAAGGAGTACCCACTCACCTTCTTGCAGGCATCTGAGCTTCAGGAGTCACTTGTCAGTATTGTCTTAGTATCTCAGCGTCTATTGTTGTCTGGATTGTTCATCACCCTGGAATCGAACCGAACTCCATCAAGCTCATACGCTCGTCTCCGCCCATTCATTGACTCCAACGGACTGATCCGCATTGGCGGTAGACTACATCACGCCGATCTACCAACTCTTCAGAAGCAGCCCATGCTGTTACCCAAGACGTCACACTTAGCTAAGCTGATCGTTCGACACTGGCATTTAGTTACGTGTCATTTTGGACCCAGGGTTATAACCGCTTTGATAACCCGTAACTTTTGGATAATGTCAGTTCGTGTTGTCATTCGTCAGACTATTGGGTCATGCACCACCTGTGTTCGAGCTATCGCTCAATCTCCGCAACCTCTGATGGCAGATTTGCCTGCAGCCCGCGTTCAAGTATGTCAGCCTTTCTCCAAAGTCGGAATCGACTATGCCGGCCCCGTTCCAATGAGAGAATGCCGCCTACGGAAGCCTAGAGAGTACAAGGTCTACATAGCTGTTTTTGTTTGCATGGCTGTCAAAGCCGTTCATCTGGAGCTCGTTCTTGAGCTATCTACTGACGCATTTTTAGCGGCGTTCGATAGGTTTGTAGCTCGTCGTGGTCTGCCTCAAGAAATCTTTTCTGACTGCGGTACCAACTTTGTTGGCGCGTCAAAACGGCTATCCATACTGGTCAACCATCCAGAAAATCGTGACCGGTTGACAGCTCGCGCTCCCTGTTCTTGGAACTTTAACCCCCCGGCGGCACCACATTTTGGAGGTCTCTGGGAAGCCACCGTACGTTCAACCAAAACTCTGTTGTCTAGGGTAATGGGGTGTCACCATCCAACCTTGGTGGAACTATCAACCGTGCTCTGTCGAATCGAAGCTGTCCTCAACTCACGACCACTCACGCCAATGTCTTCGTCCTCATTGGACTTAGACTATTTGACACCAGGTCATTTTCTGATTGGCCGGCCGTTGCTGTCCGTGCCAGATCTGCCGATGCCAGAGACAGCTAGCAAGTCGGTTCCTCGTTGGAAGCTTCTCCACCAGTGCCATCAGGCGTTCTGGCGTCGGTGGTCCGCCGAATATTTATGCTCTCTGCAAGTACGCAACAAATGGACTAAGAGCAGCCCCAACCTCAAAATAGGCGATATGGTCGTAGTGAAAGACAAACAGCTGGCCCCCACCCACTGGCGCTTAGGACGCATACTAAGTGTCAACCCAGGCGTTGACGGTGTAGTTCGTGTAGTCCGATTGTTAACTTCACAAGGGGAGCTAACTAGACCTGTGGTTAAGTTAGTATTGTTACCTACGGAATAGCCCCACTAGTCAGTTCCATCCGTACCCTCATAGTAGTTCCTTACACCCACTCCAGTCACTATTACAAAAAAAAAACCTATATTTTCTTACTTTGGTGTCAGTGACACGATGTACCGCTTGTTGCCTTGATTATTTGTGTATAAATCTTTTTTACTCATTGTTGTTTTTTTTGTTCGTTACTCTTTTGAAACGTTATACTATTTGAAATTGATGTTACCATTTAATATCTATCTTGCTTATTACTATATATTATTCTTACTATGTATCCTTTTGTATATTTGTCATTTTTTTATTGTATAATTAGCACCTTTAATGCCAGCCCTTACTTCGTCATCTCAAGAGTCAAGATCACCATTTCAACTGATCAACTGTGGTAGTCTTCGGTACGCTGTGAAGCTGCTCTTCCCAGCGGGGGGGAGGATGTTTACGCAAGCCGTCGTTAAACTCGTACCGCTATCGGTGTTGGCGACTTTACCTGTTGACCGCCGACTAAGCTTGCGTATTCCCCTTCCCTTCCGACGTGTTATCTGACTGGCTATTTTGCATGTTGTGCTGCAGCGCCGATATGTCTACTCCAGTTGCCCTGTCTCGCTCGACATCGGACGTCGCTGCTTTGACGTCCGTGGAGACCTTTTTGGGTATCGTCTATTGTTTCGACTTCTATATTGTACCGGTCGAGATCCGAGTTACGTGTCGTATACTCGATGTTATATTATAATCGTCAATCGCCGTCATTAATAATTGCTGTGTCGCGCGCGTAGTACGTACGTAATATTACTTTGTTGTAACGTATCGCGTACATGTTACGTAAGTTCAACAGGCTAAGCCGCCGCCGATCTATTTGAGTGTCAGGTATAGTGCGTTGTACGGGAAGCCGCCGCCGTCCGTTCCACCGTCGACTGAAGGCCGTGGTCGCCGCCGCCGCCGAGCTATTTCCATATTAATTGAGTTATCATAATATCGGTCTGCGCCGCCGATCAGCTGATCGCCTATAATTGTCACGTCCAGCCACCTCCGACGACCATCGCCGCCGCCGCCGCCCAACAATAACAACATCATCGCTGTCGCCGTTGCACTGAGATAAGGTCTCCCCGTATGTTGTATTATCATTTTATATTATTATTGTGAATTGTATTATTATTATTGAGTTCTGTGTATGTAGTTGCCATAGAGACGTCTATCGTCAACTGCACTTAAATTATTATTAATATCATCGGAGATAATTGATCAATACAAATATTATACTTTACCTACCATTTACCAATTTGTATCATTTTATTATTGTCTTCCTGACACCGCGAGTACGTCGTGTCAACTGCTTCGGTAAGAACACGACGTGCGCCAACAGTGGTGTTATTGGGTGTTATTGGGTGTTTGGTGTTAGAAACAACATCCAAGTTAATTAGGTAAGTAGTTTTACAATTATTTTGCATTGAAAGACAACATTAAATTGTGATTCGTAAACAATCATTGAATCATTGTGGTCATTGGTGTTACGTAAATACTAGAAATTTAATATTAATTATTAAAACTAATGGTTTTGAACATATTTATTAATAAAAATTAATTTAGCATCCAAAATACTTCAATCACCTGGAGCTGATATTGGAAAGGTTGTTGATTTGATAAAAAACACAATGGAAAATATGTTGAAAATCCGTGAGAACTTTAATGATTTGATAGAGGAAGCAGATTCTAAAGCGTTACAGTGGAATGTTACACCGGAGTTTTCTTGTAAACGAACGAGAAAAGTAAAACAATTTTATGGTGAGCTATGTCAAGATCAACGTCTTTCACAAGGAAACCGTTATTTTAAAACGCAAGTTTTATATCGCTGTATCGATACTGTAGTTACACAATTGAAAACAAGATTTGAAGGTCTTAGTGAAATAAGTAATTTATTTAGTTGTATTTTAAGACTGCCTATAATATCAGATGACGATATCAGTGAGAGTACAAAAAAGTTGGCTGATGAATTTCAGGACTTTAATCCAGCAGAACTTGCCACACAAATTGAGTCATTGTAACTCAAGTCTTGTAACAGCGTTTTTGATATGACTAAATTACTAATAATTGAAAATAATAATTTGATTACTAGTTTCCCTGACTTATTAACGGCATTTTACTTGTTCCTTACATTACCGGTTACTGTGGCGAGTGCAGAAAGGACATTTTCAAAACTTAAACTAATTACAAATTATTTAAGAAGCACAATGTCCCAAACACGGCTTAGTGGTCTTGCGATGATATCAATAGAAAATGAGCGTGCTAAAAAATTGGACTTATCGTTATTGGTGAAGACGTTTGCTCAAGACCGTAGCAGAAAAAAATCATTTTCAATGTAAATAAAATATTATTATTACTGTTTCCGAAATTATAATTAAATAAATTATTAATTTACTATAAATATATTTTTTTTATTGCATACAAATAAACAGCCAAATGTTTAGAAATTTAAATTACAGATATAGGGCCTCCAAAAATATTGTATCCACGGGCCTCAATGATCGTAGTTTCGCCACTGCACACACACACGCGCGCAACGACGCGCAGACGACCGATAATAATACTAACACAATAAATACGGGAAATACGTCTAATATGGCTTTAGCACTGGGGGAAGCTCTTTGTTTAATCTCGTGCTTCGATGGCACAGTACCATCGGATATTTACCCTTTTATTAGCGCTTGCGAAATCGCTATGACAAGTGTCTCCGACGGAAGCAGACCGATCTTGTTAAAAGCCATAAAAACCAAACTACGCGGGAACGCTTATGCGATCACGCAGTACCGGGACGTTGAGCAATGGGAATCACTTAAAACCTTACTAGAAACTAGAGGAAGAATTCTGCGTTCAACGGACCGCCACTCATGTTCAACTTGAATTAAATGCGACGTGACAGCGAGAGGGAGGATACCCGTATACAAACATTGTTCCACGAACTCTGCAACGCAAGTGTCGTAGGAAAAACGGCTGCCGAAGCCATAATTATCCGAGAACACATTAAGGGACAAACGTTAGCCATATTAATCGAAGGACTAAGGCAACCCATGAAAACGATAATCAAAGCGGGTAAACCAGCATCATTGGAATTGGCAATAAAAGAGAGTTTGGAAGAAGAACGAGTGTATAAATCCGACAAGGAGTCACAACGTTTTTTCAACAACTCTAAACCAGGAGGAAAGACCCGATACTGTAACCGATGTAAAACCAATACGCACCAGACAGAAAATTGTTGTTTTATTAAAGGCACACAGACGGGAAAAACCAATCATTCGACTCATACTCAAGCGAAGTCCGAAACGGTATACCCCACGGGGGGGGGGGAGAAAGAAAAAAAAATCCTATTGCAACTTCTGCAAGATTCCGGGTCATGGCATAATAGAATGTCGCAAAAAGAAAAGGCAAGAGGGGCAAAGTACACCAACGGGCACGTCGGGAAACGACGGGCGATCGTCTGTGAAGGGCGAACAGACGGTGCGCAACCTCAAGCTCACGGCAGTGGCAAATGAGTCTACGTCATTTCAATCGGACTCGTAGACAACCACGCCAAAATGGACATTCCCCAATGCCACCAAGGGTCAGCAAACTTACTATTAGACACGGGGGCTGACCTAAACTTAATAGAACTGGACACTTTGTCTGATAATGTAAAGGTGAATACTGACCGGACCTATAGCCTCCAAGGTATTCATAAAACACCGGTCGCCACGATGGGATCCGTCCTGCTGGACATCCACATAGGAAATTCTACACAGCTTACCGAATTCCAGGTAATACCAATGGCTTTTCCGATACCGCAGGATGGGATCATGGGACGACCACTTCTGGAACAACTAAAGGTTGTAATCGACTGCAATCAGGGAACATTTATGTGGGACATTTCCACCAACGAGATAACTGTACCACCGCGCAGCCAGGTAGTGATACCAGTCTGTACCACGAACGTCGTCGGAGACAACCGAGACGTACTAATTCATTCACAACAGCTCGCAGAGGACCTATTTTGTGGAAATGTGTTGAATACGGTACAAAACGGACAGAAACTGATATGCATAGCTAACTCGAGAGAGGTGCCAATACAAATGGAACCACCTCACTTGGACAAGCTATCACACCAGCTGCTCGACGAAGCACAAGCTAAGACTATATTTAACATACAAAGGGCCGATAACCGACAGAACAGAATCAATTTGTTACAAAAAACACTACGATTAGACCACGCCAACAAGGAAGAAAGGAAGTCTGTAGAAAACATCTCTAACAAGTACGCGGACATTTTTCATCTCGAAGGTGATACCATCTCGTGCACGGATGCCGTGCAACATGAGATTAAAATACCACAGGGCGCACAGCCGATTCACCAAAGACATTACCGTCTTCCCTACTCGCAGCAGTCAGAAATAAATAAACAAGTAAACGAGCTCTTACAAGACGGAGTAATCACCACGAGTGACAGTCTTTGGAACGCACCTCTCTTGATCGTGCCAAAAAAGGTCAACGCTTAGGGAGAACAAAAAGACCGTGTGGTCGTGGACTATAGAAAGCTCAACAGCCTCACCATCGGCGACGCGTTCCCAATGCCCAACATCAACGAAATATTAGATCAACTAGGTAGAGCAAAGTATTTCAGCTGCCTAGACATGGCTAGCGGCTACCACCAGGTACCACTACACCCTAAGGACCAAGAGAAGACTGCTTTCAGTACCAACCAAGGGCATTTTCAGTTTCAAAGAATGTCTTTTGGACTAAAAGGGGCACTTTCGACGTTCCAACGTCTGGTCAACAGAGTACTAATGGGTATAAATGGGTTCCGGGCCTTCGTATATCAAGATGACGTGATAGTGATAGCTTCATCGATCCAAGAACACGAAGAGTGGCTCAGGGAGGTATTTGACCGTCTGAGGCAATATAATCTCAAGTTGCAGCCGAGCAAGTGCGAATTTATGCGACGGGAAGTAAATTACCTAGGTCACATTATATCTGAAGAGGGCATAAAACCAGATCCTAAAAAGACATCGTGTTTGACTAACTTTCCAGTGCCACGCAACCCGAAGGAGGTTAAATCCTTCCTGGGACTCGCGGGTTAGGCCGGTGACACATATGAGAAATTTGTTTCGTAAAATTTGTTTCGTGAAATAAGAAATTTATTTCGTTACTTGAAAACGCGTGTATTTAAATGGAGCAACACACACTGTTGTTTCCGAAACGTTATCTCAAAAATATTTTGTAAACAAGTTTCATGAAACCAAACGTGTTTGGTTTCATGTGTAATTGTTTCGTCATTTCACTATCAACTCCCGCGCAGTTAACGACGTAAATAGGTATGTACAAATATGATAATTTATAATTATTTATATTGTTTATGTTATATTGTTTATGTTTATTTATATTGTTTATATTGATTATGATTATGTGATAGTATTAACTACCTTTTTAAACTATCTTCTATATTATATAGGATCAGAAAAAGTACAAATATCAATAGGTAATAATACAAATTTAAAAATAAAATAATGCAAAAGTTTAATACCTATTGGTTTTGGTCAAATATTCATAGCTCAAAGATTATATAATTTAGAATTTAAATTTAGATATAATCATTATTATATTATTATAATACTAAAAAAAAACCTTGTCAAATAGTTATTTAATATTCAATACTGCGAAATGGTAATGGTTCAGAGCTTGACATCGTGGGGTAACTGATAATATTATATTGTCTTTATCGTGTGTTTTAAATTTCACTACAGTTGAATCTATTTTTAAACTCCGATACAGCGGAAAGCGAAAATTAAAATCTGTGAATAATATTAAAGGCAGTAAAACGCATTATGTATGTGTGTTATTGCCTATTTATATTGTAATATTATTTTTATTATTATATTTATTTTTTATTATTATTATTTTAATTATTTGTCATCGTCCATCCACATATGTTTTCTCCGTCTCACTAATATACAACACGGAACAGAACGGTTTTGCGCGAAACAATCGTACTGTTCGCTCCGCAAACAAATTAATGTTTTCGTTTCCGCGCCAACAGCAAATCAGCTGGCTGTCTGGTGTGTGCATGTGTGTGTGTGATTCACGACAACGGATCGGGGAGTGCGCGCTTTGTCCCACCGTCAGATTGTGACATTGTGTTATCTTACTGATAGTGGGCAATGTGCGTATTCTAACGGTTGTATTTTCATATTATTTTTTCGTGTATTTTCAATGTTTTTCGTTATTCATAAAGTTGTGTACCGCTTTCAGTGCCACCGAATGTCTGTATTTCGTCGTATTAAATATTTAAGGTGGTACTGATCGCATTTTCGTGAGTTATGCGTTTTTTCATTGGTCATTCAAATATTCATTCGTTTTCGTAAAAGCATCATATTCAACTCAATACATTCGTTTCTTTTTTTTTTTTTTTTGCCTCTCAAGCTGTTCGGTCGAAGTCAACTGCCAGCCAGAGCACATTGTTTCATTAACCTAAATACATTCATTTTTTGCTGAAGAAGCAAACATTCATTCAATACATTCATATTTCATACATATTCAATCATCTTGTACTAATCGTCTTGTAGTGATCCCTCACTGCTCGCTTATATTTTTGAGTTCATCGACGTTGATGGTTAATGTAGGAGAGAAGGTTGTAGAGAGACAAGTTGCACAAGTTAGTTATAAGTAATTTATTTAAAAAGTAATTAATTTCATATATAATTTTGAGGACAGAGCGAAAAGCATCTGCCCGAGACTCAGCGTGTGCGTAGTGCAGACTCTGTACTAAATCTAATTTTACTATAGATTCTATCTTATATTTATATAAAATCTATACGGATACAAATGTACACGGTAGAGTCCAGGAGGTGGATATCTGAAAGGAACCGGAGATGGACGTTGTTATTGCACAAACAACCCGAGCGAATGATTGGCACTTATTGGTACAAAGTTAATTAAGTTTTGCAGATATTCATAATCCGTTTACTTGGTCCTTAAATTGCGCTGTCACTCACGGATTATTTTCATAGGTTGTTTTCGCACTATTGTGGAAATGCAAAATGTTTTTTAATTGCGCTGTCAAACTCTAGGTACGTACATTGTACGTGGTTCTTGGAATCGTTGATGTAGTTAACCTTCTTGTTGTTGTTGTCCTATCGTGAGAATGTACTTAGAATATTAGTAATACCGCCGGTGTACTACATTCCTCCCCTCGAAGATGGAAGTCCCTGACTTCCGCTAATTCAAGAATGTTCGAAGTGTTGGGTAGCCGGTAGGGCTGTTTCTTGGTGCGAGTGGAAACTCGACCATGTCGATTCCTCTTGATGACATCATTGGGTTTGCGTCCAGTTCTTCTGTTTCTTCCTGTGACTGTGCTACTTCAGTGTGATTTGTTACTGTTTTTGCTTTAACCATACTTATTATTAATATGATTACTGTCATAAAAATATTACTTGTTATTACATATAATATATAATCGTTGCGTTTTTGCGTGTCTTTTAGCTCGTCGATTTTGTTGTCGACTTTCCGTTGTTTTTCTAATTGTTTGTTTGACCCTGACACTTTATGTGGGTCCTCCATGTTATTTGTTTTAACATGGTAATCTTCCATTAAGTTGTTGTTGTCGGTGAACGGCATATCCTTTATGTGTTCTAAAACTGATTTCGGGTTGAAATCCATATATTCAGATTTGTAATCGACTTTTCCTGGTATGAGTACGTCTCTAGCGGCGTACGCTTTACAAGTTTCGTTTAAACTTAAGATACCTACACCTCTTAGTGTATGGCTGGTGGATTCTTTATCTTCGTCGCAGGTAATGAATACTATGTCATAGTTAGTGACGTAGATCCACTCGTTTTTGAATCGTTTTTTGTGAAAGATGGATGTACCCATTTGTACGTGCATGATTTCGCAGCTTGTTGGAACTTTTATAGGATCTTGGAGTAATTGTACTTCGCACGCTGGTCTACTAGTACGTGGATGTAATGGATTACCTTCAGGACACAAAAGGAAGTCTCTAGCGTGTTTACAATGTGTGTAATAAAATTCGTCATAAAGAGCATAGTGTTCTTTCGTCTTACTTATAGCTAGATACTTATTACTAGGTTTTATATAATAACAATCGTTTCCGGTGCACACTGGCACAGGTATTAAATTATACAAAATAAAATCATTTTGATAGATTAGAGGTAAAGTAAGTATAAACACTAAGTTGTCATTTGCAGAGTATATAGTAATGTCTGAGAGCTTTACTAATTCGTAAATATTTTGTATGTCTAAATCAGTAGGTAAATCGGTGCCCCCAGGAAATGACACTTTAATGTCCTTGATGTTTTCTAAAAGTTCGCGTGGAGATATTAAACTGGTATGAATTATTCCTATTTTTGCTTGTTGTATTATTTCGAGTAATGTATTGGTTTCTAACATATGTTTTGTTATTAACAAATTTATAATTACGAAGTGTTTTAACAAGTAATTTTTTGTTTGTTGTTCCCTAGATATATTAATAGATTCATTATATACAAAAGTTGTATTATAGTTTTCGTATTCGTCAAACTTGGTTTGTAATTTAACTATTTTTATTTGTTCTTTAACGAATTTTGTTTGTGTCGCGTCGTGCGTCTGTCCTATATTAAAAGTTAATCTTTTTATACATTCCAGATTACATATTCCGTATATTAATCTAGCTGCTTTTGCTATTGTTCCTAACGTTGTACTTCTTTTGGAAATTTTATGTTCTATGGATTCTATTACTAGCTCCCTTCTTTTACGTAGTTCCTTTACTATAGTATTAGCTGTGTACACTAAATTTTTACAATTGTTATCGACGTTGTGTGCGATGGTCATACATAGTGTTTCAGTTTGGTTCATAATATCGTCAATAGAAACAAACCGTTCCTTATACTTAGCAAGATTAATATATGCAGTTAGGTCCCATTGAGACGTAATAAGTTTCAAAGGTCCCCGGTTCTCGTAGTATAGGCCAGAGTGTCGTGTTAGTTGTTCGTCGGTGTATCGAAAAGTTCCCGACGTGAATGGTATTATCAGAAGCATAAGTCTGAAAATCGTTTCAGCTTATTAGTTCAATATAGTTTTATAATAAAAGTTTAACTTAAAAGTATTCAATATACCCGTTCTACTGTTCAGGAAACTACTAATAAAAGTAATATGATTACGAGTGTAAAATAAATAGAATGATAATAAAATAGTATTATAATTAATAAAATCCCGTAACCCTCATAAAATAATTTGATAATAAAATCTTAAATACCGTAGTATATTATAATAATAATAAAATAAGAAAAAAAACGTAATTAATATTATTAATTAATAAAGAAAAACCATAACCCTTGTAACCTAATTGTATAATATAAATTATATTGGTGCGGGTAGAATGTTTCTCTTTTTGTTTTGTTTTGCCCACACCGCATCGTTAATGATATCCCTATGCATTTTGTATAACTGTACAAATAGGCATCTGGTCCATTGAACGTCTGCTCGGGGGTCGTGAGCTTCAAGCCCCCCGTGAAAAAAGAGATCGCTGCACATAAGAGTGTGTGCCTCGTTGAGTTTAAGTGATCGCCCGTTCTTTTTGTATTTTCCTATCGGAATAGATGCTAAGGGTTGGTTGTCCCCATAATCTGTTAGTAAAAGTTGCCATCCATGTGAAGATCCCAACCACGTAACGAAAATATGGGTTTGTCTATTTTAAGGAGTTGGAGTATTTGTTTATCTGTACTACCCTCCCAGGTTAATATCGCGTCATACTTGTCTAGATGCTGTTTGATTTGGGGCTGCGTAAGGTTTGGTGAAAGAGTATGGTCAGAATCGTAAAGTTGTGCAAGTATCGGGTATAGTAACTCAAGTTTGTCCCTAAATATAGATTGGAAATGTTTCACTAAGTGTTTCCACTCTTTGTCTGTTATGGATCGATTTTCTTGCAAAAATAATGCGCGCCCCTCTAGTTTCGTGATGATACCCGGCTGGTATCGGCCCCCCATGATGGCGCCCGATATGAGTACTAAGTGGTCTCGGCTGTAGCTGCAAAATTCGAAATCTACGGTTGCGTATTCGGGTATCTTACTGTAAAATAGATTGATTATAAAAAAAAAATATTTAGAAACAGAAAACACACACAAAAAAAAAACTTCATGCTTCACAACAGAAACCGTGTTAGTCATATTGTTGCTTTGAATATATATATATAGTATTAGATAGTTGCATGTTAGTAATTAAATAGAGATATATATATAAAATAATTAGGTTGATTAATTATAGAAATGTTAATCGTTTTTAAACAAATATGTCCGTTGGGTCCTCTGTGTTATCAATAAAATCCTTTAGTACTAGGCACATTGGTTTTCTAAGTGGTTGGTTTCCCTTCATCAGGTCGTGTGAAAAGTGATTGAGCGTACGAGTAATTCCCAGTATTTCGGTGGGTGAATACGGTTGAAGTAAGTTTTTGTTTGCTGTGTCGATATGACATATTAAACAACTTGGAATTTCGTCATGATATAAAGCGTTAAGATTATGTTGTTGGAACCCGATTACGGTACTAAGTTCCTTAATGAAAATGTGTTGTTTCACTCTAAAACAATAAAATAGAAATAGAAATAGAATATAGAAAATAGAGGAAAAGAAAATATAAAGATTTATGATTTATTTATTCTTTATCGTCATCGTCGTAATAACGCTTAACGTTATTTTTATGGATACGATATTCGCGACGGCCTTTTTGTATTGTTATGTTTTCATTGTCATGTACTAACAGAACTTCGAATGGCCCTAACCAATTTAAACTAAGCGCGTTCTTTTTATTCTGTTCTTTAATTAACACTCTATCGCCCACGTGTAGGTCGATGGCGTTCATAGTTCTATCGTAATATTCTTTGTTAGCTTCCTTTTTTTGAATAAGGTTTTTCCTAGCTATTTCATGCGTTTCCTGCATAATGCGTTTAAGATCGAAAACATAAATATCGTAATTATATTGTGGTTCAGGTTCCTTATGAAATGCTGACGGAATTGTAGGTTTGGTTCCAAATACTAATTCGTATGGCGTAAAGTTTGTAGACGTATGCACTGTCGTGTTATAACAGAAAGTTGCGTAACATAGAAGTTTATCCCAATTACTGTCCTTGTCCACAAAACTACGTAGGTACGCTTTTAATGTTTTATGGGAGCGCTCTAAAAAACCGTTTCCTTGTGGGTGCCATGCAGTCGTCTGAATCTTTTTAACGTCCAACAGTTTACACATGCTTTTAAAAATGTCGGATAAAAAATTGGTTCCGCAATCGGTTAAAATGGATTTTGGAATTCCGTGTGTACATACGAAACATTCGACAAAAGCTTGTGCCACGGTTGGAGCGTCAGTTGAAGAGAGTGCGATAGCGAGTATATAACGAGATAACTCGTCCTGTAGTGTTAGTATATACATGTTTCCCATTAGAGTTTTAGGTAGTGGCCCGACAATATCAAGACAAATCCGTTCGAAAGGTTTGACTACTGTACTGGTAATCATCATAGGTTGTTTTGTCTTAACATGTGATTTATTTTTCTGACATAGTTCGCAGTTTTTAATATAACGTTTAACGTCTTTTTTAATATTACGCCAGTCGTGATTAAGTTTTAATCGTTTCAATGTGCGCGATATACCGGAGTGTCCGCCCAGAGGTGAATTGTGGTGCTCATAAATAATTTGTTGTTTTTCCTCGTCGGTAAAACGTTCACCTGTGTATATTTTTATCACGATTTCGGTCGATCGAAACACGTACCGAAACATTGTTCGAATTCTCAAGTAGTTTGTTAATGAGGTAGGTCCGTCTATTTTGACCGTGGAGAAAGATTTAATTTGATTCGTGATGCAATATTCCCGAATTTTTGTAACGCTGAATACGCGATAAACAGTCGGCGTTCGAATGTTCGGGTCCCGCCCTATAGGTAATAGTATAATCGTAATCAGCGAGTTGCAGACGCCAGCGCATAAGTTGCGACGACGCGTCCTTTATACCAAACAGGTATGTTAGAGGTCGATGATCGGTAATAATATTGAAATGACGTCCATACAGATATGGTCTAAAATATTTCACGGCCCATACAATGGCTAATAACTCTTTTTGAACCACGCTATAGTTACATTCAGCTTTATTTAACGTCCTACTTGCGTATGCGATAGGTTGGTCTTTGGGGACTGCTCCCTGTGATAAAGCGGCCCCTATTGCGTATTGACTCGCATCGGTCATCAAGTTAAACTCCCCGTTTTTCCAATCCGGATAGACTAGTAATGGCGGGTTCATTAAAGCTTTTTTAAGTTCCTCAAAGCTATGTTCACAGTTATCGGTCCAGTTAAATGGTACATCTTTTTTAAGTAAGTAAGTTAGTGGTTTCGCCGTTTTTGCAAAGTTGTCGACGAAACGTCTGTAATAATTAAGAAGTCCTAGAAATGATTTAATATCTTTTGCGTTTTTTGGTTTTGGATATTCCCGAATGCATTTTAATTTACTAGGATCAGGCGATACCCCGTTTTCGTTAATTACATGTCCCAAATATATAACCTCTTTCCGTAAGAAAGAGCACTTTTGGGGTTGTAATTTAAGTTTATGTACGCGTAACCTATCGAATACCTGTTCTAGTTTTTTCTGATGGTCATTTAAGCTGGATCCGTGTACCACTATATCATCTAAATATGCGGTGCACATTTCCTCAAGACCCATAAGAACGGATTTCATAGCGCGTGTAAATGTTGCCGGAGCTGAACTTAGTCCAAATGGCATACGTAAATATTCATAATGACCGGACTTAGTAGAAAAGGCGGTCTTGTGGGTATCGGCTGGATTTACATGTAACTGATGATATCCATTTGCCAAATCTAGAGTAGTGAAGTATTTGGAGGATCCTAGGGATTCTAGAATCTCAAGTAAGTTCGGAAGTCCATATGCTTCATTTTCAGTTACTTAATTAAGTATACGAAAATCTACGCAAACTCGTAATATTGGTTTCCCTGTCGCGTCTAAATTTTTCTTTTTGACTACTATGAGGGGGAAGTTAAAAGGTGACTTGGAATCGCGAATTATATTGTTCCGTTTCATTTCTTTAATTTGTTTTTCAATTTCTTCCTGGTAAGCCCAAGGTAAACGATACGGTCGTATATTAATTGGTTTAGTGCAACGCGGTGTATTAATTTCGTGTGTCACGACATCGGTGGCGCTTAAATAGTCCCCCGGTAAGTAAAATAAGTCCGCGTAGCTACAGCATAATTCTAAGATACGTTCGCGCTCCTAGCGATTTAAATCGTCCGTGTTAATTTCGTTTTTTAATACTGTTATGCGATTGCTACTTTTTGTGTCTACGAAAGAAGCGGTTAAGACCGTTTCGAGGTATGGTTCCCACTCAATATGTTGAGTGGTCAACTCATCAATGACAAAAGGTTCCTCGGAAATATTTATTATGTTGCTTATAATTGTATTGCTATTAACAGGGCTAATACTGTTAGCGATAATGACGTTTTCGTTCACGTCTTGTTTTTTTATAGTTATATTTTTACACGTGATGTGTTCGTCATTTTTGATTAATAATACACAGTTACTGCGAGGCGGTAATATAATTTCTTTCAAACAGGTTTGTTCGGGTATGGTCAATAAATTTTGGCTATAGTCCATAATGACTTTATTTTGTTTTAAGAAGTTACGCCCTATGATTCCTGATTCTGTAATTGGAAAGTCGTTGAACACGACGTCGAATTTTATAAGAACGTCGACTGAGTTAATTTGCATAGTCGTGACCACCGTTCCTATAGTAAAAATAGGTATTTCATTTATAACTTTAATGGTACGTTTTTCGTATTCGTTTATGACTACCTGTCCGTCGAGTGCCGAAATTTTAATAAGATTCATTTCTGCCCCGGAGTCAATTAATAATTTAATGTTATGCGGATTGAAATTATGTGATCCGCACATTATGTGTTCCTCTTTAAAGTCTGTGACCACTCGTACGTGATTTTGATTAATTTCGTTTACCGTACGGGTACCTGTAGCGGTTTCGTTTTCGTTTTTACTTTTATTTTTTTCGTTATACATGCGTTTCCTACAATCTTTTATGTTGTGGTTAGTTTTTTTACAGTACGCGCAAAATCGAACTTGACCCTGATATTCACGTTTGACTATACTAGTTTTGTCATCGCGGTTATTTATGGGATTTCTAAAATACGTGTTAGACGCGGTGCCCATGCTACTGCGGCATTCGTTCGCGTAGTGCCCCATTTTATTACATTTATTGCATTTAATGTTTCTTTTATTATTCGTATTATTTTTTCCGTGAATTTTGTCAGTGTTAAATCGTCGGTTAATGTGTTGGAGGTCTTATTCCTCCTCAATCGCGATAGTAATTGCTTGTTCGAGAGAAGCTACGTCACGCACACGTAAAAATGACTTAATGGCGGGTTTCGCCCCGTTAACAAATGCAGTGAGTGCCCCGGTTTTATGGGATGCGGCTACCGCGGCGGCTGAGCCTGGCTCTAGTCCTAGTGTTAACGCTCCCACCAATTCGTGATAACATTTTTCGGTTCGTCCGGCAAAACTACGTATGTCCTCGTCGGATCGTTGCCTAATATTACTCAGTTGTGATTGTAAATAATTAATCGAAAGTGGTGCCCCAAAAACGTTACGAAGGTGGTTTTTAAGTTCGGTCCAGTTTGCGAAAATTCGGTAACGTGTAGCCTGATATGCGTCTCCCTTTAATTTAGCTATAATATTATGAAATACTATCGTTTTAATACTTTCATGGATATTATCCATTACATAGTTACATTCTGTTATGTATGAGGACAATTCTCCCTCAGTACCTCCGCTAAAGTTAGGTATGCCGCGCAAGGCGGTGTCTATTCCTAATGTGGTACTCATTATAGTTGTAAGTAATGTTCGCGGATTGTATTTGACTACTTCCCAACACCGATTTGGACTCTCAGACATATACTATATATATTTGCTTAAAACAACCACTTACAATGCAGTATTCATTGTGATTTTGTCTGGTCCTGTCTGCTCTGCGTGCTGGCGGCTCTGCTGGCTCGTCGTTGATGCTCCGCTTGGCTATGTTGAGTGTAGTTGGTGGCTTGCTTCGGCCGTTCCTTCCTTCCTAGGTTTCAGCAACGTGGTTGAACTCGAGGTCCGCTGATGTACTTGATTCTGGGGGGTTGGATACCAAAATTCTTCCTCCAGGTGACCCCACACCTGACACCAAAAGACGTGTAGTGATCCCTCACTGCTCGCTTATATTTTTGAGTTCATCGACGTTGATGGTTAATGTAGGAGAGAAGGTTGTAGAGAGACAAGTTGCACAAGTTAGTTATAAGTAATTTATTTAAAAAGTAATTAATTTCATATATAATTTTGAGGACAGAGCGAAAAGCATCTGCCCGAGACTCAGCGTGTGCGTAGTGCAGACTCTGTACTAAATCTAATTTTACTATAGATTCTATCTTATATTTATATAAAATCTATACGGATACAAATGTACACGGTAGAGTCCAGGAGGTGGATATCTGAAAGGAACCGGAGATGGACGTTGTTATTGCACAAACAACCCGAGCGAATGATTGGCACTTATTGGTACAAAGTTAATTAAGTTTTGCAGATATTCATAATCCGTTTACTTGGTCCTTAAATTGCGCTGTCACTCACGGATTATTTTCATAGGTTGTTTTCGCACTATTGTGGAAATGCAAAATGTTTTTTAATTGCGCTGTCAAACTCTAGGTACGTACATTGTACGTGGTTCTTGGAATCGTTGATGTAGTTAACCTTCTTGTTGTTGTTGTCCTATCGTGAGAATGTACTTAGAATATTAGTAATACCGCCGGTTTACTACAGTCTTCTGTGAATTTACTTCTGTAAGTATCGTTCAGTCATTTGATTTGTTCAATCATTTAATATTATTCCCCTATTCAGGGCGTACCACAAGATTTTGTGTCGTTGTCAATTACATGTGTTCAGTGATTTATTCGTTTGAACTGGTGGCTCGTTACTCGTACGTTCTCGGGTTGCTGCACATTTAATTTTTATAATATTGTATTTTTATTGTGTAAATGTGCGCATCCTGAGACGGTAGCGTTTGGTTCGAAGCCGCTAACGGGCACCAGTTCTCCAGGTAACCAGCTGACGAGCTGTTTTTATATTATTATTCAATATTATTGTTATTATTTTTGTGTGCTAATCAAGCACTTCAATATTATTATTACTTTATATTTTATTCAGCTGGTGGGTGCCAAATAGGCATTCCACACTTTTTATTATTTATTTTATTATACTTAACCAAAGTACCTAACATCACTTATAAAATCAATAAATTCAATTATTTATCCCAATATCACTTGGATTATCTATATTAATTCCTTTTGCTATTCATAAGGTTGTTAGTATTTATATTTAACTAACGCCTAGTCGTGAAGGCACCCTTGATATTTATTATATATTTATTTTTGTTAAGAGCCGAACGCGACACGTACTCTCTCTGTATTTTTATTAGAATTACCAAAATTCTACAACATATAGAAAAGAATATTTTCTGTGTCATACGGTTTTTAAATTGTTTGATAGCACTCACCAATCATTTTAAATAATTCAATAAAAAAAAACGAACGAAATTCTAAATGCTCTGAAACTATAAACTATTTAATTTACTTAAATTCTATTGACTGATATTATAAATTGTATTTAATTTATCACTATTAAAAATTAAAACACTATTTTGGTATATAGAGTACCTATGCAATGTAATTTTAATAGCAAAATACATTTCCTAATGTATTTCCTTAAATTTTAAACAGATATCCTTCAAAATGTCAAAGGCAACCTATAATTTTAATATGAAACTTGCTAAAGTTGTTGAACAGTATCCAATGCTGTATAATTTTAATTTACCAGCATACAGTAAGTGAGATGCTTTAAGTAAAGCATGGGAAAATGTTGGAAAGGAAATGAATACAACTGGTTAGTATTTATTAGTTATTATTTTAATTCTAACAAAATTGTATTGCACTTTTTTTTATATTAAGTAACTGTGTAATTATTTTGCCAAGGTAATGAGGCATTTGGTTTAACAAAGTAATCTGAAAGATAGTCTCTTAATCCTGTAGCAGTATTGAGATTTCTTGGTATATCTTCATTATCGGTCAGATTCAGCCCAGTAGTAATTACTTCACTAGTTTCTAGAAAGGCCATTGGCTCAGAATGTTGGCCCTAGGTTTTTCTAATAAAGTTATGAAGTACACAAGCACATTTTATAATTGATATGGCTGTTTTTTCTGAGCATACCATTGGGCCTTGAAATAATTTAAACTTTGACACCAACATACCAAATGCGCATTCTACCGATTTTCGAGCTCTACTTAATCTATAATTAAATATACGTCTTTTGTTCGTTAAATTTCTCTGTGGAAAAAGTCTCATTAGATATAATTTTAAAGGGAATGCTTCATCTCCGCAAAAAAAATATGGTATTTTTACTTCATCATCATCAAACGGAAGAGATTCTGGTTCTGGCAAACCTAACTCTCCTCTTTGTAACCAACGACCTAGTCTTGATGATCGAAAAACTCCGCCGTCACTATTTCGACCTAAATCTCCAACATCTATGGTGGTAAAACAGCCATCAGCATCTGCGCAAGCTAGCAATTGGACAGAAAAATAACCTTTATAGTTTATATTTCTTGAACCTGTATTAGCAAACTTCTGGACTCGAAAATGTTTGCCATCTATAGATCCAACGCAATGTGGAAAATTCCACAGTGAGTTATAACGAACAGCTATAGTTCTCCAGGTGTCTTCTGTAGGAGCTGCCATAAAAATCGGCTGAAGAATTGTCCATATTGCGTTACACGTTTCAAATACTATTAATCCAATAGTTGATGCACCTCTCATAAAATTAAACGCAAGCTGTTTGAAGTTTACACCGGTAGCTAAAAATCTGAAAAACATATATACATTAATCTTGATTGTATACAAGCTGTTTTTTAATCATGCTCACTTAATAGCCAATAGACACCTATTTTAAAATAAAAAAACATCACTTCACTCGCAAGCAAATCTTCTACTAACATTCTTATCAAATTATTGCCATTTTCCATATGTTATTATTAACAGACATGTCGTTTACCTCCTTGCTACTTTTTTAAACTACCATCATTCAATGCAGTTTCATATACGTTTATAATTTACTAAAACATTTAATCAATTTACTGACCTTAAGATCAGCGTAGTCAATAAGCACTATAAAAATTCATTAAAAAAAATAGTTGTTACCATTTGACATTATAAATCCCCCTTTATTTACTTTATTTTCTCGTAGCTCAAGAATGCAAAGAAGCATGGAGATTATTACGCATAACCTATACAAGATCAATAAAATTGCCTGCTAGTGGATCTGCAGCGAAAAAGTTAACTCAAAAAACTCAAAATATGATAAAAGAAATGGATTTTATAAGACCGTATGTTAATGCAAAAATAATCATGACCTACCGAGCAATTTACCACCATTGCCATCTCCAGAGCAGCAAAATGATGATGAAGAGGACATCATGCAATCAGAACAGAATTTAGAAGTAGTTGGTGATGGTATAAATGAAAATAATGATTTAATTATTCCACAGCCTACAACAGATTCGTTAGTAAAAAAGAAGAAAAACACTTCCAATACTGATGATGTTGACAAATGTGTTATGGAATACATTAAAAAAAAAGGACAACCTAAAGCTGAAGAAAGTCCAAAAAAATTATTTCTTTTAAGTCTATTACCGGATTTAGAGTTGATGAATGATCGTCAAATGAGGCGTTTCAGAACAAAAGTTAGTGAACTAATAGATGAAATATTATCTCCAGTAGATGAAGCTCTTAGTATTTCATCTACTCCTTCTTCAAGCCAAAACACATTAACATTTACATCGACTTCGGCAAGTGCATCAGAGCAAACACCCACAGTGAATTGGTATACTGAAGATGGTCAGTATGCGTGCAATGAATGGCAAACGATTGCAAACAATCCCTCGAGCATTAACAATATTAAACCAATGTAAATAATTTAAATTTTTTTTTAAGGTTTGTCAGAAAATTTTTGTTCTTTTTTCAATTAGTTACTATTACCTACAGTTATAAATGTTATATTGAAAAGGTTATTATGAAAGTTTTTTTTTATTATTATGTTTTTAATTTCAAAAAGTTTTTTTTAAATTTTTTTTGTTCATTTTCATTTTTCTATTTATAATTTTTATTTGATTAAAATATTATTATATAATTACCTTAATGTTATCAATAATCGTTCTTCTACTCTAATTGGTTCTCTCCAGAATGTTTCTTGCTTTTTAATTGATGGCCCAACCAAGTTCACGATTTGTTGAAAATGTGTGAGATTTATTCTGTAGAATGATTTAAATTTGTCCGGATGTTGGTTTAATTCGTTTGCAACAATAGTAGAACTATGTTTTAAATTAATTAGGTTCGCAGGATGCACCCAGTATCTTCTTTTTTTTTAATCATCTTCTTCTTTCGATTTAACCACCATTGCAGAACAATAATGTCATCATCGGACGACATCTTTAGACCAACTAAAATGAACTACCATGAAATATGTTTCGTGTGATTCATTGTAAGAAACAAATCTTATGAAACAAATTTCTCATGTGTGTCACCGGCCTTACTATCGAAAGTTTGTCAAAGATTTCAGTCAAATATTCAAACCACTCACCACGCTTCTCAAGAAAGAAGCGAGGTTCGAGTGGATGGACTTGTGCCAACACTCCTTCGAGACGCTTAAGGGAGCTCTTACCACGGAACCAATACTCCAACACCCGGATTTCTCTCAGCCATTTCTGATTACCACAGATGCGTCAAATTCGGCTATCGGGGCCGTTTTGTCGCAAGGACGAGTGGGATCGGATTTGCCAATATATATTATATCAAGAACACTTGAACGGCGTTATGCAGAAAGCAACCATCCCAAACATGTTCTATTTTGGAGATAATTCAAGTTATAGAAAACTAATATTTTTTAATTGGTTAGCACCTCATATGACCTTAAACCAATATATCTTATTAATTTTATGTATGTATTTCAATCACTTACCAATAAAATCATGCTACAAATTAATACTCACCATTGTTTTAAGACTTATGTTGGTTGGTTGTTTTATGATTAATGTAAAAATGTGGCATGGTTGCTTTATGTTGGTTGGTTGTTTTATGATTATTGTTCAAATGTGATGTGGTTGCTTTTAAAATGAAATATTTAATAATATTATTATACTTAAATAAGAATAAAACATCTTTTGTGAGTAAAACGTTTGAAGTTTATTACAACAAAAACATTAAATATTAATTATCTCAGTCTTTTGAGTCATTTTAATATTAACAATAACAATAAAAAAAATACTCATCATAGTAATGTAACAACTTGATTAGTAGTTAACATAATAATTAAATCTGTTCTTGAGTTATAATAGTAAAAAATTCTTAAAAAGAATAGTAAAATATTGATAACAGTAAAAAACAACTTGATAAGTAACATCAAAATAATTAAAATAAACCACTTTTTGAATCTTAAAAAAAAAAAATGAAATAGAAAACAAACAACATTATAAAATTCTTAAAAAAGATAATAAAATACTCATACTAGTAAGTTTTTACTTTACTAGTAATTAACAATATAATTAAAAATAAATCTGCTCTTGAAGTTATAACATTTATGTATACAATTTCTAAATAGGATGGTAAAATATAATACTTTACTTCAACATTAAGTATTTATCTCAGTCTTTTGAGTTAATGTATCTAATGGTAATGTAACAACTTACTTGACTAGTAGTTAACATAATAATTAAAAATAAACCATTTCTCAGTCATAAATCATAATAATATAAAAGAAATATTATAAAAGAAAACAAATAATAATATTAGTTATAATAAAATTCCTAAAATAAATGAAAAAACTGCTTAATTTAATTAGTTTTGATTTCAAAATCCAATAATTCATTAAATCCGCCCACATCTTCATCAATGACACTATTTCCAATTAAATTAGAATAAAATGCATGTGCATCTGCTGGAATTAGATGCATCATTGATTTTATATCTTCGAGTTTTAATTTGTTAATTTATTTTCCATCAGGCCATAACTGAGTTAGCAATATTTCAGCAGGAAAGGTGGTTGTTGATTGTCGTCCCCGACAACGCTTTTCTATATTTACTTCTACAAAGTTGTCAACTGATAAGGTACTATTCATAAAAATAAAAAATGGCTTACTATATAATTTTATTTGTCTAGTAGCAAGCCAATCGATTTTATCACCACTCTCTGATACTTTTCTATTAGTTATTTTTTTTTCTAAATTTTCAGTGCTTACAAAGTCTTCTTTGTTCATTTTAATAACTTTTAGAGAATTTTTCTTTTTACAAGTCTTCATAATATGTATGTAATCATCAGGAGTATATAGTCTTTGTTGATGCTTCAGTGCTGACTCAATGTCACTAAAATTTCTATCATTAGGTAAAAAACTATGACCAGGATATAAATATTTCAGTGTTATTGTTTCGAGTTCGGTGTTATTAAAAAGTGTTTTCATCAATAAAACTATTTTAATATTTCTATTTTTCCCTCCACAAGAATCGGACCACATAACTAGCTCTTTAATAGAATTATTTAAATTATTTTTTATATGTTTCCTTAAACATGAACCAACTTTCTGAGCACCTCTTCCAGCTTCACCTTCCAGCCATACATAACAATAGCCTTGATTATCCTTACCACTGAAAATTCCGGTATTGTAAAGCCAAAGCTGTCTCTTATAAAATATGATATTTGTAGGTAATCTAGGCAGTGGTAAAGTTTTTTCCATATCATGTTTTAAACAATGTAAGTGTTCATTTTTTTTTGCCTTATCTAAGTCTATTTTTAATAAGGTCTGTGCATTTTTTGCTAAACTCAAGTGCTCTGTATGTTTGATGTTTAACTCTTCCTTTTTCATCGCATTTTGTTCATTATTAATTTGAACTTTTAACGAATCACAAGTATTGCGGGTGTCTTTTTTGAGGGTCTTAAATTTTAAATTAAAACAGTTATAAAAATATCGTTTATAAGTTGAAAAGCTTACAGGTTCATTTTCTTCTTCTTTATAAGCTGCATACATTTTTTCAATAGTCATTTCTGGAGGTAAATATTGAAAATTTGATTGTTCTCTGCAATAATGTGATGTGTATTTTGGAATCTTGTTTATTTGATCTTTTATAGTTTTGAGCTTTTCTTCAGAAATTGTATTTAAGCCCCCATTTTTTAATCCTCTTTGATCAAGGATGGGTGACCACCTACCATACATTTTTTTCAGAGCAGTATTAACTCTAAATGTAGATATATTTATTGTTTCACAAAACATGTTGCGACACACTTGAGTATTATCTAAGTTATATTTTCTTGTGAACTGCCTACTGAAATGGGAATTATTACTACAACCATATCTTCTTTTTACTGGTAACTCATGAACTAAAGCGGCAATGTATGCATTTTGAGCAGTATATTCGCATAGTTTCCAAAAATTTTAAAAATGCTCTTTCTTTTAATTTAGTGAAATCTTTTGTGAACATTTCAAAGGGCATGTACAATCATAATCTTTAAATGTTTTGGGGATACCATTTATATTTTTATGATTATAATATCCTAAGTTTGAATTCTTTGGAACTTTTATGTTTGAGCGAGATTGATGTATATGTTTTCTTTTTCTGCCTTTTTTTGGCCTACCACCATTATTTTGATTTATTTCTGAAGAATTTGTACTCAATAAATCATCGTCTTCTATAATGTTGGTGACTTGTTCATCTTCATCACTTGGTTCTACAATATTACAATGTGCATCAAAAGTTGGATCTTCGTCCGTGTCATCAAAAATGTCGTTTTCTTCAACTGGGTCATCAACAAAGTCTTCTTCATTAAACAAATGTATATTTTCTTTCTGAATTTCATTACTTGGTTCTACAATATTACAATGTGGATCAAAAGTTGGATCTTCATCTGTGTCATAAAAAATGTTGTGGTCATCAACAAAGTCTTTTTCATTACGCAAATGTATATTTTCGTTCTGAATTTCTAATTTAAAGAAAAGTTTTATTAATTTGATTGTTGTACATACTATAATAACTGAATAAATAATAAATATTTATCAAGACATTAATATTGTTTCTTACCATCTAAATTAATATCTGGCACATCATATTTTCTCGGCGTATTCACTGGCAATATAATATTATATTGATATAGATTTACTAAACGACTGGCCCTCTTTCTTCTATGTAATTCCATAACCACTACTTAATAACTAATAACTCATACGTAATGTTTAACTAACAAAATTAAATGTATATGAAATTAATACGAATAACAAAATATTATATAAAATAAATAAAACGACTAGCGACCATGAGCTACGAAGTACGAACTAATTTTTTATGATAATATAAAATGAAATCTTTATCAAATCTACAGAAAACAACCAAGCTGTTTGGATTGATGTGTGATGGTACGTTTTTCACAGTATGACCACTATTACAAAACTATGTGGCATGGATGTATTGTGCAATATTATTTTGTAAGATAACTCATTCAGTTCAATCTTTGAACATTAATAGATAGCGCTCCTATCGACTTGTGGGTTGGTTGCAATTAGTAAAATGCATAATATAAAATTTCCAATCTAGTAGTATACTAGTGCTCTGCACGGTCCGTTATTATAGGGACCGGACTGGACTTCAAATTTTAACAAGGGACCGAAGTCGAACCGAACCACACTTAATAGTTAAATAGAAGACCAAGTTCGGACCAAACCCACGGCTACATATTATTTATAGACCGGACCGGACTGGTAATTAAATTTAATCTAATTGAGTAGACCGGGACCGGATTGACGGTTCGATCTTAAAACATTTTGGACCGTTTATGAACCAGACTGGACCATGGTCCGGACCGGACCGGACTGACGATTCGATCTTAAATCATTTTGGACCGTTTATGAACCGGACCATGGACCATGGACCGAACCGAAACGAAAATAAGTTATACTATACAGAGTGCAAAATAATAAATGGTTCAGTCTATATTAGCCCAGAACGAACCATATTATGATGCATTTTTTATTACACTGCAGGAACAGACTGTATGACTCAGTCTGGATCAGTCCGGACTGTAATGGACGGCTTTGATATGGTGTGCCTGTGTTG